>NC_137045.1:19264188-19494188 GCF_032717465.1 Coenobita brevimanus | reverse complement strand
CTAACACTCTTGTCCCAAAATTTCCTCTAACCAAACAAAAAGGTCTAGGTGACAAGAATGAAATAAATAATACGTCCTTGGATTAAAAATGTTAAGGAATTAAACAGGGTCAGTGGACTTCCAATTATAATTTTCAACCTAAAACAAGCTTGCTTAGTATTTAATTCACTTCAGGTCACTTGACATCATATTCATTAAATTCTTCAGGTAAAGCCTTTGAACCGAGCATACGAAGATGTAAACAAACTACTATTTTACAATAGTCTTTTTACAAACATCTGTGGAGATAAGAAGTGATAGGGGGTTGAGACATGAAGAGGTGAGTATACCTTGTGAAGACAAAGTCTGTAGGCAACTGTTTCAAGCTGAAGATATTCCCTCGAAATAGGAAAAAGAGGTTTAATAATATTAAGAATAGGTGGTTGAAGAGGCGTGGGCCGGACTATAGTTCTATCACTTCAACTTGTCTAGATATTCGTCATTTAGCAGCTCAGTTCATGTCGCTGAATGGCAGAATCTGACAGTATTACAGCCCTACATCGTATCCATAGCGCTTATTCGTGTTTGGCATCATATTCTAGTGTTAATGCATGGTTATAACTCAGCACTCGAGATTTAGAGATGACAATTTTAGGCCAAATTAGAGTAAAAAACAGCGTAGCCGGGATGATGGTGGGTAATGGAAGGGTCCGAATGAGCCATGGCACAGTACGTCGAACTGTAAAAAATTCCCCTTGAAAATCAGTGTGTGAGAGAGCATAACTGGCTGGAGTGAATAGAGAAGAATGGGTCGGGCGGGCAAGATGATAGTGAAAAGTAGAGATAGGCGAGTGTAGCTATGAATGAGACAGCATGGACGTGTTGAAGATGTAATGAAAGCTTTCCTCAAGATCAAGAAGAATGTGCACAGACGGTGTTTTCATATACCATGCTCCGTAGGTAAAACACATTCTATTCCTTCATATCCAAAGAAACACGTTAACATTAGGATACACAACAATCCACACCTGCACACACACACACACACACACACACACACACACACACACACAAAGGGTACAAAAACCCACACTGGCAGACGAAAAAAGATGTATTCCAAACAGTTTCGGCGACAGCTGTCGCCCTCTTCAGTGGATCTACAGACCAAGAGTGGTACATACAATTGCTGAGAAGCTGCTTATATGCAGGGTGAGGACACGTTTTCCCAACCACACCTGATGTGACCTCACCTGACTCTCCCTCTACTCTGTCCACGACCTGAGTGAGGGATTACAAGGGGCGGCAAGGACCTTGCCACTAATCCTCTCATCACTGGATCTAATTTATACATTCTTTCACTATGGTTAAAATTATTATATCTCTCTATACATACAGCTTCCACAATCCTACGTTTCTTATAGTTACTACATTTGTACAATATTTGGCTAGAATTCCAGTCGATTCTATGGTCGTTTTCCGAAGAGTGAACGTACACTGCGTTATTTATGTTGCCTATCTTACAAGCATACTTGTGTTCCTTAATGCGAGTGTCCAAATCCCTTCCCGTTTCACCAATATAAACCAAATCACAGTCTCTACATGGAATTTTGTATACCCCTGCAGTTTTGTTACTAATTGGTTTATTCTTTACCAGCATTGATCTTAAGGTGGAAGTATATCTAAATGCAATGTTTACATCCAAATCATGACTCACAGACTTCACCAAGCTAAGATTTGACACATACGGAACCGTAATGTATGGCTTATTTTGCCGAGTTTGTGATGTTGGTCTAGGTACAAAAAAGGCTTTTCTGGCTTTAAAATACGCTTGCCTTATAAACTAACTGGGATATTTTAGATCTAAAAATATTTTCCATATCTTGGCGTTTTCCGTATCCAGATGTTGGGGACTACTAATTCTGAGTGCTCTAAGGAACATAGAAGAAATAACTGGCATTTTAGTGGAACTGTGGTGATATGAATAATAATGTATATACAAATTGCACTGGGTTGGTTTCCTGTATACAGAAAAGCTAAGTGTCCCAAGTTCATCCCTGTGCACAAATACATCTAAAAATGGAAGGGAACCATTATTTTCCCATTCAACTTTAAATTTAATTGAGGGAACCAGTGCATTTAATTTTGTAAGAAACTCGTCAAAGTTAGCGTATACGTCTGGCCAAAATGAAAACACATCATCAACATACCTATACCAAACTAAATTTTGAGGAGATACTGGACTCTCTCTCTCTCTCTCTCTCTCTCTCTCTCAATATGAACTGGTGAAGCCGGACGTTCTAATTGTTGCAGGCGAGTTAGTGGATCAACCGCCCCCCCCCCTTCTCTCTCTCTCTCTCTCTCTCTCTCTCTCTCTCCTCGTGGTTGTCGGTCTGTCTACTGAAGGATCAATCTTAGTTTATCTAGTCATTGCTTTTTCAGTCTGTTTACTTGTTTGTCTCTGCTTAAATACACAGTAAACTAGAAAGAAAAATTATTCTAAAATGATTTTAGATGAAGGGATGGAAAAAGTACAGAAACAGGATGATAAAGCACAGAAACAACAGAGTGCTTGGGATGGGAGGAGGTTCAGAGTTCTATGTCGATTACTACATTCCACAAGGTACTCTCAAAAGGGTTGTAGTTGGTGGTGGTACGTAGTAATGGGTACAGAACTTTGAACCTCCTCCCATCTCAAGTGCTCTCTTGTTTCTGCGCTTTTTGTCATCTCGTATTTCTGCACTTTCTCCATTCCTACATACTAACAATCATTATAGAATAAAATTTGTTTTCTAGATTATGATCTTTTTATGGAAGCTGTCTAACAGATCCGCATTAGCTATACTGTAAAACAACTTTTAACTCTATGATAATCGCTACCGTGATTACTAATACAGTATACGTAAAATGCGTATGTGGAATGAGGCTACACGAAACTGCGAAGTTTTTCATACTCTTATAAGAGATCTGAGTACTAGAAAATAGTTTTCAAGGAAGTAACTTGAGTACTGAAGCTTGAATGCTGTTCCAAGTACAAAATGAACATCCCTGGCTGATAAGAGTTTTGGTGCGTAACATGCTCGTGTACGGATTTCCGTTTTGGAGTTACGAGTATGGCTGAGAAAGAAAGAACAAAATCGATATTTTTCGACTCCACTTCGCGACCCGTAAGAAGGTTAGTGGGGCTCTGCGAGAACCTTTGCACTTAAATAGAGAAGGTATTTTAGTCCGCATGCTAAAGGCTGGGTTTCACGTGAGCTTTGGTGCGCCTCCCCATGTACTAAACGTTATATATGGGACGCCATTATGAATCTGCGTCATCTACACATGGTAATCGCCACCACTATTACTGATTATATTAAGTCATATGAATCTGTTTGCCCTTCGACGCTTCGTATCCCTCCCCCTTCCCCCCGGGCCTATTTGATGTCTTATCTGTTATTTATCTATTTTTAAGACAACCAAAAGAGAATGGTCATGTAATCAAAAAAGTAACTTAATTATTAGGCCATCAGTTTCATGTTACATCATAATTCCTTGTGAATCTCTCTGACACCCAGTCTTTTTATTTGCTTATATACCCGTCTCCTTTAAGGAGAACTCCATAGAAAACACTTCACGCTTTTTGTACAGTATAATAACATTAGTAAAACAAACCACCAAAATACTAGAAATATGTACACACAGTCTGATTTTGAAAGTTTTCATTTGTCTTTGTCCTTCATGCTGTTGTCATAAATGCTTCAAGGTCACTGAAGCCGTTATAAACACAGCCAGTCCTAAGAACTGACTGCTCTTACACACGTAAAGTGCTTTATGAAGTCTGTGTACCAGTGACCATTCCCTTGACGGCCAGTTTGTGTGGCCCTATTCCACAAGCAGGGCACATGTCATCTGTAGTTTGCTGGGTGGATATCGGGATGGAAAGGGGGGGGGGGCTTGTGGAATAGTGTTCCGATCGAGGTGCTGTACTGCTTTGCGCGTGAAATGAGTATACAGGTGAGGAAGAAAGATATTCGAGATAAACTGCTTGAGATCTAGCAACCAACAAAAACAAGACGGAGCATTTAGAGTGCAACCCGCAACCACCAACTAGTCTAAGGGCCCAGTATTTGACTTGGCCCTTGACTTTGACTTTCGACTGATTACACTCAAAATTGAATGACTTCATTCTCGCCTAACCTTTAGCCCTTCCTCCAACTTTGTTCAGATGATTTCGAAACTGATTTTGACTGCTCAGTGACCTTGGCTGACATTTCCCTGTCAACTTCAGTTTTGACTGTTCTGAAAATCGAATATCTTTATCCTTGTTACCTCAGCCAAAGATGTTGAAGAAGGATATGTATTCACCTAGGTTCGTTTGTTTGTCCACACGATATCTCCAAAAGTTCTCAACGAATTTCAATGAATTTCTGTGGAAAGGTGGGCTATGGGCCAAGAGAAAATTAAATTTGAGGGCGGATCCGGATCCGGACCCTATGTATCCTGCACAAAGTAAGTTCTCGATGAACGTCAATGAAATTTTGTGGAAGGGTTTGCCATGGGCCCAAAAATATTGATTAAATTTTTGGGCGGATCCGGATCCGGCATTGGCGGAGGTATACATTCTGTGAGTGTTTAATACTTTAACCTGAGCTCATCCCTAAAGTTTTGTCTACATTGGCTAAATATTGCATAGGTATGCCTTGTCGTGTGACCTTGACCTTTGACCCATTATTCTAAAAACAATAGGTCAACTTCTTGGGTGGTTCTAAACTTATCCACCAGGTTTGCACCACATCAGGCAAAAACAGGCTCTAGTTATTTTGCTGAAACACAGACACACAGGTCCAACTAAAACCTTACTTACGGCCTTGACTTTTGATTGATTGTACTGAAAATTGAATCCCTTTATTCTTGCCTGACCCTTAACTCTTCCGAAAGTTTGAGTTATCCTTGCCCTGTGATCTTGGCTTTTGACCTTCCCTCCGACACTGATCTTTAACTGATTATTCTCAAAATCAAATCTTTTACCTTTGCTTTATCCCTAACATTTTCACAAAGCTTGTTTTAAATCGGATGAGGCGACATGTCCCGTGACCTTGGATTTATTGTTCTCAAGCACAATAGGTTTACTCACTGACTGCCCTTCAACCCTTCCACCAAGTTTGGTTAAAATTGGATAAAACTGTTAATTAGCTTACAGAAAGACAACCAACCAACCAACCAACAAACAAACACAAACAAGCGCGCGCGCTGCTCAAAACAATTCTCTTTTTGTCAAAATGCACGAGTGTAATAGATGTAAAAATTATTAATGTTGAATCGATGCAACTATGACTGCAAAAATAATACATATATATATATATATATATATATATATATATATATATATATATATATATATATATATATATATATATATATATATATATATATATATATATATATATATCGGGTGAGTGTAGCCTATACACTGTATATACACTGTATATGGCTAGTGAGGGAGTGATCGCCCTCTACCTACACAGATCAAAAGCCCTCGGGAGCAGGGGGGTGGTTGCTTTCTCAGGCAGAGGAACTCCTTGAGTGTGAAATGGCTGGGAAGCATGCCGGCACGTGACAGGCTACAGCATAGCTGGGTCTTTCGGGTGTGGGCAATCAGGCAAGTTAGCTGCCTACTGCGACTGCAACACAATGGCGAGGTGTTCAGGAAGTTAGCCAAAGAAACCTTGATGGACTCTGAAAGAACAATAATGGCCCCCAGTTCCGTGCAGCCCTTAAATGGGCAGGGGGTGCTAAGAATCTCACGGTTGCCTCAATTACAATCTAATTCCTTTGTCAATGCAAAAAATACAATTAAAATTGGTAACTGGAATGTGAGAACGCTAAATCATGACGGTAAAATCGATGAGTTAGTGAAGGTTTTTCAAAATTACGGACTTGATATTTGTGCTCTGACAGAAACTAGATTAACTGGAGTCGATAAGTTGGATTTGGAGGATGGTATACGTTTATTGATATCTGGTCGACAGGACGGAATGCATTATCAGGGAGTAGGATTGTTGCTGGGTTGTAAGGCAAATAAGGCTTTTTGTGAGTGGGATCCTATAGATGAGCAATTGTTATACGCACGGTTTAAATCAAATCATGGCAACATCAGTCTGTTTGTGTGTTATGCACCTACTAATGATGCACTCGATGAAAGGAAAGACACATTTTATGAAAAGTTGCAAGAAGGAGTAGGAAGGGTACCTAGACATGATGTTTTGATCTGCATTGGAGACTTTAATGCAGTAATGGGCTGTTCAAATGAGGGATTTCAGGCATGTATGGGTAAGATGGGAGTTGGTAGTAGGATGAGTGAAAACGGAGTGAGGTTTGGAAGCTTCTGTCTAGCAAATGACTTAGTCATCGGGGGCACACTCTTTCAGCATTGCAATATACACAAGACAACTTGGGTGTCGCCGTGTGGAAAATATAAAAATCAGATTGATCACATCGCTATCAGTAGGAGGCATAGAAGTTCTCTGCTAGATGTTCATGTTAAACGGGGAGCGGATATTGGTAGTGACCATCAACTCAGCATTGCAAAAATAAGGTTTAAACTTAAAAATCAGAAGAAGGAAAAATCTGGTGTTGGTAGATACGATATTGTTAAGCTTAGAAGGGAAGGAGAAGAAAAGGAGGAATTCAGATTAGAATGCAGAAATAGGTTTTTGGTGTTGGAAACGTTGGAAGAGGGGGAGAGAAGTGTAGATGAGATGTGGGAGGATGTGAACAAAGTTTTGCATGAGACTGCTGAATGTACGATTGGAAGGAGACATAGATTCAGGAGAAAGAAATGGATATCAGAGGAAACGTGGAATATGATAAAAAAGAGAGGTGAGGCTAAATTGAGGAGTGAGATGCAATGCGTTGATGAACAAGAAATTGAATTAGCAAGAGCTGCTTACTGGAGTTTGAATTCAGAAGTAAGAAGGTTAGCTAGGAGAGATAAAAGAAGATGTGTGGATGAAAAGGTTGCAGAGACTGAAATCTTAATAAACAAAAATGATGGACAGAGTCAAAGAATAGCATATGAATCGATTAGAGAACTGAGTGGTAATGCAGGTAAACGCAAGGAAATACCAGTTAGAGACAGGGAAGGAAATTTATTGACCAAAGATGGAGATATTAAAAATAGATGGAAAGAGCATTTTGAGACAGTTCTTAATAGACCAATACCACCAGAAGAGGATATACCGTCTGCTCAGGAAGATTTAAATATAGAAACAGGAGAGTTGAGGCTTGCAGAAGTGGAGAAAGCAGTAAAACAGTTAAAGAATAATAAGGCACCAGGGGAGGATGGTTTATTTCCGGAAATGTTTAAAGTGGAGGGGGATAGATTAATAATGATCTTGACCAAGCTATTCAATAAGATATGGGTGACGGGGTTACTACCATCAGTTTGGAAGAATGGTGTAATTGTTAAAGTTCCGAAGAAGGGAGACCTGAGTGAATGTGGTAATTCGAGAGGAATCTCTTTGTCACCGATAGCTTTGAAAGTTTTCAGTAGAGTGTTGTTAAATAGGTTGGAGCCAGTGGTTGAGGGTATTCTGAGGGATGAACAGGCTGGTTTTAGAAAGGGACGTGGTTGCAATGATCAGATCTTTATAGTTAGGCATTTGATGCAGCAAGTTAATGAAATGAGAGTGCCGTTAAGTCTTTGTTTTGTTGATTTTGAAAAGGCTTTTGATAGTGTTTCGAGAGAGACTATGGGGAAGATCATGAGACATTATGGAATACCAGAGGAGTTTGTGAGGGTCATTATGAACATGCATGAGGACACATTTTGTAAAGTGATGGTTGATGGTTGTCTGAGTGATTCGTTTGAAGTCAAGTCCGGAGTAATTCAAGGCGGTGTTCTATCGCCTTTACTATTTATATTGGTCATTGATTACATTATGAAACGCGTTGGAACAGAAACCGGTGCAGGTATACTTTGGGGAGAGAACAGGAAACTTTTGGATTTAGATTATGCAGATGATATAGTTTTGATTTGTGATGGGTCAGAAGAGATGCAGAGAGTGTTGGACTGTTTGGTGAGTGAAGGTCGCAAGGTGGGTTTGGTTATTAATTGTGGAAAAACTGAAATAATCAATATGAATATGGAAAATGTGCAGGAATGTGTAATTGGAGGTATGGTTGTAAAGCAAGTTGATAGGTTTAAATATTTAGGTACTTATTTAGCCAAGGATGGTTCTTTGAACTTTGAATTTGAGGAAAGGTTAAAGAAGGCTAATCAGGCAATGGGAATGCTTAAAAATATTTGGAATAATAACAATTTCTCTGTGCATACAAAAATCAAACTTTATAAGGTAATGGTTAGGAGTATCTTAATTTATGGACACGAGTCTTGGTACAGCACAGTGACTATGGAAAATAAATTCTTGGTGTTTGAAAATAAAGCACTTAGAAGAATATTAGGAGTTAAGTGGTGGGAAAGGATACCAAATAGTAGAATTAGAGAAATAACGGGAGTGCAGCCGATCGATGAATATGTTAGATTCTCACGATGGAAGTGGCTAGGACATGTGTATAGGAGACAGGGAATAGTACGAGGTACACCAGGGTGGGTGGCACTTGGTAGGAGAGGTAGAGGAAGGCCAAAAGAGACGTGGGTGAGGACAATGAGACGGGAAGCTGGAGATGAGTGTTGGGGAGATCTTGAGGAGTTAGCACAAGATAGGATGTGGTGGTGTGAGTTCATCGAGGCCCTATGCATCCCCGAGGGTGCCACAGGAAATGATTGATTGACTGATTGATTGATATATATATATATATATATATATATATATATATATATATATATATATATATATATATATATATATTCATTTCGACTTATTCGGCAATAATTTAACAAGAATGGAGATTCGTGTTATCCAACAGAAGTTCCAGTTGTGAGGAGAACTTCGTCCATTCCGCATGGCTGAACCTGGACGCTGACACCTTCCAACTCATGGGTCAGGCATCATGTCTTGGGTTGTTACATTGCTCATTACGCCCGCGCTCGCGAAGCGAGAGCGAATGTTATGTTGTGAATGGTATGTGTGTGTGTGTGTGTGTGTGTGTGTGTGTGTGTGTGTGTGTGTGTGTGTGTGTGTGTGTGTGTGTGTGTGTGTGTGTGTGTGTGTGTGTGTTTCAGCAAAAAATAATAAATTGTTTTTAATGCGAGTGTAACAGAGGTTGGCGAAAAGGCCAAGGGATGGTCCATACAGAAACAATATTTGTTACAACACTAGCTCTAAGGTCAAGGTCACAGGATTGTT
Organism: Coenobita brevimanus; assembly: GCF_032717465.1. Lineage (NCBI taxonomy): Eukaryota > Metazoa > Arthropoda > Malacostraca > Decapoda > Coenobitidae > Coenobita > Coenobita brevimanus. The sequence goes on along the minus strand of NC_137045.1, from coordinate 19,484,919 downwards.
GATCTAGCAATATCAACTTGGGGTTTATTTAATTCAGACCAAAGCTGGGGGAAGGACTGTGAGTGAGGCAAAAATGAAGTGATTTCAATTTTAAGAGCAAACAGTCATAAGTCAAGAACACATGGCAAGATCAGGTTTCGATGCGCGTGTGTGTGTCTGGGTGGGTGTGTGCTTGTTAATATTAACTCAAACTATTTTGTACTGATTTTTATAAAATCTTATGGAACTGATGAGGGTTAGCCAAGGAGTTTTTGAAAACAATTAGTCGGCTCAAAGTCAGAGGGTAAGGTCTATTTAACGTACTTTAATCCGATTTAGACCTAGCTTTGTGGAAGAGTTGAGTATAAGGCAAGAATACAAGGATTTGATTCTGAGATCAATGAACTAATGGTCTGTTACACGGGTTAAAATGCCAAGGCCACAGAGCAAGGTCAGCTCAAACAGTTTTTTGTCTTATTTGAACCAAACTTGGCAGAAGTGTTAAGGGTCAGGCAAGAGTGAAGTTATCCAGTTTGAGAACAATCAGCGGTCAAGGGCACAGGGACGGTCAAAGATCAATTCGTGTGTCTGTAAGTGAACAAAATAACCAAAACAGTTTTGATCTGATTTGGATAAGACTCGGTGGATGAGCAGAGACTCGCACAAGAGGTTGGCTTTTTTTTTTTTTTTTTTAAGCAATAGGTCAAAGCTCATGATCACATGGTGATGTTAACTTAGTTTTTTCCGGTGTACACTAAACGTTATGAATGAGTTCACGTTAATCCAAATATACAGTGACTCGATTATGAGAAGAAACAATCAGATTTCTAAGTCTCAGGGAAAGGTCAAAGTTCAAGGACACTGGGCAAGGTCAGCTGAAATAGCTTTGATCTGATCTGAACCAAAGCTGGTAGAAGGCCTAAGCACTGGGCAAAAAGGGAGTAATCTTTTTTGAGGGCAATCTGTTGAGGGTAAAAATCACAGCCAAATAAATGGTTCTAAGACCGACCATTTGGTGTGCGCGGGTGTTGCACTCTGTGAGTGTTCCTTTTGTCGTTATTGCTTTACTTTGCTCTTTAATTGCTCATCATTATTTTCGTATAGTACATTTGTGCAACTACGCCGTTTATGAAAAGACATCGTTATTATTCTCGTTTATGATGTTTGTGAAACTATGTCGTTAATGAAGACATAAGCACCACACAAAAAAAAATATCCTCGGATATACGAGTAATGTGTAAACAATAAAGGAAGATGTGAAGACAGCCTTATAAGGGTTTACGAACATAGCTGAATGCCTCGAAACTGGCCTGTAATCTCGCTTGTTTGTGCCACTTTTTCCTCAACCATCTATTTTTCCTAAGGTGGTGGGTGGTGGCAACCATCATCCACTCACTTGATATAGTACTGCCTACTTCATCCTTCACTTTTATGATTCTTTTTCGGTGTCTGCCGTTCACTCTTCTTGTTTCCCTCATTGTTCCTGTCACATTTTACTATTTTGTCCTTTTCAGGTGACTTTACATTGAGTGACGAGCCTAATGGTTTCCTGAACGCCTGGAAACCACGTACAGCAGTGGATGGTAACCATATAAACAACCCATACGCGTTCTCTGTGTGTCAGCAAGTGGGTTGGCGGAGGGTTAGTGGCCCTTCCCGTAAAATAATTAACTTATGACAAATGGCCACCCCGTGCGGGCTAATGGCGTCTGGCTACAGATAGATAGAACAGACAGACCTTAACATTCTCTTGTACGTGACTAACGCGAGCTATGTCCGTATTAAAAAGTTATAACTTTAAAAATGAATTTTATACAATCACTGGCTGAAGACGAATTGTTGTAAGATTTCATGTGCCAGCATGTTACCTGTTTTTGTGATATTTCGCCTGTGACTCACCATTTTACTATGATAAAGAGCAACCAAGGGCATAAAAAATGAAAAACTATCATGACTAACGTTCTGGTCGAGTATTAAAGAGAGAGAGAGAGAGAGAGAGAGAGAGAGAGAGAGAGAGAGAGAGAGAGAGAGAGAGAGAGAGAGAGAGAGAGAGAGAGAGAGAGAGAGAGAGAGAGAGAGAGAGAGAGAGAGAGAGAGAGATGGGACTTTTATTCCAACCTACGATGAAGGAAGACTGTGTTAACCCTTTCAGTAGCAGAGATCATTCCAAAGGTGAAGGACAAAGCCTGAAGGCTGCACGAAAGGTGTTCTGTTTTTCTGATCTGCTCACCTGTTCGTTGGTGTCGTTGGGTTCCAAGCTTTCATAACACCTCATCTTTAGCCATTTATTTCATCCAAATAGATGGTACCCTATCATCCTCGTGTATAGTGCTGTTGCAAGCAATTTGGGTGAGTGAAGAAAATGTATGCATAGTATACGTGGGTGTATAAAAGGTGTTATATGCTTATAAAATTGCGGTAGAAGAATTGCTACGAACCCCCTCACTCCAAGAAGAATGCTGCTTGTCACTGTATAGTTTTCACTTTATGGAACATTAAGTGCACTGTTCCCTTACTTTATATGTTTTCCCATACAACTGTCTCCATTATTATGCTATTATTAATGTCCTCTCCCATGCGACATTTTTCATTTTTCAGTAATCACGCTTCACACTTCGTAAGAATCTTTATTTTTTACAGGTTGACAAATCTTAACCAGTTTATCTCATTTACTTTTCTCCTCACCCACATTCCTCGTTTCTATCAAGCCTTACTTGGAGCTGATGTGCGTACGTGGTGACATGATAATGTATCACGTAAACAAGGAAGTAAGGCAAAATTTACACATAATTAGGCAGACTTCTGTAGTGTGGTATATATTTATTTGGCAAAGATCTGAATCATAATGGTGAGGTAATACAACTATCCGACAGAACACAGAATCGAGGACAATCATTTTAGCTATCAGTAGTCAACAACAGGTTTCGTATGACCCAACACAAGTTCCAGTAACAGGATCTTTGTTCAGTCCCTATGTCTGAGCAGGGACGGTGACACCATTCGGTGAGTCAGAGGTTGAGTCTTGGGTTTGCATACTGCTCAATATTAGTTTCTTTACTGTTCCCTTGCATTACTTTACCCATTTATATTTTTACTATATTTATGTGACAAACAGAATGTAATTATCACAGAGGAAAGTGTTACACAAAACATCCAAAGACTACGAGACTCAGTGGCAGAGGAAGAGAAGAAGCACTGCAAATTCCCCCACACCAGCAAATTATCTCTTCAGCACTGAATTTCGGTCACTGACAAACCATTTTATTATGGTAAAGAGGAACCAGGGACAACAAAATTTTTAAACTATCATGATTCAAGACTTGATTTTTTTTTTTTTTATGCGAGGAAGAAGGAACCAAAGGCCGCGAGCCCGCAACTGTTGTTCCTTCCAAGAGAAAAAAACATACAAGAGACAATAAGACCTTTAAATTTTGCGACGGACGAATTTGTTCAGCTTAAAGAACCTTCCATAGCTTGACGTGGTATTTCATATAATTATCGTCATACCAGATGATCTTTTCAGTGTAAGGGAGCTCTCTTGTGATGACAAAAGTAAAGAAAGCTTCTTAAAGATGGCAAGAATAATATTTTAGGAATGTCATCATACTGAAAGAACAAAGGAGGAGGAGGAGGAGGATGATGATGCAGGAATGAAGAAGAAGAAGAAGTAGTAGAAGAAAAAGAAGAAGAAGAAGAATAGTAGTAGTAGTAGTAGTAGTAGTAGTAGTAGTAGTAATAGTAATAGTAATAATAGTAGTAGTAGTAGTAGTAGTAGTAGTAGTAGTAGTTGTTGTTGTTGTTGTTGTTGTTGTTGTTGTAGAAGAAGAAGAAGGAGGAGGAGGAGGAGGAGGAGGAAGAGGAGGAGGAGAAGAAGAAGAAGGAGAAGAAGAAGAAGAAGAAGAAGAAGAAGAAGAAGAAGAAGAAGAAGAAGAAGGAGAAGAAGAAGAAGAACAACAACAACAACAACAACAACAACAACAACAACGAGGAGGAGGTGGAGGAGGAGGAAGAAGAACGACGAGGAGGAGGAAGAAGAAGAACAAGGAGGAGGAAGAAGAAGAACAAGGAGGAGGAGGAAGAAATCGATGAAAAAAATGCGAGAGGGGAGAAAGAAAAGGATAAGCATAAAAAGCAGAAGATGGAAAATGAAAATGAAAACGAAGTGAACGGAAAAGAAAAGAAGCTTACATTAATGTCAACGTGTCGCAATGTCCTACTTTTCACTAGTATACGACCCGCAACAATCGAATTAACATCCAGGTTCCCAGTTATATTCCGGGATGGACAATATAAAAAAAAAAATGTCAAGGGGTCCACAGTCCCGCCATTTTTATCAAGGCTCCCTATCACTCCTTCCGTAGTTCTGTACAAGAGCTTAGCGGCCCTGTTGGACCGTTAAGCGCTTGCCCCCGATACACGTACTGACACCAAACTTGGTATTAGACGTGTTTCGACATACCAGGCATGCCATGCGAAATGTCAAATCATTCCACTCAGCGGTATGGCCTGTAAGGGTTCCCAATGTCCGGCGAAAAATTGGGCACAATAGTGCTGGTGGTTCGCGTGCAACTGACCGCACACAGTTATAGTTTACACCATTGTTGTCAGCTCGTCCCTCCTCTTTTTTATTTTATTTATTTATTTATTTTTCTTATTGTATAGCACGTCGAAATCCGAGGGGGTCATATGTGGACAGACACACGTAGAAAACGCTTATTCGCACAGTATTACTGATGCTGACTTCTCATTAATATTCTCTACAAAGTCTTTCAGTATCGACAAGGTCTGAATAGGTAACGTACAGTACATCAGCCATCGGTCCCAACAAACTGATGTTTTCCACCACTGCTTTCGTCCATCTCATTCAGAAGTTTTTAAAAAGTCCTTCTGTCTACTCCTGCATTTGGTTTCCATCATTCAGTATTCTTCCATTTTCATATCTTCATTATCCCCGATTCATTCTATTTTCACATGTCGTTTCAAAACAGTCTTTTACTATATTCTGAGAAATTTGCAGTCTCTTTTCTCGTGAAAATCACTGGCTTTTCTCCTTTATCTTCATTAGCTTCTTCATACACTTTCCTCTCTCTACATTATTTTTCTTCGTCTGAATTCTTTTCTAGCATCCGCTTCATGCATTTCCTTTTCTTTTGCATTACTCTGTCTACTGATACATCCACCATGCTAATCTTCTCTTTCTCGCTGACAGTTCTGAAGTACCCCCTCATACACACACGCGAGGGCATGTGTTTAGCATTTTAACCAAACACTTTTTGTATGCACTCCAAGGATTTTCCGAATCAAATCGTTCCAAGGTTAAAGTCCCAAACTCTGACTTTATCTTTCATCTATAGTTAGTTTCGCTTGCATTCCTTCACTTTCCCAATGTTTCTTGCCTTCCATATTACAGTCATATGATCAGTGACGAGGGTGCATTATTCTCACACACTGAAGTTTTCGTCAGAATTTCATCAAATTTTGCAAGACTTTTATGGTGCGTGAAAAAAAAAAAAAAAAAAGTGGGAATTTTATCCCTAAAATGGCTGTAACAAGATACTGGTTGAAAGTCAAACTTTTCCAATAATGTTCTGAAATTTGAATATTCCAACGTTTAAAAGTGCATTAGTTCAGCTAAAAGCAACGTAGGCGGGCGCGTGTGTTGCTGTTATTGTTGTGCCTCCAGTCTTATTTAGGAATAAATTCTAAGGACAGCAGAAATCCAAACACTTCAGTCGGGCACTCCCATAGATATTTTGTTGTCATTATGTTGAGGCTGTCTGTATTATACAAGTGAAGTGAATAATGTGACCAGCTGTGTCACAACATTAGGGGCAGTATTACAGTGGGAACAGAAAGGGCTAATTGTGTGCTGCATATTGTATAGTGGATTTTCAGTCGTAGTCATCAAACTGGAGGTCGGCCATTATCGTGGCATTAGAGCAGCACACGCAGCTTATACCCTGCACCTCTCTTTCATTTTCACTGTATACGAAAAATTAATTATTATTCCGACCACGGCTCTCATGATAGGAAGGACTGACAGAAGCACTTAGAACTGTACAGGCTGCCGAAAGCTTTAGAACTGAGTGAGGATGGGCGACATAGCTTGCTCGGCTGTACCAAAATCACATGGTCATAACGAAGTATAGGCCATTCGGAACAGCTTACAGTACTGTAGGGACCATACTGTACGCTTAGTTAGGTCGAACTGTTTGGCAACTGCACAGTCTCACGAATAATGAGCAAATGAACGGTAACCTAGGAGGGCATTTGGATGACAGAATTTTTCTTTTTTTTTTCCTGAGTACCTGATATTTTCGTCAAACTCAATTCTCCTCATAAAGAACACAAATTGTTGTATACGACCGTAAGCAAAATATATACTGTATAATTTCTTTCAAAATCGTCTAAAGGCTACCCTACCTTTACTTTCTCGAAGTTCCGCATCTTCCAGTAACTGCTTACGAACCCATCCACAGTTGTAGGCTTCACGGTTTTTATAATCTTTGCAATCTTCGACAGTGTATAAGCTCGGTAGGTACACAAAATCATTCACGTTGTCTGGTAAAATATCCTAAGTAGAACATGCAGTCACTGAACAGCCTGCCCATCCCACACGAATCTTCACCGATTATACGGATTCTTGCTGCTTATTTCACTTCTAGTTTCAAACCATCCTTGTATATTCAGGCAGTACTGTGCCAAGGGAATGAACTGTATGCCATTCTTGTTCCTGTGGTCCTTATAGGAATTTATTTTATTTTTTTTAGGGAATGTTCATTTATGGCCTTCATACAACCTGTTACTTTATTTACGTAGTGCTATTTTTTCTGTGTTTGTGGATAATATAATTGGGGTCTGCCTTAGGCTCTTGGAATTTAACTTTCTGTGGAAGATCTGTCTGTAAACGATTTTCAGCATTCCTTTCTTTCGGCCTATGATTTTTTTTTTTTTTTATACTAGTTAGAAGGAACCAAAGGCCACGAGCCTGCAATAACTGTTCCTTCTGGAGCATGAGGCACGTTTTTTTTCGCAGCATCGGATTTACGAGATCTTTGCACTGTCGTTGTCTGTGTGTTGATAAAGAGTCATGTGTGTATCCAATGTGAGTTGACATTGTTTTTGAGATTCATTTCCTTTTGGAATGACAAAAGTGACAATTGATTTTACTCATGAAACAGTCATTCTGTTCTGTATAAGTCACTGCTCTAGTGAGTGTATGTTATGGTGGGGATAGTTAGTTGGGTTCTAAGATCTTGAAAAGATATTGCAGTCTCTAACTTACGGTAGGAATTTCCCAGAAAGAACGAAAGAGAGTAGTTGAGGAAGAACAGAATTGTACAAGGAAAGAAAAACGATAAAATAAGAAAGTGCACTCACTGAGTGCAATACTCGGTCGCCCATCAACTGGTGTAAGGACCGAACATTTGACTTTTCTCTGTAAGCCTGACTTTTGACCGATTGCTCTCCAAATCAAATCCTTTCATCCTTTCTTTTTCCTGAACCTTCCCACAAAGTTGGGTCTATTTAAGATCGAAAGTGTGTACGTTGACCTTGCCATGTAACCTTGACCTTTCACCTTTCCTTGAGAGCTTAACTATGATTGGTTCCTTTCAAAATCAAATTTTTATACACTTGTTTAAACCAGAACTTTTCCACAAAATTTAGTTTAAATCAGATAAAAGCTATGAAGTATACTTTGCCATGTGATATTTACGTTTGACCTTGTTCTAAAAACAAATACAAACTCCTTGGCTGACCCTCAGCACTTCCACCAAGTTTGATCCAGTGTAGATTTTTTTTCTTAATTACAGACACACGGGTCGAATTTTGACCTTGCCATGTGGCCCTGACCTTTAACTGATTGTTCTTACAACTGACTCACATATTTCTTGCCCCCAACCCTTCCACAAAGTTTGGTCTATATTGGATCAGATTTATTTAACTGACCTTGCAATATGATCTTGACCTTCGACATTTCCCTGTGATCTTGACATTCAATTGCCTGTTATCTAAATCGAATTCCTTTATTTTTATCTTACCCTGAACACGTTCGCTAATTAATGTAAATCGGATAAAAACGTTTTAGTTGACCATGCCATGTGACCTTGATCTTTGACCTGTTGTTCTCAAACACTATAGGTTAATCCTTTGGATGACTCTCAACCCTTCCACCAAGCTTGGTTCAAATCACATTCAGTGTTTAATTATTTGTTCAAATCCAGACACACAGGTCGAAATTTGGCCTTACCCTGTGACGCTGACCTTTGACCGACTGTTCTCAAGATTGACTCAGTCCGTTCTTGTCTTAACCTTAACCATTCCACCAAGTTGGGTTTAAATTGGATACAGATTTCTAAAACTTACTCTGCTAGGTCGAACTTTGTCCTTGCCCTGAGACCCTGACTACCGGTCTATTGTTCTCATAAACAATGGTTAAAACCTTTGGCTTACCCTCTGCCCCTCCACCAAGTTTGGTTAAAATCTGATTCTCTCTCTCTCTCTCTCTCTCTCTCTCTCTCTCACACACACACACACACACACACACACACACACACACACACACACACACGCACGCAAGCACGCACATGCACACACACACACACACACACACACACACACACACACACACACACACACACACACACACACACGTCGAGTAAAACATAATACCAGCTCTCCCGCGGGTACAAAAATCAGAGTAAGAGGACTTTGTTTTGTGGGATACCGCCGAGGAGCATTCTAAATCTGGATCTTTGATTTTGTTCGAGGTCTGGGCTTTTCTGTGTAAGAAGAAATTGCCTTCGCTCGCTGATCAGTCTTACTTTCTTTTTTTTTTCCAGAATTACTGTTCCGAGAAATCTGTTTGTGTCTGTAGCCACGAAAGCGTCTCTTAATAGGGGACGATTCCTAATAAACCCTCTAACATAACAGTTTAGAAATATACCGTATGCGGTGATTCAGTGACTGGAGCTGATATCCATGTACAGACTTAGACAGAGGGATGTGGGGGTGATGATCTTCGGGAAAAAAATTCGTTGATTATGGATGAAGTGTGGAACAGTTATATTAACCTCTATGATGACGGATTAATAGACAGCTTGCATAGCCTCAGTATCAGGACTGGGATGGCAACTGCTTTCTTCCAAATGTCTAGGATTTACGTGTGCATCCAAGACAGGTTGAAAATTTCAGTGATGACAGATATCTATGGTTCCTTAATGTCTTTGGTGAAGGTTTGTCATGTTGTCTACTCATGTTGTTGTTTTTTAAATAATTTTGGAGTTTTTAAGATTTCTTGGTTCTTCTCTTATTAAATTTTGTGACAATTTGCTTACTTAATAAAATCACTCCCGTAGTATTTTAATAATTCTGGCTGCTTCTCCCCAGGGATGGTTCCATCGGTTGGTGGAGGTTGAGGTAAAGGAAGTAGAACTTTGGAATATGAATTTCCTTTTCTTTTCCAAAAATATATATTTTTTTTTGTAAACTGTTCACAGAATTATAGTTGCCGTACTTGCGATCATGCATCGTGTTATTCTCTCCAACGAATATATGTTACTATAATCAGGGCATGGTGAAAGGAAGGCTCTGAGAAAAAAATACACAAATGGACCACTCCCTGTGGCGCTCGTGCCGCTGCTTTCCTGGACGAATTTTACTGTTCTCCGTCTGATAATGATTTGTCTTACCCCTGTCTCCCATCTCCCTGACGTATATTTTGTCCAACTACATACAGTATTATATGCTTCTGCGGTAACTTCATCCGTTCATTATGTAAAACAAGTGTGTGTAATAACAAGTGACAACGAACAAAAACTGGCCACTATACCACGTTTGTGGGTACATGAAAGTAATCAGCAATTCGACGACGTTAATTCAATATTCACCAGTCATCTTTGCCATTCATATAACTTGCTCTCACTCCCAGGACTTGAAAATACCTTGCAGCCCCCCCCCCTCCTTCAACACCAGACCTATGATACCTCCCCCCCTCCCCACCATCCATCCCTGCTTATGCTCCCTTCCCTCCCTTCCCTCTCATGGCCCCGCTCCCTCTCGTCAACTTCCGGGCTCTCATCGTGGAGTTTAAACTAGTGCCTTTCTAGGTCAGATTGAAGGAGGGGGTCGAGAGGGTTTTATGCCGACTTAAAAATTTAATACTTTCTATAGGGCCAGTATACAAGTTCCCACTACGGTTCCACACCATTAACCGATGGTAAAATTGTAAAAGTATGATTATTTTTGTAATGTAGCTTGATTTACCTAACATATTTACAATCGATTTCCTGTTTTTTTTGCATGAAAGATAAGAACTCTGTAGAAAATTTACAGTCTCTTATTCCTATTGCAAATTTTTATTCTCGTTGAGAGAAAAATCCCGTTTTTCGTGAACTAGAAAGGCAGGAAAATACTGCATTTTTCCGTCACTCTTGTTCTTCCTCCAAAAGACAAATCTAAGTAATGGTATGGAAATATTTATCCTCGAAAATCCCATCCCAGCTTTTTAAACTTTCTTTGCGGCCAAGACACTGAAGTTTTTGTTTTAATGCCGATGTACGGGCGCGCTAACAAACAAACCAACACACACACACACACACACACACACACACACACACACACACACACACACACACACCAGTACATTGTCTTACAGTGGCGTATATACAAATAATAAATACTATTAGAATATATAATCCAATTTTACGTCCTCTCCTAATACTTTTTAGCTTTCTCTTCCTTCTACGATATAGTTTTCGCAGTTCTCTTTGCCTTTTTTGTAACATTTTCCCTCTCCCCTTAAATCACCTGCAGTTACCTGGCTCTGCACATCCCTCTTTCCTCCCTTCTGTTCCAATGATCTCGTTCACCACCATCACCATGCCTCTCCCTTCTTCCCTCTTCATCAGGCGCACCTCCCATACCAGCATTCCCCTCCTACCTAACTTCCCTCTGAGCGACCCTCTCCCCGCCCTGCCTCCCCCGCCAGGTAGTGCCCCAGTCAACATTTACATACACGCTCGCCTGGACTATCACACCCACAACCACACCAAAACATCAAGCACACTCCGGTTCTCAAACACTCACCGAACAGATCTGCATGGTCGCATAAGAAGAAAAAATATGGTAATTACGGTGATCGGAGTTTATAATGATACTTATGAAAAAAAAAAAAAACTTTCAATAGTTGATATTATCATTATGTGCAGTATACTGTTCCGGTCAGTAGACTGTTTGCACCATAAATTGCACCCTTACCCACATGAACATTACCGCGATACACGTTCCACGGTGCATCTTTTACCACTTGCATATTAGAACCTTCCCGCCGTCATTACAACCTTCTCAGCCCATAATCTACCACTTGAAATCACATAGTGTACAACTGCACATGCAATATCCCCACCCACACATACTTTTCATCCATAACTTTCTATTCATCTTCGACTGATTACTCCCTCACTCGTCTCATTCAACACCACCTCATCCACATCACCTCCATATCATCTGTACTACACTTCGCCTAAATTTTTCATTGTGACACGAGAACTTCGGTTTTATAATATGGCTAACGTCAGACTATATTAGTTAGAGGAGAGAAACCTAACACAAGAACTAGGACAGGTTCTCCGATCCACCAGAACTGAACATCTCTAACTTATTCTCGTAAATATTCACACGCTCCCTTATTCCTCTTCCATAAACGAAAACACAGATGATGAGGCAAGAGAGGGATGACGTCACGCCTCCCTCTTGACCTTCACCAGAGCCGATGCATTCTTTCCTGTGGCGCGCAAAAGAGCTTAGCAACTGTTTACAGTATCTTCTAAGACCAATACCGTCTCTGTTACTAGTAATGAGCATCTTCCAAAGCCAAAAAATTATGTGTAAACGAAATTACAGCCCTGAGAGGCCATAATGCGAGGTCTTTCGAGCAGCCTATAACCTCCTTTTGAGTATTCTTTGGCAACACCTTTTTAACAGCCTAATATCCTAACAAGTAAATACAGTAACTACTGTAGTATAAGTATTACTAGACGCCCCATACAACTATTCATTCCCTCCACTCGCACTGTATAAAGCAGGTTATCGTGTTAACGAGTAATTGATCATTTTGTTTACCCCTACTTTAGTAGCTCTGTTTACATCTGATAAAAAGCCTTAACTCCTAGCTCAGTTGATGGTCAGGTGATGTCGAACTGGAGGATTATATTGTCTAGTAATCAAGCAGTAACTCGTTCCCCATAACTAAAGCTGATCATGCAACCACGATTTTGTATTCAAGTGGTAAGAATGACCCAGTTTAGTCACACTAGAACAGACCGACTGTAATATTTTACACTGGTGAGCAAAATATATTAGGTACGACTTATTTAACTACTTCACTGGTACTATGGAACTTTGGTACATCATTCTGGCAATGTTACACGATATTTCAGCAAATACAAAAAAGCGAATTCGAAAGGTAAATGAATAACTGATTTTTTTTTTTCCTTTTTAACAATAACTTGTTTAGTGCTCAGTATTACAAATATTAAATACAATCTCAACATTTTGGCGAGCTAACCCTAAAAGTATACGACATCTGACATACAGGATATACCTTGAAAAAGTATTCCAAACATTAGACCAGAAAGTTATTCTTGGCCTAATCTTGAATACTCAGTGCTGTATCGACATGGGTTCACTGTCAACCATTACACAGCTACAGCTACTGATGCCCTAGGATGGAACAAGAAGGGAAGGGGGCTCGTTATCTTCCATTAAGTCAGCAATAATTGGGCCTCCTTAACGGTTAACAAATGGACCTAAATTTATGTGTCGTATTTTTCTCAGAATTGGCCCACTAAAATTTTTTTGGTTGGTAGGCTTACCTCACCCGTGGGACAAGGAAGACACACTTACCTGGAAAAAAAGACAAAACCAGTTACATACTGATAGCTGAAAGAAGAAAAAAACCGGTGGTAAATCTACTTGCTTAGAAAATGTACATGTATCACTAGTGCTAATATCAAAGCTCCAGAATGATGAATGACTATGAATGATAGCTAATACACAGTATATAATCAACAAAAATATAATAACAGCTGAATGGAAACGATGGAGATTAGAAAGGTTGGCAAGAAATGTCGGATGGTGAGTCATCACTGCAACTAAAAAACAAACAAATACAAGCTGCAACGTATGGTACATCAAATTAGGAAATATGAATGCGGTCGCACCAGCACAGCTTCATCACGTACAGCAAAATACACCAGCACACGGCAGTGGACAGAAACAAATACGAGTAAACAATATTTTCCGCAAGGCTCCTCATGTTGACGCAGCTGGGGTTGAAGTGCTGGTGAGAAGTGATCATAGCCTCCGTGCAACCCTCTAATGCTGTATCTCTCATCATCATTACACTGGATTCCCTAATTTTAATCGCTTTCTTTCGAGAACGTCTTTTTTAATCTCAGCTCGAAAGACTCAATCACAGTTTAATAAAATCGCCTCGCGTTTGGTGGAAAACAATTTTGGAACTGATGTGAACAAAGACAGCGTTAGTGGTGGCAGTGTTAACTATGATGTTCCTACTGTTCACTCTTAGCTAAATACAACTGTCTGGCTGTAGCCGGAATACAATAGTGGAGTTGTCCCGATCATGAAAGTGATAATCATGGACCCCTTCACTATCATATGATTCACATTAGCTAAACAGAATCGACCAGATATGGCAAGAAAACGTGTTAATAAGACAAAGCACTCAGAGTGAAACAGACGCACCCATCTACGAGTATAAAGTTTAAACATTTTACCTCGCTCACTGACCCCGACTGCCTACCAGATCCTCCCAAAATCAAATGATCTCATTTCTGTCAAATCCTTAACACTTTCACCAAGTCTGGTTGAAAACGGATAAAAACTGACTGAAATGAACTTGCCCAGTGACCCTGACCTTTGACTAATAGTTCGCGAAATTAAGTTCCTTTATTCTTGCTTTATCCTGGACTTCCCCCTCACTCACAATGTATGGTCTAAAACGGATAAAAATTATGTTGACCTAGCCATGTGACCTTGACCTTTGACCTATTATCAAAAACAGTAAATCAAACCCTCGATTGATCTTTAACACTTCCACCAAGTTTTGTCCAAATCAGATAAAAACTTTTATTACATTCACACATCGCCACATAGCCCAAACTTTAACCTTCCCCTGTGACCTTGACCTCTGACTGTTTTCAAAATTAAATCCCTTCGTTCTTGCCTTACCGTCAACCGTTCCACCAAGTTTTGACCTAGACTTGTGATCTTCAACTATGACCTGTTATTCTTGAGAACAATAGGTCATCCCCATGACTCATCCTCACCCCCTTCACCAAATGTGGCTAAAATCAGATAAAAACTATTTGAACCGTTTTGTCTACACACACACACACACACACACACACACACACACACACAATGTCGAGCAAAACGTAATATCCAGCGAGCTCTGGTGTAATGAGACGTTAACATAATGAAGGGGTTTTCATCAATGTGAAACCCAGATGGAGCAATCAGAGAGTGTAACACCTGCTCCTAAGCTGAAATTCTGACCTTGACCTGTGACTCTGATCCTTCACTGACTGTTTGCAAAATCGAACTACTTCATCCTTGCCCGACCCTCTGCTCTGCCGGTGAGTTTGGTTCAAATTAGCTAAAAACTGTTTGGGTCGACATTGTCCTGTGACCTTGATCTTTAAGTCTTGTGTACTTAAGATCAAACCACTTCGTCCTTGTCTGACTCTAAGCTCTTACACTATCGGATCAAAACTGGTTAGTGTATACTATTCACACACACACACACACACACACACACACACACACACACCGCTCGCTGGCGCAGTGGTAACGTTCTCGCATGCCATCTGGTAGACGGAAGTTCGCGCCTCGCTCAGGTTGCAAAAAGTTTCACTGACGAAGTGGGTGGTTACTGTCCCCCTGCAGCAAGGGGACAGGTGTGTGGGTGTGTGAAGGTCACAGCCTTGCCCTTTGATCGGACTATATGAGCTCTCAGCTCCCTTCCGGGAGGGTAAAATGCTGACGATCACGACCATCAAGTGATCCTGACCGACCCGGTGAATTACACACACACACACACACACACACACGAATATACACCCTCGTGCTACCATTCGCGAATGTAATAATGGCTGGTTGTTCAACATTGTCAGGCTCCCATGTCTCATCCTTACTTGATTAAAATCATTTGACGTTAGCGGGAATAAAATACTTATGTTGTCCGTACCACGAGAAAGTCAATGATGATGTCCAGTATTAATATCCAGGTTCCTACGTCTCATTCTCACCTGCAGTGCATCATCTGACCTACTGTAGATATGAACTCACCATGAGAGGGTTAAACTTGAAGTCAGTAAAGGGACGGAAAGGCTTTTTATTTATTTATTTTTTTTTTTATAATTTCTGAAGCACGTGAAGATGCGTGTCTTACTTTTCTTCATCGCTGCTGACTATAATGTGATATTCAGGCTAAGCAAAATCTAATAAGTGTTATATAAGTGTCCAAGCAAAATTAGGAGCTTGCTTCCAATTTAGCGCTCCAATAAAGGGGTTATTCGTAAGCAAAGGGGTATGACAGAAGGGGCATGACAGAACCCAGCAAGCCGCCAGATCGGGAGGGAGAATGGGGAATGGTGCTTTCAAGGCTAGTATCCGACTGAGGATAGAGAGGGCACTGCGGACTCTAGTTTAACAAATTCCAGCGCTGTTTAAAAACCCTATTTCTCTTTGTTAAATATCTACGCTGTTGTGTGAAACTGTGAATCCCAGTAATGTCACATACCATATAATAAACAGAAAAAGTAATTATAACGTAGTGTGAATTGTTTTTATCATATACGGAGATGAATTATTCATTGATGGCAATCCTGTATCTTTGTCCTGTAATATTACATTCCTACTACATAGTAGAAGTGAGGTTCTTAATGTAGAGTTGGCTCACACTGTAAATTTAAGCCTAGTGGGTATCTTGACTCATTCAGTCTCTAAGTCGGCTTAATGTTGAATAAATACTTAGTATTCAACATTTTGCCCACCTAAGTCATTCATGTGCAGCACAGGACAATCTCTTGTTTAAATATTTCACTCATTCCATAGTCACTTACCTTGAACTCCTCTACACCCAGCTATGCAGATCGTGAATATAAAGCTTGACTCCCTGTATGTGTAGCGAGGTCTTGGTTTGCTTTACCTTCAGAGCCCGCCCTCATCGAGATCCACCAATGACGCATAAATTATCCTGGTTTTGGCCCTTTTGGAACAGTCTTCTAGACTGGATGAAGTATAATGATGAATGTCAGCTCAGTTGGTAGAGAGTTGGCCTACAGTCCTAAAGGACCCGGGTTCAAATCCCGCTGGGGGCAGGGAACAGTTTAAGGATTTGAATTCAAGAAAAATCAGACTTTACTCATTTACCAGAAGACCCGCCGACATGTAAAAATACCCCCGCTAATACCAATACACCAGTCCCGTATGAGACAGCCCTAGCATGTATTCAATATGGACGGTGGGTATTAGCGCCGAAGTGGTGACATGTAGAGGTGTACGGTACGTAGGAGGGCTACTGGGCCTTGAAAGCAGGCTGTGAAGCCTATGCCCAGAGTCGGTCACAAACAAAAAAAAAAAAAATAAAAAAAAAAAAACATTAAATTTACGCCAACAGGGAGTGAATGAGTCAAGATACCCACTAGGCTTAATTTACAGTCTGAGTCAAGTACATATAAAGAACCTCACTTCCGCTGTGTAGTAGAAATGTAATATTGCAGGATCAATGAAGTGGTGGGGTTGCCATCAATGAATATTTCATTTCCGTGTATGATAAATAAAACCATTCACGCTACGTTATAATTACGTTTTCTATTTGTATTATTTATATTATGGTATATGACATTACTGTGATTTATAGTTTCAAACAACAGTGTAGATATTTAACAATGAGTACGAGGCTTTCTAAACAGCGCGGGAATGAGTTCAACTAGAGTCCGCAGTGCCCTCTATCGGGTTGGAGCTTTTCAGAAGCACCCCATTAGTCCATCTAAGCTACCCTTTGGCTTTCCATAGCATGTTCTTATTAGTAGGCACGCAGTTTCAAACATCCTCTCGACGAGTATGTCTACAATTATGCTCCACGTCTGTTTTTTGCTTCGTCTGGAAAGATCTTCCTATTCTCTACCTCTGCATTATGTTTAGGCCTCACTCCATCTGCCTTCTACTACAATTATTCTCCTTCTCTGCCCGCCCCTCCCCCCCCCAATCTACTAGTCTTTCCCGTTTTCTTTTCCCCCTCTCCAATCCTTCCCGTTTTCCCCAATCCTTCCCCTGTCTTACTTATCAGTCTTCTATACCCCTTTCCCTTTCCTCCTCATCTCCTTTCACCATCTTTATCTGTTCATTTCCTTTACTTTGGCCACCCATAAAGTATATATATATATATATATATATATATATATATATATATATATATATATATATATATATATATATATATATATATATATATATATATATATATGTATATATATATACATATATATATATATATATATTTACGTGTACAACTAGGAGCATAGACTTGACAGAACTATCCTTGAGGCCCAGCAGACCTCCCTGCGTGCCACACTTTCGCATGTCACCACTTCGGCGCGCATACCCACCACCCATAATGAATACATGCTAAGGATATTTCAGTCAGAACGTGTGTGAAGGCTTCAGTGGGAGGGGGTTTAAACATGTAAGATCAGTAAAATCTGTTTTAACATCATCATCATCCCTACACTTTTCCCCACCTGCAGATACGGCTCAGAAAGCAAGGGAGGGGAAAAAATATGACTGTGAGAACTAATCAACAGCAGGCTTAAAAAAAAAAAAAAGTCCCGTTCACCATTTAAACCCCTAAAGTCCTGGCTCACAGGTAAACTTTTGCACACGTACTTCATAATCATCTATCAGACACAGTCAATCTGACAATGTCAGCTTAAAAAGGGGGATGCCAAACCTTCGTCATACTTTCCTCTGTACAAAACTCATCAAACCAGTTCGATCCTTTGTCAGTTCCCTAGGCTCGTGCCTCCATACCTCTCCTTCTCACACACTCAGTTACCATAATTATCCAACCACTTCTTAACCCACCAAACCCTCTGTCATCTTCAAGCTCATTCACATATATCCTTTTCACCACCCTAATTATATCGCATCCATTTTTCTTCATATGACCATACCATCTAAGCTCGCTCTCACCAACTCTTTTCCACGGACTTCCTAACTCCACATCTTTCATGAATCACATATTTCTTATCCTTTCCACTCTCCACACTCCAAACACGTTTCTGAAGAATCCCATCTCCATAGCTCTAACTCCCGACTTTTCGTTTTTATGCCACAAAGAGTTTAATCCCATATACTAATGTGGTAATACTATTTATTCTCACGACCCTTTTGCAGTTGCCATGCTCAGACTTCTATTTCTTATCGGGGTCTTCATAGCACCAGCCACTTTCCTTTTCTATGCAACTCTTCTTTCCACTTCCATTGCACATTTGGTTCTTTTCTGTCACTGCACCCAGGTATTTAAACTCTCACCAATTCAGATTTCTCTCCATGCACCAGGACATCACACTGCGAGTCACTTTCTCAACAGCTATCACTTTTCTCTAATCGCTATTTACTTTCATGATATGACGTTGTTTTAACAACGATCAAATAATCGATCTGCTTCTTGGATCGAATTCGCGTCCTCATGGAAAGCAAACCACTTCTTTAACAGCCTAATGGCACGTATTTCACGCCTCATAAGTGATGTCGACGCAGAGTTCACAAGGCTATGTACGCTTTCACTGCTTTTTTTAATCACTTCAGCCAACTGAGAAGAAAATCGTTTGAAAGTTTTTCTTGTGGACGGCAGAATTCGTGAGCATCCTTTACATTCTAATCACCGTTCTGGATTTTAAAATGAATCTTGAATTTTTTGCGTTAATCTTGCTATTTTAAAGCATCATGTCAGTTAGCTTCATCATAAGCAGCAACATAGAAGCGAACATGATCTATATGCTATATATATACATACATATATATATATATATATATATATATATATATACATACATATATATATATATATATATATATATATTAAATCAGAATTGGATATTTCTTGGCAAACGGGCTAAATTAAGTGAACTTAATTCATATTCCCTGTACAGCCTAAGCTTGTTCTGTTAATGGTAACAGTGAACTACCATATCTTTGTTGAAGACTAATACAGTACGCGGCGCTGCTCTGTTTCAGTTTTAAGCAACACATCGTTAGCAGCACTGGTTCGTCCCGCCTGTTACCCATTACATTAGAAGAAAAATGTGACATTTCTAAAGTATTAATAAACTCACATTAATATCGACTTCAGCCTGTGAGTCCGTCGATCTACGTGTAGGAAGATAAAGTCAGGTTGTTAAATGACCTAATCATTGACCTGACACATGAAAAACGTTAGGAAATACCCAGCCTCATGTCTTCATCTATCCGAGCTTCATTCTAAACGGCAACGAGGTGCAAAAGTACGATGTAAATCAGGATAAATTACCTGCTCTCCTGCTTTAATGTTCTCTCTCCCCCTCTCTCTCTCTCTCTCTCTCTCTCTAGGACAAAAAAACAAGGAAGAAGCGTGCACTGGCAAACATGCATATTCCATATTTTTTTCTCTCTCATTTTAAGATCATAATACCAATACATGCTGGATGACAGACAGCTGGTATTATATAAAGGAGTAGGGGGATTAGGGTTGTTCTCAGGAATTATGTCTGCTCGATAGACTCGTACCCGGCCACTAACTTTTCCTGATCCCCGCCAGCCGAGAGCATTGACCGAAGAAGTTAGTTTTCAGCTCGGCATACGTTTGTCCGTAACGCGAGTCTGTGTGTGTGTGTGTGTGTGTGTGTGTGTGTGTGTGTGTGTGTGTGTGTGTGTGTGTGTGTGTGTGAGTGTGTGTGTGTGTGTGTGCGTGTGTGTGTGTGTCTGTGTGTGTGTGTGTGTGTTCTTACCTAACTTCTTACCTAATTGTATCTTTACAGGAATGAGTCAAGCTCGTACTGTCTCGTGTCTTAAACCATATTTATCGTACATATCCTTAAATTTGTGAATTGTTTTGGCACAAACTATTTCATTCGGTAGTGCATTCCACTGATCAATTGCTCTATTTGGGAAACTAAATTTCCTTACGCCTTTATCACCTCTCTTTTTATGCAATTTTTTGCAGTGTCCTCTTGCTGATGCTTCCCCATACGTTAAGTAATCATTTATGTCTATTTTCTCCTTCCCTGATATGCATTTATATAGCATAATCATGTCACCTCTTTTCCTTCTCTCCTGTAGTGTTGGTAGATTCAGTGTATTTAGTCTTTCTTCATAGCTTAGATCCCTTAAGCTTGGTACCCATCTTGTAGCGGACCTTTGAACTTTTTCAATCTTGTCTATGTGTTTTTTGAGATGAGGACTCCAGACTACTGATGCATACTCAAGGGTTGGTCTGATCTTATTATCTTTCTTAGCATGTCTTCATTTATGTATGTAAACGCGAGTGTGTGTGTGTGTGTGTGTGTGTGTGTGTGTGTGTGTGTGTGTGTGTGTGTGTGTGTGTGTGTGTGTGTGTGTGTGTGTGTGTGTGTGTGTGTGTGTGTGTGTGTGTGTGTGTGTGTGAGAGAGAGAGAGAGAGAGAGAGAGAGAGAGAGAGAGAGAGAGAGAGAGAGAGTTACTGAGTAGGGTCAATCACTTATCAAGGTCACACCTCACTGGATGCAACTTTAGACAGCAGGTAGTCAGAGAATGAGAGTGAATAACCGATACCAAATAGTACTGAAAAAAAAAAAAAAAACATACTCCACTGGGTTATGCATGCAACGATGACTGTGCTCACTGCTTATCAGAGTTTTTCTTTACCCTGTCATGATCGGGACTACTCTGGTACTCAAGTTGGGCCAGACTACTTTACTATCTTTTATTAAGCTGACAGTGAGCCTAGGAGTATGAAAGTGTTTATGATGATACTACCAAATCTTTTACCGTCCTTACAAATCTGCTGTTTTATTTCAGATGATTCTATTTTTCTGAGAGTAAATCACAGGAGCCTGAGAGAGTTAATAATACAGCCACTAACCCTCTCATGATCGGAACATCTTTACAATTTCAGCTGATCCCATGCAATTTTATTCAGTTGAGAGTGAGTCATAGAAGCCTGAGAGTGTTAATAAGGTCACCATTAATCATCTCATGGTCGAGAGAACTCTAGGATTCTATTCCCGATAACGCCAGACGACTTTATTCAGCTGAGTGAGAAAGAGAGGGAGAGTCATAAGAGCCGGAGAGAGTTAACCAACAAAAAGTGACAAGAAGTGAGACGAAGTGGAGGGAGGGTCAGACGCATAACAGTGGCTGGGAAAAAAATGCTGCCTCTCCCTCGGACGCCCATTTCCACAAGGGCGGTATCATATTTCTGAACCACTCTGTATTCTACGGTGACGGACAAACAAAGAGGCTGCTCGAAAATATTAATACGTGAGAGCAAAAAGTACCCCCGGTGATACCAATACACCAGTCCAGTATGAGACAGCCATAGCATGTATTTCAGTATGGACGGTGGGTGTTAGCGCCGAAGTGGTGACATGTGGAGCGTTGAAGGACTACTGTGTCTTGGAATAGGCTACTGCCCCCGAGATATAGGCCCTGAAGCCTTTGCCAAGAGACGGACACATAAAAAAAAAAAAAATGCCATGGTGAGACGGTGAGTGAAGTGGAGGATATAATGGCGAGTGATATACAGTGAAATCTAGTGAAATGTGGGTAATAAACTATTTGCCAAAGTGGAAGTGATCGGGAGGAATGAGTGACAGTTTATGTGGTAAGTTAGGGACAGAACAGAATGAATGGCAGTGTTGTTGGGGTAGTGGGGTGTGAGGGGTGCTTTAGCGAGAGGCAGCACTGCGATATAATGATAACAGAGTATGAGGTAAGACAGTGAGAACGGATAAGAGTGTGAATAATATACTAGATTACCAGGTATGCAAGAGGTGATAGTGAAGAGTTAGTACCGTATGGCTTTAAGAATAATTTGGATGCAATGAGTGGAGCCTTTCAGTGCAGGGAGGAGTTATACTAAAAATGAACCACGCAATGCATCATCATCATCGACATCATAAACAACAGCAATAACATCGGAACCATCATCATCATCATCAGCATCGTTTCAACCGAACATTCCCACCTAAGAGATGGTGTGAGGCAGGATACAGAGGCAATGAATGAAATATCGCAAAGCAGAAAAACCCGTGTAAACTCCACTAAAGATGTAAAGAAAAAAAAAAAAAAAAAAAATCGCTACCGCCAAAATATAAGTAAGTGATTCCATATTTGATACTGAGTGAAAATGAGTGGAAAAACAATTAAGATATTTGGGAATGAAAGGGTTAGGCGTGACTAAGCAACAGAACCATTAAGAAAAAGTGGTACTGAGAGAGTGATATGTCAGAAAAACCAACAGTGAATGATCAGCTATTAAGGTAAGATAAAGTAAATAATGACTAATGAGTAAGTAAATGGGGGATTCAACGTGGCACATAACTTCACAATTCATGCTGTGAATCTCTCGATAGATATTTTTCTAAACGCTGAGTTTTATTTTTTGTACTAGATTCAAACACTGCATACTCACTACGTAGTTGTTAAAGTTATTGAACCATAATTATTAGGTTGCGAATGATTATCCCTTTTAGGTACTGGGGTGACATTTGATAGCTTCCAAACATGAGACGCTGTTCTGCTCATTAGTAATGCGCTGATAAACGGTTATTTCAATGTTTGTTTTCTTTTACTATTCCCATGCGGTTGGCACACTTGGTTATTATAACTCCAGACGATTGTGTGCAACTGGGATAGATCGTAGACGTCAAAGGCTTAACGCGTTATGATAGTAACCATTTCACTGCTACTGATACATCCAGGAATCTCTCTTTAGGCTGCAATGTTATTCAGTAGGGAGGTATTCCAGCAGCTAGAAAGTTAATGCTGTAGGAGTGATTTTATCGAACCTAGGGATTTATGGACCTTAAGTTGACTAATTACAAGCAGTACGTCTCTCAAAGGTAATCGTGATATCGCTGATTATGTTGTCCTGAAACATTCTTGTATTATCTACTGTAAACACAGTTGCAAAGACAGCTTTTAGAAGTTTAGCCATCTCTGTTTCGTTGTCAGTACTGTTGTTCATATTTACAATTATTTGGCCTACTTTGGCGTTACTATTCGCCTATCTTAACTTCAAATTTACAGTTTTCACTGTAGCTCAGCGACAGAAAAAGACAGTACTACGACTGTCCATCCTTTCCACAACACTTTTTTGTCGCTGGCAACATATTTAGTTCTTTTGTTACAGCTCAGCCAACAAGATGAAAAGAAAGGAAATTTAGAGCACGTTAAAGCGGACAAATCATAGTGCCCTCTGATTTCTGATGTAACTGAAACATTGTTTTGGGTTTGGTTTGTCGATGCTGGCAAGAAGCACTCGATATTAGATTTTTTTAAAACCCTCCCACAGCCGCATCTTAGTATTTTGTTCCAGCGATTGTTTAATCCATCAGAGAGTGAGTCATAGGTGCCCGAGAACGTTAACACTGTCTCCATTAACACTTTCATGGCCGGGACAGTTATGGTAATCTTTTCCAGTTAATGTCAAGCGATTTATTCAGATGAGAGTTAGCCACAGGACCCTGAGTGTTAATATTTGCCCATCCAAAGCAGGGTGTTCGTATGTAGGCTGCAATATTTTTGTCAAGGTGTATTCCTTGTGGCCTCAGATTTTGGTGAGCTTTGTTTTTTTTTTATTTACCTATCTTGATATCACTGTCGCACCATTCGGTATGAATATTTTTTGCCAGTTGCTCATTATGCATTGGACCACAAAATTCAGAAGATGAATTTCTGGAAATATTTCCCTTTTATCACTGATCTCTGATGTTAGGCCAGTAGGATTTCAGTTACTGCATCCTAAAACTACCTTGGTTTATTGAATCATATCGCATCATATACTAAATTTTCTCACTTGAACAGATCCTAAGTAACGCGAAATCAGACTTCCTGAGTTGAAAGAAAGATAGAGGCAAAATTATTAGGCGATTTGAGTGACTGAGATTCACAGTTAGGTGAAAGTATGGACGTATTGAAGTGACTGATAATGTACTGTATATACTCGCAGTGTATAGGTAAATATTATGTGATATATGACTTGCTAAGTACATGAATTCGCTCTGTTCGTACCGAGCATTAAAACTGGGACCAGGATTTGTAAACCGACGATTACCTGTTTTAGTCTGAGGAAATACTTGTTGGTTATTATTCTTGTCAGTTATGTACAGAGAAATGCGTGAGAGAAAAGAAAGTTTAATTGAAAAGATAGTAAGATCAGTGGTGTACAGTCCACTAAAAAAGTATAGTTCATTTTACCGCACGTATAATTCTGAAATATGGACAAAGCATTGTGATATACAAGGCACCAGGTAATTATAAGTAAAAATATTGTCCCCGGTAATTATTAGGACTCGAAATCATCTAAGTCATCATACACTGGGTGGTAAATTTTTTGAGGCAACATATTAATAGATCAATGTGCCTCTGCAAAACTCGTCTACTTTCACAGCCATCCATCCCCACGTGTGCGATATTTTTTTGCTAACTGTACAAGGTGACTGAGAGGCAGGTAACAGCAAAAGGTGACAGGGATTGGAAGAAATATTGCAAAAGTAAACACTGATACAAGAGAAAGCCGAGAGATACGGAGAATTATGTAAATGAAAGTAAGATGTGAGATTTGCGTCATCCCCCCCCCTCTCTCTCTCTCTCCCTCCCTCTCTCTCTCTCTTTCTGACACACACACACACACACATGGCTCAGACACCAGACACCTCCATCACACACTTTTTGTCTCTCACCTCTCGTCCTTCCCTATCTCACATTCCCTCTCTGTGTTGCCCTTCCACTACTCTCTTACTTAGTTGCCTTCCCACTCTCTCTCTCTCTCAGCAGCCCTCCTTTTGCCTTCTCTCACATTCTCTTTCACATGTTTCTCCATTTTCGTCTTTCTTCCGCCACTTCTCCTCCTCAACCATTCTCATTTTCCCTCCCAAATTTCTCTCTCTCTCTTTCCTCCTCTTCCCCTCTCTCATGCATATTCTTATTCCACGTAAGTTATTTCCTATCCCGCAACTCTCAATTCTCTGCCTCACTCACCCTCTCTCTCTCTCTCTCTCTCTCTCTCTCTCTCTCTCTCTCTCACACCAAGGAATTTCCCGACACCCAAGAACAAATTAGCATGGATAAATAGATTGAAGGAGATAGAGCAGGAGGAAAGGAAACTAGTCTTTATTCACTCCGTCGGCCCCTCTCTCTCTCTTTCTCTCTCTCTCTCTCCATCTCCTGCTTTCCCCAAAATACCGCTGTTCCACTTTGTACATCCTCCTTTTTACTCCTTTTTTTTTTTTTATATATCTTCTGCTCTCCTTTCGTTCCCATTGTCATTCTTTTTTTTTTTCCATCACCTATCTGACTTGCTTATATAATCCTTTTCTTTCCTGCCTCTGTACCATCCCTTTCTCTCTACCCTCTTCGTACCAACACCAGCGTCTCTCCGCTCTTCCTTCTTCCTACTCCACTACACTTCCCTCACCCTCCTTCCTGAATAACTCTCCTCCATTGCTACTCTCTTTTCCATTAATCTCCATTTCCTTCCCCTCACCTCCTTCCACCTCTTCCTTATCTCTCACCTAACTTCCACATAAGTTTCTTTCTCCACTTCTTTCTTTCCACTTCTTTTTCTTTTTCTCTGCGTTGATACTATTACCACGCAGCAGGGATGACTGAAAATACACGTCAACAGGTATACATTAGGTTTATCCCGGTGTAACAGGCCGTTTTAAACCCCCTGGCCAATTTATAGCCTGAGCGTAAAATGGCCTAAGCCAGAATATACTCCGGGGTATATCTCAGCCTAGGCTATTTTAACACCCTTAGGCCAAAATATATCCCCCATTTGTATAAATAATAATAAAAATTACAGGTAAAATATAGATAAAATATTACAATTTAATTTTGTTCGAAGTTGTGTGGAAGTTGTAAGTTTGTACATGACACCTTCAGAGGCAAAGTACATTACAGTACATGTCATCGTTTTTGTATACTTTTTACCTTACTCTAGTTTGCTATATAGTATGGAATGGATTTTTGAATAATTCATAATTTGTCATGCATGTATTTTGTGAGAAAGAAAGAAATAAAGTATTGCTTATATTTTATTTTGTGAAATAAAAAGGGGGGTATAATCTGACCTGGCGGGGGGTAATAGCCTTGGCTGAATTATACCCCGGGGTATAGTCTGGTCTAGGCCATTTTATACCCGGGTTGAAAACTGACTTCATCATCATCATCATCATCATCAGCCGACTTAGGCTAATTTATATACGGGACACCCACTACATACATACATATATAAAGTACATCTCTCTCTCTCTCTCTCTCTCTCTCTCTCTCTCTCTCTCTCTCTATATATATATATATATATATATATATATATATATATATATATATATATATATATATATATAAATGGGTTGAAATAAATGCGCTGGTTAACTCTTCGCGAGCCGACAGATAGTTAGAATGACTACTACAGTTAAGGAGCACTAAGAGATTCAAGGAAAGTAGTCAGAGAACAACAGAAGATACTGGTGAGTTTGGTCTTCTGGAGATAAAACGTTGACAGCAGACAGTTTGGTGGGGGTCTTGTTGGTTGACCAGTCATTTCCTGCATTCAGAAAGAGCTAAGGCGCTGTTGACGCTAGCATATTCAGTTTCAGTAGGACTCAGCTGGATGTTTACGGCAGTGGAGAAAGTAGAGGAACTTTCAGAGGTTGGCAATACTTACCGTACCTCTATTTAGCACCTCCTTCAGGAGCTGTGACAGCGTTGCTGATGAAAAGCCCGGAGGAACTCGTTTAAGGTGATGCTTCAGCAGAAAATCTTTCTTCATCTGGACGACTGCGAGGACATCCTGGCTACTGGTGGTAGTTGCAGTGAATTGTGTATGGTCGTTAATCCTTCCATCGATGTAGTATTGATCCTCAGCTTGGAGTTCTTTTCCTTCTTAAAAGACGTTTGGACGTGGCTTGCAACACGTGTGGTCGTCCAGGACTGATTGACTTATCTCATCGTCCAAGTGTAGGTGCCTCGTTCTAAGTGTCTTTGTTGCATAAAATAAAGAACAATCCATGCCACCTTATTCATGATGCATTGCTGAGTTGTTACATTCATCCTCGACACACGAGCGCTAAAATAATATTTCATGGGCAGGCATTAATATTCCAGTGTTATTCAGCAACAGAGTTCAGTAAGTACTTTATACTGCATTTGTCGTCTACTATGTCTAGATAAACTATAATTCTGTCAAGTTTTAGACTTTCGTCGTCCTTTCTTTCCCACCATTTCTCTGCTTTCAGAATCACTTATGATCTGTTTTACCTTTATTGCATTGTTCCAGCAGTGGATTTTATTGCTGGTGTCATCTGAGGTTTCGTAGTCACGCTTGTGGTGCCTCTCGTTAATCAGTTGCCCATGTATTGATAGGTAGAGACTTGACACAGATGGATCCTAACTTGATCTGGTGAGGAGTTTGCTACTCGACGAGGCGTCTTGTATTTGTCCTCTCAGGGTTGAAGAATACTGGAGAAACATATAGATACATTTATACATGTATTTACTGGTACATAGTTACAATGCATAGATGATACTTCTGGAAAAGTGCCGCAACTGTACGGGTATGTGTCTGGGAGAGTTGCAGAGTCCAGAAATATACTGATGTATCCTAGTGGACGAGGGTTGTGAGTGTGGGAGTGTTATACTAGTGTACAGTGGTGGACGGGGGTTGTTGATGTAGGTGTGTTATCAGGGGCCAGAAGAGGTGGCCTCCACAGCAGGTTCTCCCAGGGCGTTAGGATATTTCACATGGTATTATTCAGTTGCAGGTCTAAGTGGCTCAGCATGGAACTGGAGACAGTGTCCATGACTGGCTGCATGCCCTAAGATTTTGACAGGGGGCTGGCCGTGAGTGGAAATGAGCAGGCTCGGAGATTAGTCTGAAGTTATGAACGATTCAGAACCGGAAATTACAATAGATCAGTCAGAGTCTGATGAATGGCCTAATGTGATTTGACAGAACTGAAGGTTCTACTTCAGTGTGACAGTCTGACTAGATTGGACTGCCTCAGTGAGGCTATACGAGGAACACAGCTCTCCTTTCAGAACTCTGACATACCATGGGTCATCCCGAAATGTAACTGGTTTGCCAAAGTACTCAAGACGAGGCTTAACGTAGGGATGCCGGGGTGTTTAAGGGGAGACTGTACCTACTTCTGTCGCCATGTGTTCTGGCTTTGTCTATGTCTTCTGTGTCACTGCTGGTCGTCAGAAGAAATGTCGTCCTCCAATCGAATAAGTCAAAATAAGGGTTTCTGTGGTCGACGAATGGCGTAAGATAACGTCTGCTATTCTTTTCGAGTCCATGCTCTCTCTCTGAGCTCGGAGAAAACGAACCATGTGCGTTGGTGCTAAGCAAGGACTGATGGAAGGCTGGGAGGGGCAAGTCTGCAATTTCTTGGGCTCGTCCCTGGATTCTGGCCTGGTCCCAGAGGTCACGTGGAGGGATGTGTTTTTTTCTGCACCGTCACATCCATTTCTAATAATAGTTCTCTCTTCCCGTTCCTCCAAATCCTCTTTCATTTCCTTCTTCTTCGAGCATATCAATCAACTCCCCCTCTCCTCTTCCCATCGCATTTCTTTATTTCATCCACGTCTCACTCGCTCCCCTCCTCTCAGTTTTTCACCCACTTCCTCTGTTCGTTTCTCTCATCTATGCTTCCTATTCTCTTCCTTCTTTCCCTTCCTTTCATCAGCTTTTTTCAGTTCTTTTCTCCTTCTTCCTTTACTTGCATCTCTCTCTCTCTCTCTCTCTCTCTCTCAGCAAATGTATCTCCTCCCATCCACTGTTTCTCTGCTTTCCCCTCCATTTGTTTTTTCTCTCCCTTTCCTCTTCCACCTCCCTCTCCACAGCCATCTGTTCCCACATTCCCCTCCACTTCCGCTCTCCCCCTCCACATTCATCTTTTCCTATCCACTTCCTCTATTATCCCCTCCACTACTCTTCAACTTCTCTCCAACCCCCTCTTTCTCCCTCCTCTTCCTCCTCCCTCTTTTTTCTCTCCTCTTTCGTCTCTACGTTTTCCTCTTTCTCCTCTAGTTTTCTTCTCCTTTCATTTCCCTCAATTTCCCCTTCTCTCTCTCTCTCTCTCTCGGTTTTGCTGTTTTTCCTTCCTTCTTCCTCTCCCTATTTATCTCTCTACTAATCCTATCTTCTCTTTCTTTCCTCTCCTTTTCTCCACTTTAACTTTACCTCCACTCTCCGTTTTTTCCTTTTCTCTGCTGTATTTCTCTCTTTTTTTCCCCCCTTCCCTCTCTTCTTTTCTCTCCCTTCACCCACTTTTTTTCTCTTTTCTTCTCTATATTTTTTTCCTTTAGTTCTTTCCTCTGTAATCCCTCCTCTCCTACTTTATTCTCTTCCTTTCCTCCCTTCACAAACTCCTTTCTTTTCTTTCTTCACAGCCGTCTCTCCTCCGCCTTTTTCCCCCTCATTCCTTCTCTCCACTACTCGATTATTTCCCTCCTTGTTCCTCTCCCGTTTCTTTTCCCTTCTTTCTTCCCTCCCCACATTATTCTTCCAGTTCCCTTCTCTTCCCTCCTCCTCTTCTTGTCTCCTCTTTCCTCTTGTTCTTTCCTCCCTCCACCTCCAAATGTTTCCTTCCACTTCCCTGTATTTTTCCTACTTTTAATCTTCGTTCTATTTTTACCTCTTCTCTCACCTCTTAGTTTCTCTCCTCTGCCCTCTTTTTCCTTATCTTCTCAATCCTCTCTCCTTCTCCTGTTCCTTATCCTCTTACTTTCTCCTCTTTACTTCCCTCTCTTTTCATCTCTCAGTATTTCCTTTTTTTTTTTCCCTTTATCTCCTCTTCTTTTTCGCTGCTCTTTTCCCTCCATTCTCCCTCTCCTCTTTTTTCTTTCCTCTCTTTTCCTTATTTTCACACTTGTTTACCTTTTCTCCCTCTGGTCTCCCATTTTCCCACCCTCCATTCTTTTTTCCTTTCCATATCCTTGCATTTCCTTTACCCCCCATTTCTCTCCCTCGTTCCTTCCTCCGTCGTCTCCTCTTTTACCTTCTCTTCACTGCCCTGTTTTTCCCTCACCTTTTTCCCACCTCTCATTTCTCCCTCGACCTCCTTCCATTTTCCCTACCCTCCCACCCTTAACCCCGCGCGACAAAACTTGGGCGGTAATGGAAATAGTTGTGCACCCGAGGCCCCTTCTCACACCCACCCACAAAATTTGGCTTGGCGTGAACTGAGGCGGGGATATGGGTCGGGCGGGAGGTCAGTCGGTCGGTCGGTACAGTCATTACACCCCTACACACTAAAGCTACATCGGGGATTTTGGGGGAGACTAGGACAGATAGAAGGCACGCACACACACACACACACACACACACACACACACACACACACACAGATTCTTACTCCACTGCAGTCCCTTAGTCATGTGCTGTTTAGTGATATGAGGTGGGTGCGGGGTTGCGCAATGTTTTCTTTTTCTTTTTTAACTTACTCCGTCAGTTTTCCCAATTACGTGCTCTCTCTCTCTCTCTCTCTCTCTCTCTCTCTCTGCATCTACGTCGAAATGTTTCTTGAATTACTCTACCTCTGCCTTCATTTGTAACATTTCTGTCACCTCTGGTTAATCTTTGATCATAATATCCTTCAAAGATGAGAGCGTATGAAACAATGTAAGCTACACCCAGTGTGTTTTATGCTGTTACACACAGCCAAAAACAAATATTACGTACTGAACCAGACCACAATCACCACAGACTGGTGTGTTTTTATCCCCTACTCCCTCCCTCAGCCAAACACAATACGAAAGAATAAATGTTGGAGGCAAGAGTCACAGGCGGGTGCATCTGTACGAGGCTGTGTGCGGCCATGGACAGAGTATACTACCGTCTGCCGTGGCACAAATCCAGAAAATAAAATTGTGTACTGTTCAGTCGTGTATTCGCCTTGCGGAATGTTTCATAATATACATTTACCTTTTATTAAAGTCAGATCTGCAGCCATGGATGGTTCGGCGATTTTTCGAAAGAGGAACTTACCTCGGTATGTACATACAGTGCAGTCTTTTCCCGCACTTGAGGAACTCATTCTTATCGTTCTAGAAGCTGACTTAAGTGTATGAGTTCTGTTGTTAGTAATGACATTTACCATTAAAGCGACGAACATAAATGGATGGTGATTTTTAACTTACATGAATATAAAAGATAAAGACTTTCCTACGTAGCCTACGGGCCAATATAAACAAGACAGCTAAACGCACCCCACTTTGTCAACGAAAATAAGGTTGCAGAGTTAACACTCCGTTCTCTCTCTCTCTCTCTCTCTCTCTCTCTCTTTCTCGTTGCTTTATGGCACCAGGACACAAAGCAACCATCTCTACATCAGACACCAGTGGCTTCCAATATAAACACTGGACCCCCATTTTCTATCAAGTCGTGAAGGGGGCTTAGCTTTATGACGGGAGGTCATTGGAAGCGGTGGTAAACTGCTTTATGGGAGGGAAGAAGAGTCAGTAGGTGAGAGAGAGAGAGAGAGAGAGAGAGAAAGAGTGATCTGTGTGAGAAAATGAATGGAGTGAGAGGGGAGAAAGCACGAGAGAACATACAGTAAGTGAGAGAAGGGACTGTCTGTACATAGAAGAGAGAGGAGGGCGAGAAAATTTTCTGAGTGAGAAGGATGGCATGAGAAGTAGAGAGTAGAGGAATTGGGGGAGATAATGAGAGATGGAAAAAATGAAGAAAGTAAAAAGAGATAAGAAGGGTTATGGTGGGAGGGAAGGGAAGGGAAATGTGGAAATAAGGAACGTGAGAGACAGCGAAGACGGTGATTGGAAGAGGGGAGGAGGGAGAGTTAATGGGTGAAAGAAGGGAGATGACGTTAGTGGAGGGAAAGGTGAACTGGAGCAAGAACAATTTGGGAGTAAACAAACGTTGTCTTCATATACTTTGCGTTGCGCGGCTAGCAATAAGAAGGGGAAATTAAAAAGGAGGAGAGAATAGATAATGAAAAGAGGAAAGTTTGAGGACGTAATATAAGAGTTGGACTGTGAGCAATAGAAGAAAAGAATGAGGGAGACTTGGTGGGGAAGGAAAGGAGGATGGTGGACGAGGGTGAAAAGGGAAAGAGGGTGAAAACGAGTGGAAGAATGAAGCTGAAGGATCGATTGCTGGGGAAACAAGGAGGGTCGCGAGGCAAGGAGGAGAGTGGCAGTGTAGGAGGGAGAGAGGACGGGAGGAAGGAGCAGGAGGAAATTGGGAATGAATGAGGGTATGAGAGGATGGCTGGGAAGAGAGACTGGACCACCCCTATGATAAGGAACGTCAAGTGCGGTCATTGTTGGCATCGTGGCCCCTTGCCTCTTATGCCGTTGGTAACATTTTTAACCCTCTTATGGCTGGCACAACTTTATTATACTATTCTAAATGACGCCAGATGATCTTATTTATCTGAGACGCTGAGCGTTTTTATACTGGAACCATTAACCGTCTCATGGTCAGAACAACTCTAGCTTCTGTTACACCTGACACTGGATGAATATATTCAGGTTAGAGTAAGCCATATGAGCCTCGGTGTTTATCAACGCTGTCCTTTACAGAGGATACAGCAATCACTAAACCAAATTAGTAAGGAGGACGTATTGAAAGAAATTAATAAGTTAAAACCTCAAATATCGCCAGGTCCGGACGCTATATATGCAAAAATTATAAATGCAAAAATTATAAATGCAAAAATTATAAAAGAAACCAAAGAAGAATTATGTCAGCCACTTTTAACGTTATTTAATGACTCTTTAATTTCAGGAGAAGTTCCAGAGGAGTGGAAGACCGCAAACGTAGTGCCCATCTTTAAAGCGGGTGATAAATCAGCTGCGTCGAATTATCGTCCGATAAGTCTAACGTCAATAGTAGGAAAAATGTTGGAGTCAGTTTTGGCAAATAAGTTTAGAGAACACTTAGAAAGATTTAATCTTATAAACGAAAGTCAGCATGGAATCAGGCAAGGACGATCCTGCCTCACAAACTTGTCATTCTACTCGGAGGTCTATGAGGAAGTACATAGCGATAAAGCTTACGATATTATTTATCTGGACATTAGTAAAGTTTTTGATAGGGTCCCACACGAAAGGTTAGTTAGAAAGGTTCGAGCACACGGTATAGACGGCGATATCTTAAAATGGATAGAATCCTGGCTGAAAGGACGAAAGCAGAGAGTATTATTAAATGGAACTTAGTCGGATTGGGGGATTAGTAACTAGCGGTGTACCCCAGGGTTCAGTATGCGGTCCCTTATTATTTATTATATATAAAAATGATCTAGACTTAGGAGTCACTAGCAGCATCAGCAAATTTGCCGACGATACGAAAATAGCGTGTATCATTAACTCGGCTGACGATCGCCATAACTTACAAAAGGAGCTCAATATATTGTCCAAATGGTCTAAAACTTGGCAAATGGAATTTAACATTGAAAAATGTAAAGTACTTAACGTAGGCAAGACCACTGGAGATACTAAATACAGCTTAGATAACAAAGAAATTAGCAAATCGGAATGTGAGAGATCTAGGAGTTATGGTTAGTGACGACCTCAGACCAAGGCAACAGTGTATTAAAGCGAGAAATAAAGCAAATAGGATCCTAGGATTTATTTCGAGAAGCGTGAGCAACAGGTCATCAAAAGTAATACTGCAACTTTATCTAGCATTAGTAAGGCCACATTTAGATTACGCAGTACAGTTTTGGTGTCCTTACTATAGAATGGATATTAACTCGTTAGAAAATGTACAGAGAAGAATGACAAAAATGATACATGATGTTCGGAACCTGTCGTATGAAGACAGACTGAAAAGACTAAGTCTGCACTCGCTAGAGAGGCGTAGAGTAAGGGGAGACTTAATTGAGGTGTTTAAGTGGGTGAGGGATATAATAAGGGAGATATTAGCAAGGTACTTAGAGTGAGCATACAGGATAGAACTAGAAGTAATGGCTTTAAACTAGAAAAATTCCGTTTCAATAAGGAAATAGGTAGAAATTGGTTTGGTAATAGAGTAGTAGACGAATAGAATAAGCTAACTAGTAAAGTAGTTGCTGCCTCTTCCATTGAGAGTTTCAAGCATAGGCTAGATAAGCATATGACAAATAAGGGGTGGATATAGAAAAAAAATATCTTATAACCGATACTAATTCATACTTTTTCCTTTTCAGGTTACACTACGATAGTCTCTATTCTCCTTTCACACTTTCCTATAAAATGTCCACGCCAGTTTTTCTATACTGCGTGGTGTTCTTTCTGACTTTTTCCTGCCGGCTTCGGCTGCAGGGTTTGGAGGACGGAGGAGAGCCTTCTTCTATGCTGTCCTTATCTCATTCTAGTAGTTCAGTTACTCTTCTAGGAGCTGCCTAGCATGGGCCAACCGGCCTACTGCAGTTATCTCCTCTTCTTATGTTCTTATGTACATCTTTCCCATACATGGGCGGGTAAAATACATGGTCCTAGTAGGTGGAAGACGTCTTATTTTTTCCTTACACTTCTCTTTGCATAACTGACATAAAATTGTCAACATAAATAGGGGCTTCATCCCGAAATTTCCAAGTTTCTAATAAATTGTGCATTACGTAAAACTCTTATTGAAGTTTGAAAACAGACATTATAAGAGACATGAGTTTCAAGAAGTAACACAGTATGACACTCATGATAAAGAAAATGCTACGAGTCAAACGTTTTACATCTGCTCACCTTGACAAGTACAACCTGATCTTTTGTTTCCAGATTTCACACACATACCATGTAAACATGACTGACAGATCTAGAACATTACTTAATCACCATATATATATATATATATACACTTTTAAAAAATGAACTTCAGAAATCATATTTGCAGAACCAACCGTTTTGTGACAAATGATGAGAAAATATCACACGAAAATTGATATGAAAATTGAATACCATGAATAAGTTACTGACGCATCGTGTAACTTTAGCCCTGTGGGTGTAGTGTCCTAGATACAAGGATGTTATACTGACTCACTATGTATCTATGTCTTCTCATAATTTCAGTCTGTCTTGTCCGTTTTGTTTTAACGTATTCACTGCTGAATGAAAACAGTTTGTTACTGTGTTTGTCTTTGCTTCCAGGATTTGAAATCCAAATTTTTCATAAAAGGCCACTGGAACTCGCTCTAAGAAGCATTTTTGGCTGGTTGAATCACCCAGTCCCTCACTTCCCAGGCAGAAGCTTCCATCGAGGGGAGAGGTGCTCAAACTCCTGTTGCATCATCACTGCGAAGAGAAAGAGGTCCTGACTGTGAGCATCATCATCACATCCAGGACAGTAATGGAAAGCTGGCACAATGAAAAGTTCCCGACAAAGTACGAACCCGCTGTCTGCAAGCATTTTCGTCTTCTGCATAAAGAATGACAAGGTATTGAAAAGAACATCTCAAGGATGGGTGAGACAAAGCTCAGTTCAAGGCGATTTTACATGACCTATTTGATTGTTGACAGGGATGCACTTTTACTCATCAAGAATCCTGAAGACAAAGGGTTTTTGATTGCCCAAAGAGAGAGATATCTGAAGGGAAAGATGGGAGCCCTAAAAAAAAAAAAAAAAAAAAAAAAAAAAAGCTACCAGGAGACAGAAACGAACGGAAGCTGTGGCAGAAATACGTGAAAGCAGCGATGGCCTTACTGTTCGGAGGGCCTTAGGCAGGAGTTACATGAGGTCCTCCAGCATTACTTGCGATTTTCATATCCTGACATTACAATACCAAATGCTTTTCTACGGAACAGTCCATATTCTAGAATATTTTTACCTAACTGTGATGTCAAGTGAAAGAATAAATACTACAACCTTATTAAAATATCTTTCATTAATATTATGATATAAGCCAAATTGCCCAATTCGCCTACTCCTAAAGCCACCACCGGTAAAAGAGAAGAAGAAGAAGAAGAAAAAGCATCCACGAAAGAAAAGCAGGAGCACAGCTGAAGTAAGTTCCAATATTGCACTAGCTCTGGATCGTACACAGACAAGCGACAGGTCAGCAAGACATATTCCTCTTCCTTTTGCTCTTCAGATGGAACAAGATGTAGAGGAGCTGTATCCTTGACCAAGTGGGACTTGAAAAAGACTGCTTCAGTACGGGGAAGCACGTGCTGCAGAGCTCAAGGCCTCGTTTACCAGAAAAACGCTGCTTGTCCTGCACTGGGCTGGAAAATTAAAGACGGAGTTGACTGGCACTGAAAAAAATGACCGTTAACTAATTTCTTTTTCTACGGGTAAAGGCTGCAAGCCTTTTGCAGTCCCAAAGCTGGCATTTCTAAAACGGCTGGAACATCAAAGGTTATTACTGAAATGTTGTATGACTGGTGTCCATGAGACAGAATCAAAACTTTGTGCTTTAGCATACCAGCTGTCATCGAAGGAATTCGTGGTGGTGTGTGTGTTCTCATTGAGCAATACGTTGGGCGAGATCTCATTTACATCACTTGCCACCATCACATTCTGGAATTTCTGCCTGAAGTTGAATTCCCTGGACTGGTAGACAAAGATCAGTCCAAGAGCCCCAGTATTTGAATCTTTGACACATTCCGCAAATCACTCGTATGACCAACTTTGAATGTACAGGAGTGCACAATTGGCGTTGCAGACCCTGGGACGGCAGTTCTCCAAACATGGACCGATGAAACCATGCAACACACACACTGAGCTTCTGGAGCTTGTGTTATCTTCCTTGGAGGAGTGTCTTATGAAGGGAATTATGTGGTTCACGGCTCCAGGTGTACTATATCGAGCTCGGTGGATGTAAAGGTAAAGGTGGGGGCATACATCATGAGGCACGCATCTCCGTAACATAGGCCTCTGAGCCTGGGGGAAAATAAGGCCACTGCATCATCCAGGTCACCACAGTTACCTCCCTTAGGTGTTACGCTAGGTAGTCATTTTACCTTCCAACTCACAAAGGGTAGATGGACAGCTGAGCCGAGTGACGTCAGCTGCCAGCACCAGGATTCTATCCCTGAGGCTAACGGGCCGGCAGCTTCGCAGTTAGCGATGCTAACCACACAGTTACCGAGGCGGTAGCTGATGAAGGGCTCGTCCAATATATGCCTTAAAAATATGGATGTTCCAGAAGAATTTTGCTAGAGTTCATTCCCAGTCACCGTCCACAACTGCAGGCTCATCACGAAGTTAGCTCAGCTGGACAGGACTGAGAGACATCTGCCTCCTTGTGGCAAAGTATTATCCATCCCCGACACTCTGCACGCAATCCAGTTTCTGCTCTAAAGGAGGATCTTCTACTTTTGAAAAGTCTGGAGAATTATGAAAAACTGACCAATGCACTGCTGGATTCAAGTGTTTCAGACGCCATCTGGGGTATCTTTCAGAGGTGAACACTGAATTGAGACTTTTCGACCTATCAGCAGATGTCACCGAGAAGCGGTGCATGGTTGAGAACATTAAAAATGTTGAACGATCAGAAGAGCCTGCATAACGTATATATGTCCCTGAATCATCAACAAACAACACTGGCTGATTTTTTTTTTTTCTACCTGAACACTTGATTTTTTTTGTTTTAATTCTTGAACACTCTCCATCATTTCTGGATGTGGACACTACTGAACGGGAGAACGATGAATCATTTATCAAGACACAACAGCAGATTTCATTTCTCAATGTTGTTAATGACAGTGCAGCGCGAGGGGTGTCACTCATTCAGTCCTTCACCACAAGAGCCAGGACAAAAGATGAGCATCAAATTCAATACCTCCTTCAGAAGAACATTCCTAAACGCCTCAACAGTTTTTCTGCAGATATGATCACTTTCTTTGGACTGCATTTTTTTATGTAAGCATACATTTTTTTTTAATTTATTTACATATTCGTTTCTTTTTCATGATAATACTGATGTTTTATCTTTCTGGAATGAAAGAAAAAAAATGAAAAAAAAGGAAACTGTTGCCTGGGACATAATAAACACACTGGAAAATAATGAGATTTGCCAGACTTTAGTAAACATTAGTTCCTGTGCCATTTTGTTTGTGTATTGACTTAGATGTGTTTACGGGGTTGGACAGTGAGAGGACCCAGGACTACTTTCACTTTTTTCTTACACTGTCCACATGTCTAAACACGACTCTGCACACATCTGTAAACGACGAATAAGATTTAGGGCAGGTAGTATTACCGTATATTTTTCAGTTACTGCGAATAGTGTGTACAGTTTTGGAGTCTTTAAGGATCCCCTAAAAGGCAATGCATTCCTTTAATATTTTGCATGTGTTACTTTTTACATGAAAATCATGAAATAATGCTTCTGCGTTTTGATATAGTTAAATTAAATTCACCCATATAGCGTGAAAGCACCTTCATATATGTACACACACACACACACACACACACACACACACACACACACGCGCGCGCGCGCTCACACACACACACACACACACACACACACACACACACACACACACACACACACACACACACACACACACACACACACACACACACACACACACACACACACACACACACATACACACACACACACACACACACACACACACACACACACATACACACACACACATACGTCCATATATATATATATATATATATATATATATATATATATATATATGTACAGTATGTATGTATGTATATAAAACGGACACTTTCTTTCACAGAATAGCAGGGAGAAAATGGACCTGGAGAAGTCCAAATGCAGAAACAAAGAATGTAACTGACTGCTTTATGGCAGATAAGAATAAAACAATCATAAATGTCACAGATATGAACATAGTAAATATTGGAAGTTACCTTAGAATGGTGGGTTGCACAGATTCAATTTCAGAAGCGAAAGAAAAAAAATGATTAAAAATAAAAAGA
Organism: Coenobita brevimanus; assembly: GCF_032717465.1. Classification (NCBI taxonomy): domain Eukaryota; kingdom Metazoa; phylum Arthropoda; class Malacostraca; order Decapoda; family Coenobitidae; genus Coenobita; species Coenobita brevimanus. The sequence goes on along the minus strand of NC_137045.1, from coordinate 19,445,759 downwards.
TATACCCGATAAAAGTAAGCGAAACGATGCTACCATGCAGTTTGAAATAACCGACAGATTTCAGGTTCTACATAATGCTGAGTGACACTGATGAGATAGACTAAAAAAAAGTGTTAAGAGAATCAGCGGAGGTAGTAGGCAAGGCAAATACTTTCAAAGCCAACAATTAATCAAAAATGATCCTCGAGCTCATGAAAGAAGAAAGGAGATGAAAGTAAAACAAAAAGAAAGATGAAGTAGAACGAGCAGAATCAAATAAACTTATCAACAGGAGAGAGAGAGAGAAGAAAAAAGAAAGAAACATGGATCAGCTCAAACAAACCATCAAAAAAGAAAAAGTCTGAGACAGGTCCCAAGTAAATTGGAACTAGGAAAGAAACAAGTTATATCACTGAAAGACAAAAAGGATGAAGTCATTAAATACAGAGATAGGATGGTGAAGAGAGATAAAGAATTTTACACAGAAGTGTATGCATCAAAGAGAGTATTAAAGATAGCTAACTTTTCAGTTGACTTAAGTGAAATACCTGAGGTAACACCAGACGAAGTAAACATGATAAGAGGGAAGGCCCTGGGAGAAGATGGAATAGTAGCGGATTTACTGTTGGATGCAGGAGCAGAAGTACTAAACAGGGTCGCCAACTTAATTATTCACTGTTTAAAGTAGAAGAAAATTCCCAAAACATGATATAATGCAAATAGTTATTATGCTTTACAAAATAGACGACTCAAAAGATCTTAGTAACTATTGACCCATTAGCTTATCACCAGTTATTTACAAACTCTTCATTAAAGGACGAGTACTTACGGACAGAATAACAAATTTGGAGGAAAACCAACCTCGCGAACACGCAAGATTCCGAAGCTGGTATTTGACTACTGATCATCTACACGCAATGAATCAGCTAATTGAGAAAACTACAGAATATAATAAACCACTGTGCTTAGGTTTTGTTGATTACGAAAAGGCTTTCGACTCAGTGGAGCACATACCAATTATAAATTCATTGCGGGAACAAGGAGTAAATAAGAACTGCTCGAAAACATATACGAGGAGGGAACTGCTACAGCTAAATTACGTAAAGATTCACAAAAGCTTATAACTGAGAAAGGAGTACGTCAGTGATATACAATTTCACCAAAATTACTTGCAGCATGCCTCGAAAATATTTCCAGAATGCTAGACTGAGAGAATAAAGGCATAAACATAGATGGAGAGAACCTAAACCATTTAAGATTTGCAGATGACATTGTCCTTATCTCAAAAACAGCAGAGACATAGCAAGGAATGTTGCATGACCTGAACAGAGAACGTCTCAAAGTAGGGCTGAAGATGAAACGGAGTAAAACTGATGTTCAGTTCAAATACACAAAAGAGCGTCAACAGAATAAGCGATGAAAGCCTTGAAGAAGTCGAGAAGTGCAATTATTTCGGGCAAATACTAAAACTAACGGAAGACCATGATAGCGAAATAAAAAGGAGCATTACATTAGGATGGAAAGCCTTCGGTGAACATACAGTAGAGACATTATGAAAAGTAGCTTGCCAATATGTATGAAATGAAAAGTATATAGCGAATGTATAATTCCAGCTATGACGTACGGCTGTGAGAGCTGAAAACTGACGAAGTTGATGGTTAATTAACTAATCCGTTCTCAGACAGCAATGGAAAGGTCAGTGTTGGGAATATCTTTCAAAGACAGGATGAGATCAACTTAGTGACAGCGCAAACTAAAATGAAAGACATTATAGAAGTTATAAATTATAAAAGAACAGAAGTGGAAATGGGCAGGTCATGCAACAAAAATAGGGAATAATCGATGGAGCAAGAAGCTGACTGACTGGACTCCAAAAAATTGTAAGTGTAGCAGAATAAGGCCAGACAGGAGGTGGAGAGATGGGATAGAGATGCTTCCAGGTAAAACGTGGCAGAGATTGGCTCAGTCAAGGAATTTGTGGAAAAGTATGGGGGAGACATTTGTTCAACAGTGGACGTGGAATGGCTGATAATGATGATGATGATGATGACGACGACGACGACGACGACGATGATATATATATATATATATATATATATATATATATATATATATATATATATATATTTGTGTGTATGTACGTACTGTATTTATGTACACAGTATACATGTATGTATGTATAAAGTTATCAGTGTTTGTAAGGTGCTAAACATAAACATCCGCGACAGACGTGGAGCTCCTGTGACAGAAAAGAACACCAGTAAGCTCTAACTTTATCCACTTTTTCCCACGGGGGTCTAGTCAGAAGAAACACTTACAACAGGATCGTTGCCCTAAACTGCCCCCGGAAAAGTTTTAAAGAATCGAGAAAGAGAGAGAGAGAGAGAGAGAGAGAGAGAGAGAGAGAGAGAGAAAAAAAACTTTCTTGGATTTTCTGATATTTCTAATTAACTAGATCAGCTACAGATATTAAAAAAAAAACACACACACAAGTTTATAAGTTATATGCAAAGAAGAAAAGGAAATGAGAAAAAGAAGAAAAAATAATATTGCAGTGTTAGGAGAGAGAACAAGTAGGGAAGAGGGAAGGGAGGAGTGTAAACAGAGGTGACATATGACGTAATGAGAGAAACAAAGCTGCTGAAACACTGTGCATATGTATGAGAGAGAGAGAGAGAGAGAGAGAGAGAGAATGTAATGACAAAGATATAGGAACATCACACACAGTCATCTGTAATTTGGTACATACTGCAGCATGACAAAAGACGAAGTTGTCAGGTGCAGTGGGAGAGGTGCTGTGAGGGTCACATGTACTATGTCAGGGTCATTAAACTTTAATACTGCTTCGTGAACTTCCTAGATACACTGGGTTATGGCTCTATAAAGATAAGGTGAAAGAGAGCACGAGAGGGGTGGAAAAGATAAGGAATATTACAACAATATTAGTAAGAAAACGCGAGGAAATACTGGAAAGAAACTGGCGAATAGTAATGAGTTACTTTAGTTAAGGAGTAAGTGAGTCGGGCGCAACAAAGACGAAGGAACGCACGGTGGTGGTGGGAAATGAGCAAGGCACCCAGGTGCCAGGGACACCCGCTCCTTGCGGTTCTATAACTCTGACCACCACTTTATACAGTCCTATTATCTTCCCATTCCAAAACCTTTGCATAATGGATATGCATGTGAAACACAAACTTCATATCTATATCTATCTACGGGGTATCTCTCTATCTAGATTCTCTCTCTCTCTCTATCTATCTCTCTCTCTGCAAAGGCGTATGAAAGGCTCCTCGGAAATACCCCGCCGCTTCTTCCATGTGTGCGTATTGCAACTCCGATGGGGACCATAATCAGTGCCAACCATCCTGCCAAGTTTCATCAGAATCTTTTTTCCAGTTTTGGCTGCACACACACACACACACACACACACACACACACACACACGCGCCCAAGATGAAAGTTAATTAGAGTCAATATTCACGACGAAGAGATGACAATCTTTGGCCAAGTTAACGTGCAAGGAGTAGTGGTACTGTGCATCAGAGATATATCAACAGTTGGCTACACGGTTAGCTGGAGCAACAAGAAAATAATTACTCTGGTCCTTTCTAACACATTTCTATCGTATTAAATTGATATTCAGGCATGGGAGTTATGCAAATATTTACAAATCCAAATCCAATACTCGCATGTTATATTTCATATCGCCAGTTTCGTGCCTACATAAAAAAATAAAGGAGTAATACCATTACGTTATGATTAATGTAATCACGTTGATATCAGTTACTAGTTAGCTGATGAGTGCAATTATCATGTGTTCACACTACGTAATAATTATGGCCGTTGTTACAAAGTGCTACGCAGCTGTTCAAAAAAACATCCAACGGTACGTGAAACGAAAGAGCTGAAAATCGCTGGCCCAGACAGTCCGCTTCCTGAGAACCAGCAGCCCTCCTTTGAGCGACAAATGGCGTTCACACCTCATGTTACCAATGGGAAAATTTTGAAGCACCTTGCATTTAATTGTTATTATGTTACGTCACGGATCATTGATGATCTTACATTTCTTTCAGATTCCTGACCATCCTCCTTTTCGGGATTTCGGCAAATTGCGCCGGACATTTCAAAGGCCTTCGACAAGGTATAATAAAAATCTTTAATTTCCCAGAAGTCATCCTACGGTTTCTATCACACTTCCTGTGCCCTTGTCTCAAGTTTGCTCTCTGGCCGTTCTCCAACTGTTGTTATAAAAACGGTCACTGTTTTTCTAAAACTATCAGCAGAGAGGTTCCGCCGAGTTCCATCCTTTTAACGACTCTCAACGACCTTTTACGAGGTACATCTAGCTCTATACATTGATGCGCTTATGACTGACCATTTCATTTTCCACTCGTTCTCACAGCGTCCATAATAATAATCACATCAGTAATCACGGGATGAGGTTATGTCGCACCTAAGTTCTTATCTGCCCATTATATCTGATTGTCGCAATAGAAAAAATGCTATCTGCACTGCGACAAACTCAAATGCTTTATCTTTCAGCTCTCCCCAGTATTCATAAAACTATACCGTAATTTTAAAGAGTTCACAACTCAGTCAATCATCATCTTTCAAAATCTTTTTTTTTTTTTTCCCTGTGAACTATCATCATTGTAGCATTTGGGCCTAGGTGTGCTAAACCAGATAGATGCTTTATTCAGCCCTGCACAGTGGCTGAATTTGGACGGGAGTTTTCACGTCCCAGTCTGAAGTATCTCATAGAAGGGTTCATCAAAGCATTTCTAAGCAGGCTGCAGTCACAAGCTTTTCATATTATCAGTTCTTTTCCTCTTAATAAATCCCTTCACCTTCTCTCTGCCGCGGTGTTGTCTCTCTCTCTCTCTCTCTCTCTGTTAATGTTTTTTCAATGGTCACTGTTCTGATCGCTGTATCCCCCCATTGATGAGAGCACCTGGCACCCGTCTAGCTACACATACTCATTCCTTCTGTGTCTACCTCTCTCATGCAAGCGTTATCCAATGTACTCACCCCTTCAAGTACACAACTGGTCATTTCGGAAACTGTGCCTCATTATCTGTGTATGGCTTTCAGTCTTTTTATATACAGTTTGTTTTGGCATCTCAATACGAAATGATCTCGATTTTTTTTTCTCTTTTGTTCATTCATTTCAGGAAAGAACATTATTTTGTTAGCATACTCTGCATTTTAGTTCTTTCTGTATGCATAAAATAATGGGCGTTTTGAACAGACCGACACAGGCTGTACTTTGAGGTTACTTGAGTCAAAGTAAGTGAGGAGAAGGGAAACTGGAAGGAAAGAAATCTATTGAACGTTGAGAGACTGGCTGTGAAAGGGACAGATAAAACCATGGAACTACGTTTAAAAAAATGTAGGACAGAAGAGTAGATGGCTTCCCTATTGGACACTAATCACTCGCCCGGCTGCAGGGGAGCTGGGGGAGGGAGGAAAGAGAGGGGGATTAAAAGAGACACGGATGGGGACTGAAACTGACCTGTGGGTTGGGGATGGGATAGACATGGGACTAAATCACGTACGGCCGAAAGTGTGGTGCAGGTGCGGGGAAAGTGTGGTGGGGTGGTGGAGGTGAAAGTGTGAGGAGAAGATGGGAAGAAAGTGAGCTGGAGGAAGCGGGGAGGAGTGTGTTGAGGATGTTGAGGTAGTGGGGGAAAGTGAGTTCGGGGTGAAATAAAGTGTGGCGGATGAAAGTGTGTTAACGCGGTGGTGGGGATGGAAAGTATGTTAGAGTGGCGATGGAATGGGAGAATGTGTTGGGGAAGTAGTGGCAGCGTAGGAGAGTATTCAGTGTTAAAGAAGAGTATCCCGAAGTGTTGAGATGAAGGAGGAGGGAGGGGTGTGTTGAGATGGTGAGCGAGAATGTGTTGAGGTGCGGGAGAGTGTGTTGAGGTGGGGAAGAGTGTGTTGAGGTGGGGGAGAGTGTTGAAGTGTGGGATGGGAGAAGTGTATTTAACAAAATAAGCTTATAGTGGACATACTTTTCTTTTTATTATTTAATTTCAGTGGAGTTCTATACGAAAGGTACAGAGAAGGAGAGCATTGGAGGAAAATATTATAAGGAAGTGATGGGAACATGAGTGGTTTGGCGTGAAGGGGAGTGGTGGGAGGTGAGGGGTGAGTGGAGAGGAGGGGAGACGAGCGGAAGGAAGGGAAGGTGAGTGGAGGGGATGAGAGGGGAGAGAAGGGAAGGGGAGGAAGTCAGATGGGTGGGGACGGAATGGGAGTGGTGGAAGGGGAAATGAGAAGGGGAGATGGGAGAAGAGGGAGATGAAGTGAAAATGTTAATACTGTCGCTATTAACCCTTTCATGATGGGGACACCTCAAGCATGCTTTTCCAGCTAACGCCAAACAATTCTATTCATGTGAGAGTTAGAGGAAATTGAATACTTCAGCGGGAGGACAGGAGAGAGGTAGAAGCACTGGGACGACCAGAGCTTTGTGAATAGCGGATATTGTCAATATACGTTATAAACAAGAAACTATACATAAATCAATTAATATGAATATTAACTATCATCAGTATAATGATAATACTCGTGCATCTTCAGTTTCGAAAAACTGGCTGAGTTTGTTGATATTAAGGAACGGCACAGTGATGATAATGAAATATCCTTGTAAGTGTACATATTGCTTATGACCGTAGTTGGACTCTGTCACTATGAAGAGTAAATCTGTTGTCGTGTTGTCCAAGTTATTTACGCTGAAGTTGGATTTCAAGAAATGGTGGAACATCTTCTTGCACTGAGCCTGTCAGTTTCAGTAGAATGAACCTCTCTTGGCAGATTGTACTTTCGTACAACTGGTTTTTTTTTTTTTTTCGGGGGGGGAAAGACACATGTGTTTATCGGACTTGTTCTTTTGTTCTTGTTGTTCACTCAATTTTGACCCCTATTTCTCGCAAAGTGCCATTTTTCGAGCTAACAAACCTAACCAAACCCACACTATTCTATCCATACCTAACCAAACCCACACTATTCTATCCATACCTAACCAAACCCACACTATTCTATCCATACCTAACCAAACCCACCCTATTCTATCCATACCTAACCAAACCACCAAACCTAACCAAACCCACTATATTCTCTCCACACCCAACCAAACCCACCCTATTTTATCCATACCTAACCTAACCTAACCAAACCAAAGTAAACCAAAGTAAACCAAACCAAATCAAACCTACTGTAACCTTACCAAACTTACCCCATCCTAATGCTAGCCAACTTCTCCCTTACCACCCTACTTCACTAGCTCCTGAGCAGTATTTCAGCGCAGATGCCGGTACCGTTACCATTCATTTGAACGTCGTAGAGAGCAATAGTTTCTACAGTGTGAGATATACAGGCGCGACTACCAGTACTTTGGGGCCTGAAGCTAATTCTGCCTAGGGGCCCTTTTATCTGTATGCAAACATACATACATACATACATACATTTATGCATACATATTTCAAATATACATAAATACATACAGTACACACATAAATATATACGCAGACAACGTTACATTAATTATCTTCTGTCATATGTCACAGTGTCATAATGCATAAAAGAAAACGTTGCCAGTGTATTTTTCGTGTAATAAAACTTGATGAACAAAAGAAAATAGGCTACATGGTTGATACTGCATTATTTACTGGGGGCGCTCACAGACTTCAAGACTGAAGCTTCAACCTCATTAGGTTCCATGTAAATCCGCCCTTGTAGATACATCGAGCCCATGGAGATATACCGATTGACGAAAGCAAATCGCCAAGGAAATCCGCTCGCAGAGATATATCGACTGTCGAAAGGAAATAGCTAGATTCCAAATTCACCACGAATTTCTCCAGAAGGTGCACATGCACAGGCAGCACTGACAAGAGATTACAGTTTATCTCATAAGCGTAGATAGGCAAGTTGATTAAAAGTTGTGGCAGTGGCCTTATTAAAGTAATGAGAAGCTACCCCAGAGAGACATTTAACAGGGAGCACGGAGTGTGGGAGAAAATGGGGTTATGGCGATGAGCAAGGGGACACTGAAGGAAAGGAAATAAGGACGCCAAAAAGAAGAAACGAGTAAAAGGACAGCACTGTAGGAGAGAAGAGGAAACAGTGTTAATAACCAATAACAAAGAGTTGCCCCATTTCTGAAATCAGTTACAGGAACCCCAAGCGAGTAACTGGAAACATTAAGTGGGCAGTGAATATATTATTGTTACACAGTTGGATTCGGTCTACTCTTGATACCAATTGTTACAACATTAGCGGTTCGTAGACACTTCGAAAACGACATGTAGACAGGCCAGGTGGTTAATCAAAGGCAGCTGAACACTTCTGGGTTTTATTCTTTCTAAGCACGGCTGAGGTACACTTGCAAAACACCGACTTTTCTCTCACGTCAACTCTGTCCTTCACTCTTATAATCGCTCATTGACTGAATAACTATCACTTACAGACTCTCTGTTTAACTACTCCGTCTTTCACTGATTACACACACTGTTTGACTCAGTAACTCTTGTCACCGCTTCGCTGACGAAAAACATCTCAGTCTGTCACTCGTGGCTGCTTGACTAAAACTCAAATGTCTGGCACACCCGAGTAAAACTGCCCACTACCTATACCGAGCTAACTGACTTGGTGGTGGGACGGTCTTTAAATACTCTCACCACCACCCCTCCTTGACTTCACCTATCAGTACAGCTCAGAGCATGCCATGACCTAGGAGAAAACTCACATTTTCTGACACCATAATGCCCGTACATTAACAATGCACAATAACCATAATGACAAACTAATTCCCAAGGTATGATAGAACGAAAATAAGAGACATGGCGAAATCTCCAGAAGTTCCTCACATCTCCGGTCCAGAAGTTCCTCACATCTCCATACGTAAACATAACGTAAACTACGGCAGAACACTTAATTTCTAAAATATTCCCCACATATATAACAATACCCGAACCCTAGTGGCATAACAATGTCCTTCCCTGAAAATTGTGTCGTCCCTGACACACCCACCTAATCCTGCCTATATACACGTATGTACAGCATTAGCTTCCAGACTAATGGGTCGTCGCCATAACCTCTGCTGTCTAGGTCCCATTGCTTGAGGAACTGGATCGCCAGATACATTACCTTCATCCTTCTCATGGGTCCTCCTTTCATCTGCGGTGTCCAGTAAGTCCTCGGCTCTATTCCAAAAGCACTTCTCAGGTCCATGACATCCCCTATGGATAATGCCTCAGTGTGCCTCACCAAGAGCCCCTCCAGCTGCTCCATCTGTGGCTTCGTCAGACACTGGGCACTCCTGGCAAATAGATCCTGTAAGTGGTTGGGTAAGTCTTCCTGGAGCTCAACTGTAATCTCGTGCATGCACTATTCGGTGCTCCTGAGTGACTTCTTGGCACAATCCAACAACTGTGCCCTAATGTATCTTCTTAGGACGAAGTGAAAGCTTGGCTATGATGATGGATACTTCTTCTGCTGTAGAGTCAACAAAGGTCCTGTCCACCATCGCTCCATCTATCATGCCACGGCCCCTGTGCTCCACCATTCCCAGAACAACATGCAGCGTGTCATAGATCTTTGAGGGGAGCAGAATCTGTGGCTGAGGGGGAATAAATATAGTCCATCTGGTCGTCACTAGTAAGCTTCCATGTTCCACGGCCCTCAGCAGAAACACTCCTTCCTCCTAGTCGCATTTGCATCGAATGGAAGTCAAGCAGGCAGTGGTGGGACACCAGGCAGTCGAAACCCAAGATGCAGGGTCCCCAGTGTCAGCAACATACATGGCCAGGGTCTCTTTCTCACCTCCCTGCCGCATCCCGACACTCACCGGTCCCCCAAACCCAGTGCAGTGCCCGGTAACTCCCCACACTGCTGCCAAGTCTCTGGAAGCTGCCTATGATCCACCACTTCTAGCTGCCTCTCTGATCCAGCGTCAATGAACACTGGGCACGCTACTACCTCAATCCAATCTAACCATCTCTTCCCACACACCTGTCACTGGTACCTAAGAGGTGTGCTAACACTGTTCAAGAACTTTTACCCTGTTACTTACTTCCCGTAATTCACTTCCCGTTTTATCCTCCATTATACAAGAAACCTCTTCCCTCACTCCTCTTACCTGGTCACTTATTCTCTCTACCTTGCTGTATATCACCTTTTTTCTTGTTTCATTTTCCTGGTCCCATCCTGCAGCTCCTCTGGCCTTGTGTGGTGTTGTGATTGGGCTTCTTTTTGTTCTCCTTGCTGTGTTCTTAACACTTCATGTATATTTTTCTTTTGTTTTTCTTGCTGTGTTTCTAGATATTTTTGTTCTTGCTGTTCTCTGAACACTGTGGGCACATATTTTTTTTCTTCTTGCAGTTTCTTTTGTTCTTCTTGCTGTGCTTCTGTTTCTTTTGTTCTTCTTACTGTGCTTCTTCCTGTTTCTTTTGTTCTTCTTACTGTGCTTCTTGCTGTTTCTTTTATTCTTCTCGATACTTTTGTTCTCGCTGTGCTTCCCAATATTTCTTTTGTTCTTTATAATATGTTTCTTCATGAAATTTATTTTGTGTGTATGTTTGTTTTTGCTGTGCTCTGAACATTGCCAGTATATATTTCTTTTGTTCTTCTTGCTGTGCTCGGAACATTGCGTGTTTATCCTTCGTTTGTTCTCCTTGTTGTAGTTGACCACTGGGAGAATATCTGCCAGAAATACATTTGCCGTTTTAGTAGCCTGTCCACGCGTTTCGATCTCTCAAGACGAATTTCCACTCCTGACACCAAGTGTTACAACCATGGGATTCATCCCACTCCGGACACCAATTGTTACTCCGTTGGTTTCGTTGCACTCCTGACACCAGTTGTTACAACCTCAGTAGATGCGTCGAGAACGACATGCAGACCGGTCAGGTGGTTAATCAAAGGCAGATGAACACTTCTGGGTTTTATTCCTTCTTAGCACAAATGAGGTACACTTGCAAAACGCTGACTTTTCCCTCTTACGTTGACTCTGTCCTTCACTCACCACTGCTCGTTCACCAGCTGACTAACTACCATGAAATGACTCTGTTTAATTGCTCCATGATGCACTGATTACACACTCAGTGTTAGTCTCACTAAGGCTGCATTTACACCAAACGAGTCGCGTCGAGTGGAGTCATGAGAGTCATTTGACTCGAGTCATTTTGACTTATTACCGTTTACACCGACTGATTCATATCGAGTCAGTACCCAGGCTGATACTTCAGTGCTGATGGTGTGGATGATGCAACTCTTCTACGTTGTTCAAACATGGACCTGACACCGACAAGAAGCACAACGCCTACAGCAGAAGCAATATCAGTTCGTAACATCTTGAGGGAATATTTTGTATCCCCAGATGGGGCTGTGGAGTGGAAAGACAGAATGATTGCATCTCAGTAATTGTGTGTATTGTAAACCAGCTCTTTCTGTCCATTCAATGAAATGGAACTTAGTTACTTATGGCGAGTTTTATTGTAAGCTATAATACCACTGATCTTAGATACAGTACAGTGTATATATATATATATATATATATATATATATATATATATATATATATATATATATATATATATATATATATATATATATATATATATATATATATATATATTATATTATATTATATTATATTTATATCTTCAGTTGGCAACACTGGGGGAGGGAGTGGAAAGTCTTCATATGATCGCACTGCAAGCATTGCATACTGTCATGGATATTTTCAACGTTACATACCTGTACATTTCAATTCAGCAGCAATCTCCTCACGATAAGCTATCACATCACGATCCCGGTGGCTGCGATCGCTCGGATCATATACAGCAGGGCGCCCCTGAACTATACTTATTTGCTCGTCCACCTGCATGATGCTGCTCCTCACACTACAGCGGACTCACAGTGACTGATGAACCTAATGGGACCAGTACTATACGTGACTTGACGCGACTCGATTCAGCGTGACTCGATTTGACTCGGCTCTCCTGGCATAAACGGTTCCTGCAAAAATACATTGACGTTACTGTTAACTAGAGTGGCGCTTCAAGACGAGTCATGAACCGTCTTGACTCGGCGCGACTCGTTTGGTGTAAATGCAGCCTGACTGTCACTGATTCACTAACGCAAAACACCTCACTCAGTCTGTCACTCGTGACTAAGTGACTAATACTCAACTGTCTGGCACACTTGACTAAAACTGCCCAGTAACTTGTATACTGAGTTAACTGACTCGGCGGTGGGACGCCCTTTAAATACTCTCAACACCCTCCCCCCTAACCCCCTCCTTGACTCCACCTAGCACTCTACCAGCACAGCTTAGAACATTCCAGGACCTAGGAGAGAACTCAAATTTCTAATGCAATAATGCCCATAAATTAACAATGCACAAAAACCATGATGACAAGAACTAATTCCTAAGATAAGATAAAAATGGTAGATTACTAGTGGAGAAGGGAGAAAAAGTGAGCAGATGGAGAGAACACTTTAAGGAATTGTTGAACATACAGGATGGAAGTAATGCGAATATAAGTGGCTGGGGAATGGCTGGGAGAAGGAGGGAGGTGAGAAGACAGGAAGAAATCAGTAGGATAGAAGTTGTGGAAGCAATGAAGAAAGTTAAATCGGGGAAAGACCCAGGAATTGACGGAGTGTGTGGTGAAATGTTGAAGCATGGGGGAGAGAAAATAGTAGAATGGATGTGGAAGATGTGCAGATTGGCCTGGGAGGAAGGTAGAGTCCCGGAGGATTGGAAGTCAGGTATAATTATTCCCTTGTACAAAGGAAAAGGGGAAAAAGAAGTGTGTGGTAATCATAGGGGCATTTGTCTTCTTAGTATAATAGGAAGGGTGTATGGTAGGATACTTACTGACAGAGTTAGAGAAAGAACAGAGAAATTAGTTGGAGAAGAACAGGGAGGCTTTAGGAAGGGAAGAGGTTGTGTAGATCAGATATTCATTCTTAGATCTTTAGTGGAAAAGTTTCTAGAGAAGGGAAAGAAGTTGTAAGCGGCTTTCATGGATTTGGAGAAAGCATATGACAGGGTGGATAGACAAGGATTGTGGAAAGTGTTAAGAATATATGGAGTAGATGGGAAGTTGTTGAATGCTGTGAAGAGTATGTACGATGGTGCGAAGGCTGCAGTGCGTGTGGATGGTGAACTAAGTGAATTTTTCTCTTTGAAAGTTGGGTTGAAACAGGGATGTGTCATGTCTCCATGGTTGTTCAATCTGTACATGGATGGGGTAATAAAAGAGGTACAAGGTAGGGTAGTGGATGTTGGAGTGGCCCTGGTGAGAGAGGATAGTGTTTGGAAACTCTCTGTACTGTTGTTTGCAGATGATACTGTGTTGTTGACTGAAGACGAAGGGGAGCTGCAAGGCTTGGTGGATGAGTTTGGGAGAGTGTGTAAGAAACGGAATCTAAAGGTGAATGTAGGGAAGAGTAAAGTGATGGTCTTTGAGAGAGGTGAAGTCAGTGAATGTACAGCGAGGTTGGATGGTGAGGAATTGGAAAATGTGAGTACGCTTAAGTACTTTGGTAGTGTGATGAGTAAGGATGGAGGTTTGGAGGGTGAAGTGCTTGAAAGGGTACAACAGGGAAGAAAGGTTGCTGGTTCTTTGAAAGCAGTGATAAGAAACAGAGAAGTGAGCATGGAAGTGAAAAAGTTATTACATGACAGTATTGTGATACCAACTCTAACGTACGGAAGTGAAGCTTGGACGTTGTTGGAAGGACACAAGTCAAGAGTGAGAGCAGTGGAAATGAGTTATTTAAGAGGAGCCTGTGGAGTCACATGGAGAGACAGGCTGACGAATGAGGATATAAAGGAGCGTTGTGGTGTGGACGTGGATGTGATAGGAAGCGTTATGAGGAACACACTGAGGTGGTTTGGCCATGTGGAGAGGATAGAGGGTGAAAGACTGACGAAGAGAGTGTATGTGAGTGAGGTGGAGGGGGGAAGAGGGAGGGGGAGGCCGAGGATGAGATGGAGGGATGGGGTGGAGAGGTATATGAGAGAGGGGGGTGTGAGTTGGAAGCAGGGCAGTGAAATGGCGGGGGACAGGGCGACTTGGAGGCAATTTGTTTGTGGCCACCCCAAACGGGATTGAGGCGTCTGGCAATAGATAGATAGAAGATAAAAGAAAATCTCTCGAATGTTCCTCACATCTCCAGATGTAAACATTAGCAGAGGCTACGATAGAACACTTGATTTCAAGAAAGTTCCCCACATCTCCACATATAAAACACAGACCTAACCCTACCGGCATAATAATATGTTTGAAGCCTCTAGTATGTACTACTAGTTGTCTCATGGTAGTAAGTCAGTTTTTCTCTTAAAGCTTAAATTATCATTGATTAATGCTATATAAATCGGTTAGGATAAAATCGTAGGTAGAACTGTAATGCAAGAAACAACGAATATTAATATTTTCATAGATACGCTCGCAATCTCTTGAAGTACAGCCAGCCTCTTACTCCACCGGTTAACATTTATTCTTGCTACATGACTTGTCCACCTCCATTTCTGTTTTTTTCTTTAATTTTTTGTCTTCTATAATGTCTTTGACGTTAGTCTGCTCTCTCACCCAAGTTGATCATTTCCTGTCTCTCAAAGACATTCCCAACAATGACTTTCCCATTGCTCTTTAAGAACGGACTAGCTGGTTTTCCAATAATTTTGTCAGTTTCCAGGTCTCACAACTGTACGTCGTAGCTGGGATTATACATTCGTTATAAATTTTTCGTTTCATACATACAAGCACGCTACTTTTCATGATATGTCTATGTTTACAGAAAGATTTTCATCCAACTCAAGTGAGTCCTTTTATTTCGTATTCATGTGTTAGGAAGAATACTGCCGCCGTATTCCCTGCGTGTCGTAAAAGGCGACTAAACGGGGCGGGGTGAGGGGACTAGGGACCCCCTCCTCTGTTTTTTAGTTCCTAAAAAGAGACAGGCCAGAGAAAGGGATGGGGAATGGAGTTATCCTCGTACCCTGAATATTGGGTCTATGAATGTGCGTGGATGTAGTACGATTGAGGCTAAAAGGGAGGAGACTGAGAGAATGTTTGTGAAAAGAAAGTTGGATGTGTTAGCTTTGAGTGAAACGAAGATGAATGGGAAGGGTGAGTCTATGTTTGGAAGTGTGAATGGAAGATTGTCAGGTGTTGATAGAAGAAGGGCAAGAGAAGGTGTGGCCTTGTTAGTGAGTCCGGAAGTACAGCAGTGTGTGACTGAATGGAAGGAGGTGTCATCGAGACTGATGTGAGTGAAAGCGAAAATTGAACGTGAGTTGTGGGTGTTTGTGAGGGCATATGGGCCTGGTAGTGAAAAGGATGAAGAAGAGAGGGAGTCTTTCTGGAATGATGTTGATGAGTGTCTGCAGAGTTTTGGAGCGAACGTGAATGTGGTAATGATGGGAGATCTGAATGCTAGAGTGGGAAATGTAGCAGCTGAAGGTGTAGTTGGTATGCATGGTGTGCCTGGAAGAAATGAGAATAGGGAACGAATGATTGCGATGTGTGTTGAGCGAGAGATGGTGATTGGAAATACGCTGTTTGAGAAAAAAGATATTCATAAGTATATATGGGTGAGACAGGAGGGTGGAAGGGTTGTTGATAGAGCTTTGATAGACTATGTGGTTGTGTCTGGGAATGTAATAGGAAGATTGTTGGATGTGAGAGTTCTGAGAGGGGAGGGTGGAGGTATGTCTGACCACTACCTGGTGGAGGGAAAGTTAAGAGTAGGTAAGAGATGGGTAAGAGCTAGGAGGGTTAGGTGTGGCAGGGAGGTTTTGAAAGTAAGTGAGTTGGATAAAAGAGAGAAAAGATAGAGTATCAGGAGAAATTGAAAGATGAGTGGAATGCAGCGAAAGATCAGGAAAATGTGGAGGAGGAACGGCAGTTGTTTAAGAGTGCTGTGGTGGGGCATGCAGAAGAGGTGTGTGGTGTGAGACGTGTGGGTGGTGGTGTAAGAAAAGGAAGTGAATGGTGGTGCAAGGAAGTAAGTATGGATGTGGCTGAGGTGCATATGAAGTGTGGCTGCAGAGGAAGGATGAGATATCATATGAAAGGTATAAGGAAAAGAGGAATAGGGCGAGAAGGGCTGTGAGTGATGCTAAAGTGGCAGCAGATGAGAGGTGGGGTAGGCGGCTGACAGAGAATTTTCAACAGAATAAGAAAATGTTTTGGAAGGAGGTGAAAAGGGTGCAAAAGGAAGAGTCTGGGAAGGAAGAACGAGTAAAAGCAGAGGATGGAAGGATGTTAATTGAGATGGATGCAGTAAGGAAGAGATGGGCAGAGTATTTTGAAAGATTGTTAAATGTAGAGGAGGAAAGGGTGGCTGAGATTGTGGCGGATGGAAGGGTGCAAGGAATAAATGTGTTGGGAGAGTTCAATTATTCTTTGATCACGAAGGAGGAAGTGGAGAAGGCAGTAAAGGAGATGAAAACAGAGAAAGCTGCAGGTATGGATGGGTGTGCTGTGGAATGCCTGAAGGGTGGTGCAGTGACTATTGTTGACTGGTTAGTAAGACTGTTGAATGTGTGCTTTGTGAAAGGTATGGTGCCAGTTGACTAGGCAAGTGCTTGTGTGGTCCCATTGTATAAAGGCAAGGGTGATAAGTATGAATGTACTAGCTTTAGGGGTATAAGTCTGTTGAGTGTTGTAGGTAAGGTTTATGGTAGAGTGTTATTTATGAGTTAGAGAGGGTACAGAGGGAGTGATTGGTGATGAGCAGTGTGGCTTTAGGAGAGGGAGGGGATGCGTGGATCAGGTGTTTGCTGTGAGACAAGTGTGTGAAAAGTATTTAGCGAAAGGCAAGGATGTGTTTTGGGCATTCATGGATTTAGAGAAAGAGTATGATAGAATTGATAGGGAGGCTTTGTGGACTGTTTTAAAATTTTATGGACTTAATGGTAGGTTACTAAAAGGGGTGAAAAGTTTTTATGTAAATAGTAGAGCGGGTGTAAGAGTGGGAAATGCTGAGAGTGAGTGGTTTCCCGTGAGAGTGGGGCTGCGACAGGGATGTGTGATGTCGCCTTGGTTGTTTAATGTTTACATAGATGGTGTTGTAAGGGAGGTGAATGCAAGAGTTTTAGGTGGAGATCTGAGTCTGGTGAATGTTGATGGTGGAGAGTGGAATCTGAATCAGCTGCTGTTTGCAGATGATACTGCACTGGTGGCTGATTCAGAGGAGAGATTGAGACAGTTGGTAGAGGAGTTTGGAAGGGTGTGTGAAAGGAGGAAATTGAAAGTAAATGAGAATAAGAGTAAAGTGATGAAGTGTACGAGGTTGGTAGATGGTAGGGGGATGAATATAGTTTTGAATGGCGAGTTGCTTGAGGAGGTAGAGTGTTTTAAATATCTAGGGTCACATGTTGCTATGGATGGAAGAATAGATGCAGAAGTGAAGTTTAGAATAAATAAAGTAGGAAAGGTGCTGGGAGGAATGAAAAAAGTGTTTAGATGTCGTTCGCTTAGAATGGATGTAAAGAGAAGGCTGTATGAGGGTGTTGTGGTACCGACTGCGTTATATGGGGCTGAAATAATGGAATATGGGTGTAGCAGAGAGGAAAAGTTTGAATGTAATGGAGATGAGGTGTCTGAGGAGTATGTGTGGAGTGACGAGTATGGATTGAGCGCGAAATGATGAAGTGCGAAGGAGAACTGGAGTTGTTCGGGAGATGACTGGTAGAGTTGACCAGAGGGTGTTGCGATGGTTTGGGAATATGGAGAGAATGGATAATGAGCGATTGGTGAAAAAGATAACTAGATCTGATGTGAGAGGTGTAAGGCTGAGAGGAAGACCACGAATAGGATGGATGGACAGTGTGAAGAGAGCGCTGGATGCGAGAGGAATGTCTGTTGAGCAAGGAAGAGTGGCTGTGCGTGACAGAAATAAATGGAGAGAAATTGTGAATGAATAAGTGATGACGCAGCCCTGAGGGGATATTCTCCCACATTTGGTCTGATCAGCTAGTCAGGTCAGGTGCGGGTAAGGGGATGGGTCTGTTATGATGTGGCAGGGGTAAACCAGCTCTGCTGTCGGGCCCTGCTGCGGATGTCACTGATTGCATTGCGCAGTTGACCCTTGTTCGGTGTGGTGCGGTGATGATCTGTCCGTTCTCCCCTTGGGGCTAAGATGCGAATGAATGTGTTTGAATGGATGAGTAAATGGGGAGTGTGTCGTCCTGTCTCGGCTACCTCCCTTTCCTTGGGGGAAGCAGCCTAGGTATATAGATAGATAGAGATAGATTCATGGTCTTTAGTTAGTTGTAGTATTTGCCCCAAGTACCGTAACTGTACTTAGCTTCTTCATGAATTTCTCCGATTATTTTCACGACGCTCTTCGTTGTACATGGATTATACGATAGCATTACTCCGGTTCATCTTTACCCCTGCTTTGAGACTTTCTCTGTTTAGGTCAGTTAATATTTCTTGCAATGTCTCTGCTGTTTCTGAGATTAGGACAATGTCATATGCAAATCTTAAACGGTTTATGTTTTCTCCATCTATGTTTACTCCTTTGTTCTAATCTACTTTCTGAATATTTTCTCAAGGCATGCTGTATGTAATTTTAGCCAAACTGTATTTTCATCACGCACGCCTTTCTCAATCTTAATTTTTTCAGAGGCTTTATGTAACTTAACTGTAGCAGTTCACTCTTTGTAAAGGAATACCTTTCGTAAATTTCAGAATGAACAGATCTAGCAATAATAATTGTACCTTACTGTATGATGGTTCGAGAGAATTAAAATACGTACCGAGATGGTACATATTTTACATTATATAGTAAAGTCTACGGGATGAACACGATCAAATTACCATCACCTCATCCATTTTATTCTGTCATTAAGTGTCTGACGTCTGGTATTTACAAAAGGTGCTCGAAGTTTCTCCCTCCCTCGTTAATACAGGCTTGGGTACGGCGCACCAGAGTCTGGTGTACACGTTCAATTATCCCTGGTGCGTTTCTTACTTCCCTGGAAGCATCTTGAGCTTGGCGCCACAGTTCCTCACGGGTGCTGATGTGTGGTGCATACACCCTGCTCTTCAAGTGACCACCACGCCCTATCCAATTGTCAGGATACTGGACATTAAGGTAATCCCTCGTAACACGTGCGAAGTGAGCTGGAGTCCCGTCATGCATGTACCACATTTTAATTTGAGTTCTGAGGGTCACATATTCAAGCAGTATGGGTAAATCCTGCTGAAGGAACTTGGTGCACGCATTGCCTGCAAGTCCGTCAGGTGGCAGAAAAGGTCCATTTAAATGATCACCAAGAGTGAAGACGAAGAGTGAAGACGAAGGGGAGCTGCAAGGCTTGGTGGATGAGTTTGAGAGAGTGTGTAAGAAACGGAACCTAAAGGTGAATGTAGGGAAGAGTAAAGTGATGGTCTTTGAGAGAGGTGAATTTAGTGAATGTACAGCGAGGTTGGATGGTGAGGAATTGGAAAATGTGAGTACGTTTTAAGTATTTGGGTAGTGTGATGAGTAAGGATGGAGGTTTGGAGGGTGAAGTGCTTGAAAGGGTACAGCAGGGAAGAAAGGTTGCTGGTTCCTTGAAAGCAGTGATAAGAAACAGGGAAGTGAGCATGGAAGTGAAAAAGTTACTGCATGACAGTATTGTGATACCAACTCTAACGTACGGAAGTGAAGCTTGGACATTGCTGGAAGGACACAAGTCAAGAGTGAGAGCAGTGGAAATGAGTTATTTAAGAGGAGCCTGTGGAGCCACGTGGAGAGACAGGCTGACGAATGAGGATATAAAGGAGCGTTGTGGTGTGGATGTGGATGTGATAGGAAGCGTTATGAGGAACACACTGAGGTGGTTTGGCCATGTGGAGAGGATGGAGGGTGAAAGACTGACGAAGAGAGTGTATGTGAGTGAGGTGGAGGGGGGAAGAGGGAGGGGGAGGCCGAGGATGAGATGGAGGGATGGGGTGGAGAGGTATATGAGAGAAGGGGGTGTGAGCTGGGAGCAGGGCAGTGAAATGGCGGGGGACAGGGCGACTTGGAGGCGATTTGTTTGTGGCCACCCCAAACGGGATTGAGGCGTCTGGCAATAGATAGATAGATAGATAGAAGAATACCGGCCCAAACATTGACAGAAAAACATTACTGATGTCCCCCAGTTGATGTCCCATGTGGATTTGCCTCTGCCCGTGCGTTTCTTGTGAATGTATTCTCATAAGCAGACAATAACAGTGCAGAAAAAGCGTTGTTATCTCTTTGTCGACTAAGGAACCACCGACAGAACACCACTCATGGGAGATAATCAAGCTCACTCAAGAGCATGGATGTTATGGTGATGGTATGGGTGCAGCCCATATCTGTGCAAAATCCTCCATAAAGCTGAACGATCCGTACCAAATCTTACAGCAAGTCGACGAGTGCTTGTAGATGGGTCTACTGCAATAACACAAGAGTATCATCTGTACAGACTAGCTGAACGTTACGTGGCCTTCCTCTACATAATCTACGTGGAGTCTGTGAGCCGTTTTCCCGTAGTCGTCTTTAAACAGACACGAATGTAGGCCGAGATGGCAGCCTGCGATTGGGACATCATTAGCCATACAGCCTTACTGTTCCGGCTGAATTTCCTCCCGCAGCATCTAAAGTAAACAGAATGTCCGTGTACTCTACAAATGTGAATGGTTCCATGTCCTGTACTTCCTCTTGACTCAGTTTCTGTCAACACGGACTGTGTCTTTGTGTAAGGGTACAGGACGATAAACTGCTGTTGGAACGGTCCGTCCAGGGCCGGATTACCAGATATTGGCAAAATCTGGGCAAAATGGGCAACAGCCTACCAGGCCACGGCCTGTCACAGGCCATCCAGGCTTCCAGAGCGGAATAAACATACGCTTTGGACGTCCAAATAAGGGCCATCACCCATCAGGCCATCAAAAAAGGCCATTATAGGTCATACCAATATTTCACTGGAAATACCGGAAAAAAGAGATCTATATGTTGCAGGCCAACCATCTGCGTTGCCTACCAGGCCACAGCAGGGTTAATCCTGCCCTGGGTCAGTCGCTCCCACGGAGGAGAAAAGACATGGAGTAAAGCGAGTAACGACTCAGCGTTAAAATTGCGATACTCTTACCTTCACGCCATCTAGTGCACAAGCTAGATAGGGGAGAATGGGAATAAAAGAAAACGGTTATGGGGTAGACTATGGTTATATTATGAATCGGGAATATATAGCCCTACCACGTTAATTTTATCAATAGATAATTTTATGATGCATGAGCATCCTTCACCTTTGATGACATGTGTGTGGTGAATAGTGTCCCATGTATTGTACTTTGACGAAAATGATTCATAGCAATGATACAAGTCTGCGACTCTGAATATAATGGATGTATTAATAACACAGACAAAAATATGATAGTGTATTTATAGGGTAATGGGTAGGACAGCTCGCCACATACATGTTAGGTTACATTATTATCCCAAAAGCATTCAGACGGGAAACAGAAACCCACACCTGTTTGTTGTTTTAGCTGTTATAAGTATCATGTTGATTTAACTAAAAAAAAAAAAAAAGTCTTTGCATTGTTTTCAGACTCACTTCTACCACATACTAGTGGATATATTGGGAAAACAATAAACACCCCATCCTGTGTGACACAGATCATTTGAAAACAAAAAAATTAAATGATGCTTACATGCTTCCGAGGCTGAAGATACTGTACATGAATGTCATATTACATAACACTTTCGATAATATGTTATGGAAACAAGCAATATATGGCAAAGCTTTTATGTGGTTCGTAACCATTATATAGCCTATAAATAATACCACAATTTGCATATGCCTAATTTGCTACAATACAAACATGCAGGGCAATTACCAAGTGTGTGACATAAACGGCAGTTTTTATCATACCATTATGCATGCTAAGGGTAATGACATTTACACTGGAAGTCGAAAATAAACAGTGAACAAACTAAACGTCATATAAATCATGTTGAAATATGTTGGTTTGTCAACGTTAATGTACCGTACAGGAAACCAAAGAGTTTGAATAAGATCAATTTGTGCTCTAGTGCACGTAATGGAATACATATGTCCATCCATCCATCATCCAATCCTACGTTGCCCCATGAGAAGCGTAGGAGCCCGGGGCTAGGCAAGTTGGTCCCGACATTTAAGATGTGAGTGTCCAGCCTCACTCATCCCTGAATGGCAATACGTGGGTAATAAACCACAACCACCCCTTGGATATAAACTCAGTGTACTGTAGTCACCCACAGGCAGAAGGAAGAGGAAAGACTGAAGGAAAGAAAGACAGAAGGAGCGTAAAGTCACCCGTAGGAAGAAGGACTAGGAAAGAATGAAGGAAAGAAAGACAGAAGAGGATGAAGGAAAGAAGAATGGAGAGGCAGACACCCGAGAGCAGCATTACATCGAGTGAGTGGATGGTGACCGCCCCCACCTACCACAAAATACATATGTACCGTAATAAATACATTCACACATCTACTGTACAGTGTTACCTACTTACCTATATGCCTATCTCTCTAGCCATCATCTAACTATCTGTCTACTGATATTTACATCTATCTATCTATCTGTCTATTTGCCATGAAATCACTTAACGACTCGCGATTCATAAATATGCTAATACTCACAGGGAAAAAGGAAACACGAATAGCCCATGAGCTTGGGTTACTTCGTGTTTCCTTTTGCCTGTGGATATCCTCTCTCTCTCTCTCTCTCTCTCTCTCTCTCTCTCTCTCTACATATATATATATATAAAGAGAGAGAGAGAGAGAGAGAGATTATACACAGATATCCATCCATCCATCCACTATCCAAACCTACGTTGCCCCATGAGAAGCGTCGGAGCCCGGGGCCAGGTAAGTTGGTCCTAATATTTAAGAAGAGAGTGACCAACATCACTCATCCCTGAGTGTACTGTAACAGCAACAACGACAACGGTAATGACAACAACAGCAACGATGGTGGTGATGACGACATATACCCGGCACGCGGTGAGTACTCACTACAGAGGCCTGACTCACCCACGCCAAGACCACAACCACCCACACCACAACCACAACAACCAGAAAATGGAACCTATCGTGTCGTCCCAGCTTCAACAAGGGATAAAGGATGTAGAAAACACTTAGAGACAAGGATAGGTACTTGCGACACCTTGAACAAGTAGAGGACGCAGTAGGACAGTGAATAATGGAAAGTGAAAAAGTGAAAAGTGAAGGATGACGAGTGACAAGGGAGAAGGGTAGAGGCATACAGTTACCCTTAATCGTTTTTTACTGTTACACTTATTAGAATTTATGTGTGTTTTATGTACGGGAGCGAGATAAGAAAGCGATGACTCAGAACCAAGGAGTAACCATGTATGGTGTGAATTACACGGACACTGTCTCAAAATGTTGCGACCAAACCCGACTGAGAACGCTGAGAGAAGTGAACGAAGGATATGAAAAGTACACGTCTATTCCCCCTGAAACTGTCCCTAATATAAGTGAGAGGCGGAAGGTTGGAAGTCAGTAAGAGAGAGTGAGCGTCTAAAAGAGCTTGGGGAGAGCATAGTGGCAGTAGAGGCTCGACTAAGACACCCTACCATGACGATGGGACGAGTGATGTTTTGGAACTCTACGGTAACAGTGAGTAAACATCTTTGTTAGGGAATACAGAAGGAAAGTGGAACTAGCAGAGTGATAAAGAGAAAGGGAAGAAAAGTGAAGTATACTGAGAAAATACAGGAAGTACAGAGCCGTGGTAGGGTATAACAGGACGGGCCAGAGAAAGAGTATAATACTTCGTATTTAAAAAAAAAAAAAATCTACCAAGAGATGAAGTAAAGGGGAAAACTCCTTAAGGGCAATGTGTGTTAATTGTAGCAAGATATAGAGCTAGTGCAGATAATTGTGTTAAGGTGCATTCATAATAATTAAGAATAGTAAGATAGTTATTAGTATATTGGATAAAACATAATTTCACTTCTGTAATGTTATTAAGATGAAGAGATGTTATAATGAAGTGACACTTTGATAAAGGGATGCTATAATGAAGTGGCGTTATAGTGATGTGATGTTGCAGTGACATGATGTTATAATGATATGATGTTATAACAAAGTGATGTTTATGGTGTTATTCAAGTGTTATCATACAGTATAATGTGTGTCGAACATTTGACAGTCGAGAAGTAATAGCTTAACGTCGTTGAGATCAATATCGAAGTGGCAAATAAATATTAAAGTTTGTGAATGAATTAAGAACATTGTGTAAAGGATTTATGCTCTGACTGTGTGCATGACATTTATGATTAATTACTTGTTTTATGAATTTTAGTTGTAGAGATGAATACTATTGTATGGTGGTATGATTTAACACTTTTATTTTGAGTAAGATCATATTGCAGTCACGGGAATTTGAGTTTGCTGAGCTGGATAAAGAATTTGTTATTTTTGACTTAACGTATAAATTGTACATAGATTTTAGAGGATAGTTAGAATAAATGGGGAAATAAAGAGATGGTTTTGGGTAACCCTAGAATCCCTATCTTATCAGAGCACCGAAACGGACCTACGTAGTGCCGGTCTTAAATGGGTTTTGTGAATATTAGAGTAAATGTACCATATTGCTATATCTGACTCCCTGTTTGCAGCTGACCAGCGCTACCTCTACTCTCATCAGAGGAGAATAAGTTAAAGTCAAGTAGGGCAGGCACGACATACTGGTGGCAACTGTGGTGGGATTCTAAGGTGAAAAAGACTTGTAACTCAAAGTGATTTTGTTATGAACTTAGGGCCAAGAAGCTCTCCACGTACCCCATCGCCAGTGTCTCGGGGATTAATACAAAACAGTTCGGAAAGATTACGTAGGTGTGCGTCGTAAGAGGCATTACATGAATTTTTAGCTCATCTGAGAATACCGTCTCCAACCCGGAGTAACACAGCTTTTCTGATATTTTATTAGATTATTTCGAGGGAGCTAGAGAAGCCACAATGAGCAGAGCACAGTCTTCAGCGAGAGGAGCGGACGCTCCGGACCCAATGTACAATCTTGCCGATAAGCTGAGTCAGTATGCTAAAATCACAAGCGTTCCCTATTTTTGCGGAGGAGAGGAAGTGTCACCAGAGTTCCCTCAGTATAGATGTATAACGAGCGCTATGCGCTGGCTACAAACTATAGATGACATGACGGCAGGACCACTTTGGACAGATCAAGGCAGACTGGAGCTGGCCAAAACACTTAGTATAGACGCAGCCTATATGCACCTTCTCAATACAATTAAGAGGTTTGGTACAGACTGGGCTACTGTAAAAAAAGAATATGTGAGGATGTACCCAAATGATGCACGAGCCATGCGCACACCTTTGAGTGCATTGGGAGCCGCGGTCAGATCTCCGGGAGAGACGTTTAACGAATTTTTCATGCGCCTCGAATCTTTACGCATTCAAGCCAATAAGATGGAGCCAGGACACGAGGAAGTTATTGATAATGTGGTTGCGGGTGTGCTACGTAGGAGTGTACCGCCTGAGGTACAAGATACGTTAAGTGAGACGGATCGCGTGGACCCTTACAAGATCCTAGAGGCGATGGTGAGATATGCTGAAAAACATCCGAAGCTTAAGTTGCTTGAGAGGAGAGAAGAAAATAAACCTAACATAAATTTTGTGGCGACAGAAAAATCAAAACTCCGTTCTGGCCCCACCAAAGGTGCTCAAGGAGTGAGGATGCCCTCACCTGTCACTTGTTACTCCTGCAAAAAGGTTGGACACACTGCTAGAGTCTGCCAGGCGGCAACTGAATGCTACTATTGCCATGGCAAAGGCCATATTGTTCGAGAATGTAACTGGCGGTTTAGCGTTGCCAATAATCAGACAGGGAGATGTTACAATTGCAACAAACCTGGCCACCAGGCTCAACAGTGTTTGGCAGGAAAACGGAGAACACAAGAACGGGGAAGAGAAGATAGTAGAGGGAGAGGAAGAAGTGATCAATGAGGACAGACATCATGGGCTGGATCACCTGGTACCACACCTCAAGTTCAGAAAAAAAAAAAAAAAAAACTCCGACCCAATTCCGGTCGCCTCAGTCGTGGGCTACGAGAAATTAGTTGCAATGTTGGTCAGCGTGAAAGGGCTAGATGAAAGCATCTTAGCGTTGACTGATACAGGGGCGGCTTGATCATTGATTACGAGAGAGGTATTTCAACTACTGAAAAGGAACACTGAACAAGATGATTTGGAATCAGAGAAAACGGTCCAATTAATTAACGTGAGTGGAGATGAGATACTGACGGGACAGTAGAAGTATGACTTCAGATTAGAGATTTTTTTTTTTTTTTTTTTTTATGTGTCCGACTGTGGGCATAGGCTTCACAGCCTGCTATCAAGGCCCAGCAGTCCTCCTACATACCATACACCTCTACATGTCACCACTTCGGCGCTAACACCCACCGTCCATATTGAATATGTCGCCGCACGGCAAGCTGCGGCAACAACTACAGCAATACGGAGGACAACGACGGTACTGACGACGCTGATGATGGTGATGATGACGTACACCAGGCATTCGATGAGAACGCACACGCGGCTGCGGCTGACTCACCCACCATCAGACCACCCACCATCCAACCACAACCACCCATACCATACCACAACCACGTCATCCACAACAATCAGTAAGGGATAAAGGATATCGAAAAACGTTACGTGACAAATATCGTTACCTGCGGCACCTTGAAAAGATGGAAGAAGCCGCAGATCAGTGAATGATGAAGAATGAAAAATGAAAAGTGAATGAACAATGAATAATAATAAGAGGGAGTGCCGAGGCACACAGTTACTCTCACAGCCCTGTACTGTCTACACTTAATTAGATTTGACGGAGAGCTAGATACGACCTAATGGATACCTTAATGGATACAGAGATAAGAGAAGAGTGATTCAAAACTAAAGGGTAGCAATGTCTAGTGTGAATTAACGTTATACAATGGACATTGTTTCAAAATGTTGCGGACCAGACCCGACTAAGAACACTGAGAGAAGTGAACGAAGGATATGTAGAGTGCACGCCTACTTCCGACCGCTGTACTTTTCCTGAGGGAGAAGCAGAAGGTTGGGAGTCAGTAGAAGCAGAGAGGGCAAAGAGTCGAGAAGAACCTGGGGGAAGATCTTAGCGAGAAGGCCGCCTGAGCACCCTACCACGACGATGAGACTGGCGATGTCTTGGTACTCTACGGTATCAGTGAGTAGATATTCTTGTTAGAGAACATAGAGGAAAGTGGAACTGAGAAAAGGAAAGAGAAAAGAAAAGAGAAGAAAGTGAAATATACTGTGAAAAATATTTAGAGCATACTGTAGATTCGTGGTAGGGTATAACAGGACGGGCCAGATAGTTTGTATGATTGTTAAATTAACTTATTTGCTCAATGGTGAAAGGAACAAAGATTATATAAAAGTTAAGTGTCTTTATGGAGATGTATTGAGTTAGGGTACATGACTGTGTCAAAGAGTGATATTAATTTTGCAGAAATATATTGAAATAACGTAAGGTGAAGTGATACGAGAATAAAGTGTTACAGAGATTAATGTTCTAGTAGTAATAATGCAAAGAGGAGATGATGGTGTGTTGGAGTATTGTTCTTAGTATTACCCTATGTGTAAAGGAATATTACCTTTAGCATTACCTTGTATTTAACCATAATACTCTTGGTTTTATTTTAGTAAGAGAGAGTATTATCTTCAGTGACGAGTAATAATATTCGTGAACTGTTACTTGTTTAATGGAATTTAGTTGTACTGTTGATTACCATTGTAAGGTGGCATGATTTAATAGTTTTATTGTAGAGTAAGATCAAAAAGTAGTTGCATAACTTGGAGTTCATAGAGTGGACCAAATCAGTTGATCGCTTTGACTTAGTGTATAAATTGTACATAAATTGTAGATAAACAAAAAAGAGAAAATTAGTTTGAGTAACCCTAGAATCCCTTCCTCTTAATAAGGAACGAGACGCTCCCACGTAGCGCCGGCCTTAAATGGACTTGTGTTTACCTGATGTGTTGTTATGTCGGGTTCCCCACTTGGACTTATCCAGCGCTACCTAATGAAACTTAATTAAATCTGACTAACTTAATTGGACTTAACGTAACTGAACTTAGTCTTCCATAGGAGAAGAATAGATAAAGAGTAAAGCAAGCAAGTGGGGCACGACAAATACATGCTAGGGCTGTCTCATACAGGACTGGTGTATTGGTATTAGCGGGGGTATTTTTACGACATGTCGGCGGGTCTTCTGGTAGATCAGTAAAGCCTGATTTAATGAAATTCAAATCTTTAAACTGTTCCCTGCCCCAGCCGGGATTTGAACCTGGGCCCGTTAGGACAGCACGCCACCTCTCTACCGGTTGAGCCACCGCCCATACCTTTATAATTTTAGGAAGCTTGGATTTACCTGCACCAATGTTGCTTGGGTTGGATTTTATGTTATCGACTAGACTGGAGTTAATGACAGATTCCTTAGCATTGTATATAGAGGGAGAATCTGTAGATACTGTGCCCTTAGAGTATAAAGGAGCGGCACTAATGAGCAGTGAATCTGATGAAACCCAGATGGCTGGGGACGTAAAAGTAGCAAAAGTGGTGATACCAACTAGCACTGAGTTAGGTCCACAGACTTGCGGTACCGTTATTTTAGTGGTAACGACAAAGCGAGGCGAAGCGGCTATATTCGAACCTCAAGAAGGAAATATGTTAGCATCTACGTTGTGTCCAGGGTTAGTGTTGTTATAAGTGAAGACTGGGATCTCAGAACAAGAAGGACCAAAGAGGGTAGAAAAGGCACGAGAGAAATCGCAATATCCTTTTAAGGTGAGATTCGTTAATCCTATTCCGGACAGGATCGAACTCAAAGGAAATACATGTTCAGGATATGTGAGACTATGTCGCAGAGTATCTTGGGACACACATGAAAGAAGTCAGAGTACAAATGAGAGACCAAGGTGAGGTTATATCAGGAATTATGATGAGAGAACCAGAACGGTAGGGAAATCACGGATGAAGAAGTTATTTGCCTTAGTTGATAGTAATGTTTCCTCCACAGTCGATGAGTAGGGAGAATGAGATCTTATAGGCACTGGTCGCTAAACATCCGACAGTGTTCGCACTGGAGGACGAACCGCTTAATGTGACCCCATATTATTATCATGAGCTAGTAAGTAACTGAGTCCAATGACAGCCTATAGGAAACCGTATCCTATTCCGGTGAAGTATCATGATGATGTGATGGAAAATTTAAGGACTATGTTAGAGCAGAGAATCATTCGACCATCGCGAAGTCCCTGTGATGCACCATTGGTGCCTATTGCCAAGAAGAAAGGTGGTTTGAGGTTGTGTTTAGATTTTACGAAGTTCAATGTCAATATTAGAGAGGATCAATTCCCTCTTCCTTGCGTTCAAAACATCATGGCACAGTTAGGGAAAAGCCGTTATTTCAGTTGCTTGGACTTCCGTCAGGGGCAACACCAGATACCGTTGTCGGAGGACAGCAAGGAAAAGACAGCCTTTTCCTCCCCTGATGGTCACTAAGAGTACAATGTGCGTCCCTTTGGACTCAAAGAGGCACCAGCAGCGTTCCAACGCGTAATTAACCATGTGCTAATTGGATACGGGTTCCATCACACATGTGTACCTTAATGGCATAATCATTCAGGGGGAAACTTGGGAGAAGCATGTAGAAAATCTAGATACGGTGTTAGGGAGATTGAGTGACGTGAACCTTTCCCTAAGGCTGTCTAAGTGTCGCTTTTTAAATCAGAGGTAGACTAGTTAGGACATGTAGTTATAGTGCAGAGGGGATAAGACCACAACCCCCAAAAGTGAATGCTATTCGTGACACAGCCACTCCCAGGACCGTCTGTGAGTTACAGTCCTTCCTCGGAATCTATCTGTCTATTGCCAGACGCCTTAATCCCATACGAGGTGACCACAAACAAATCGCCTCCACGTCGCCCTGTCTCCCGCCATTTCACTGCCCTGCTCCCAACTCACACACCCCTCTCTCATATACCTCTCCACTCCATCCCTCCATCTCATCCTTGGCCTCCCCCTCCCTTCCTCGGACTGACTGACTATTATCGACAGTACATTCAGGGTTACGCTGAGAAGGCTGGGCCACTCATTAAGCTGACTGGAGGTAGGAAGAATAAAAAGAGATAAAGAGAGATACAGTGGAGTGATGAGGCAGAGGCTGCATTTCAAACACTGAAACGAGAATTGCTTGAAGGAGTGACTTTGCAATTTCCAAGTTTCACGAAAATTTTTTGTGCTAACTACGGATGCTTCTTCTTCCGATATAAGAGGAGTGTTGCAACAGGAGGAGGATGAAGGCCACTTACGGCCGATCTCTTACTTCAGTAGGCGATTAATTCTGCCGAAGTGAAGTATAGCACCATAGAGAGAGGCTTTTGCTATATAGTTTATGGTGTCCAGGTGAGCAGAAGTTTGATATTAGGTTACGAACTGGAGCTCAGAGTAGATCACAGACCCTTGGTCTGGCTACTGAATGCAACTAACTCAAGTGGAAGAATTGCTAGATGGCAACTTTTGGTTGCGGAGTATAATGTTAAAGTAACATATACACCAGGAAAGGAAAATGTTGTAGCAGATGCTTTATCTAGACTCTTAGGTCAAGTCTTGTCGGAAGACAGGGTTCTCGCAGTTACGGGTACGAGGCCAAAAGTTAGAGGGAGAACGAGAAACGATGATGATGGTGATTACGAGAAAGAGGACTATTACACAGCCAGAACTGATGAAGATAGAGAGATATATAATGAGGTGGAGAGAACTGATAGTGAGACCAAGACAGGATGCGCATCCACTGTACAAAGAGGTGAAGGAAGAATATCTTCAGTGCATCCGAGACGGAGAAGTGGAAGTAACAAGAGAAGAGATTAAGGATACACAGAGAGCACTAGGAGTTACTGTTAGTGAGCTTACAGTGGAAGATGGCCTATTGTATCATCTGGGTAGAAATGATTATGGTGACAGCCTAAGTCAGGTTGTGATTCCCGACGAATGCAAGCAGAGTATATTGGAAATGGCTCATAAGTTACTGACTGTAGGTCATGGAGGATTTAAAATGACTTATGAGAGACTAAAACGATTTAGTTGGTGGCCATGGATGAGTAAAGATCTCGAGACTTATTGCAAGGAGTGCCTTACTTGCAGTCGACACCCCGGCGCCGCTACAACGATACCCTGAGGTAGGAGTACCTTTAGAAAGAGGATTCACATGGATTTGATTGGCCCTATAAACCCAAGTGAGGAAGGGTATAAATATATCATGACAGTCATCGATGTGATGACACGATATTTAATAACCGTACGGCTTCGTACAAAAACAGCTAATGAGGTTGCAAAAGCGTTCGTTAAGAATGTCGTGTGTGTTCACGGAGCACCACGCTGGATGGTCACAGACCAAAGAACGGAATTCGTTAATGCGACTCTTAAGGGAACAGCCGAGTTGTTGATGAAAAAGACGACTACGACTGCGTATCATCCGTCTGCGAATGGGGTGACTGAGAGAGCCAATGCCACAGTAATGAAATATATAAGGAGCTTAGTAGAGGATAATCTGCAGATATGGGATTCGATGTTGTGCTTTGCCACGTGGACATACAACACAGCATACCACAGAGTACTTAGGGAATCTCTCTTCTACCTCATGTTTCTGAGGGACCCACGAGTCCTGTATGATGTCGTAAAACAGGAACAGATCTGTTATGATTTGGATTATTACAAGAGTGAGATGGCCATTACAGCCAATAGCACATTTCGGAGGTGCTTAAGATATATTGAGATGAGTCAAGAGGCCATGGAGAACCAGCAAAAGCCAAGGGCAAAGGTAAAAGAAATCCGTACAGGAAATAGAGTCTATGTTCAGAGAATTCCCAAACCAGGGGAACCTAAGAAATTGCAACCCCCATTTGATGGACCGTTCCACGTTAAAGGGAAGATAAGTGATGCAGTAGTGAAACTAGTTAATATTAGCACTGGGAAAGTCATGAAAGTCCATACAGACAGAGTAAGACTTGCTCATGAGGACAACCTAGATGAAGCAATGAATGGAAATGATCAGAGAGCATATCTCATTCACGAAGATCCTCTCCCACAGGAGGAGATAAAGCGTTATGAATTAAGAGATATTATAGATTTAGAAAGAAGGGACAGAGGAGAAACCCCTGAGAGGGAAGCTTCCCAATCAAGGCCGAGTGAAACAAGAGAGAACACGCAAAGTACAGCTGACATGCAGTGTTTATGAGGACACGAGAGGAAGGGGCAGTAGCGGTTAACCAGATAGATGACAGAGTACAAATCGGAGAAGAAAGAAATGCCTATAGCTTGAGATCTAGGGGGCAAATAACAGAATTACCTAATATTATGGGCCGACCTATAGAGTATACAAAGTATGATGTTAGATTTCTTGCAGGTCCTACTGACTGTGTTCATCAATGGACTTGGATGTCAGGCACTGGAGGACCTACCAGTGAGAGCGGGGCTTGCGTTCACCACACAACGCCAGGCGCATTTCACGGGAAATTATTTTATTACTCCTTACGTCGTTGATATAAACCAGCTCTATCAACCTCTAACACACGCACGTAAACTAACTGCTGATGTCAGCTGGTAGGTGGAACACACGGATAACACATCAGTTGTAGTTAATTCTTTGAGAGAAACATTAACAATTTTTGACTTTAGAGTTTCCTAAATTATTTCACTCTGATTATTTGTCATTCTTGTTAAATGATACCACCGCCCCATCAAGGTCACGCGAAAAGCGAGGAGCTTTTAACATTTTGAGAGAGATATCTAATGCTTTATTTGGTAATGCAACACATGAACAGATAAATATAATTTATAAGCAGATAAATAATATTGAATCTTTTACGGAAGAAGAAAGACCTGAACTTAATTTGCATGCTCAGATTTTAAAAGCCACTGAACGCACTATGTATGACATACATAAAGCTATCCAAAGACTGGAAAAGGCAGCTAATGTATCAGATTATTTAGATAGGCAAGTTAGTTTGTTAACATTAAAAAATGAAGAAGAGATCAGAATTACTGAAGCTATGATTGGGTTGTCCCTTGCTTTAATGGATATACAGAATGATCACTTTAATTTGAAGACAGACTTAGAAAAGATGTTGGCAGGGAGATTTTCATCATTTTTAGTTCCTAATTCAGTACTGCTATCACTGTTAAGACAAGCTTCACTGTTAAAGACTGGCCTGTTATATCCTGCACGTCCAGAATTTTTAGCTGTGTACCAAGATGCTATATCTGTTGTTTCACGACTGTCCTCTGATTCTGCTAACACTGTGTTTTACTTGGTGGTACCGTTAATGGGTGACCCTGACGACATTTTTGATGTGTATCAGATAAGTTCCTTACCCTTCAGAGTCCCAGAAACACCGTACTTTGTCCGTCATGATAGAGTAGCTCAGTATCTGGCGATAAGCCAGACTAGGAGATATTATGCAACCCTTGATTCATTTGGTCTATGTAGACCACATAGCCAATTGTTATTAGGTCTTCCTATTGGGCCAATATATGATACTTCTGTTCTAATTTGTGAAACTGCACTGTTTTTGGCAAAGCCTGAGGCTAGTAAGGTTGTTTTGAAGAACTTTAATCCAGTCTTTTTAAGACATAAGACTGGTTGGGCTTTTTCTACGCCCTATCCTATTCACTTTACTCTCACATGCCCTAATAAGATAGAGTCCCAAACAGAACATATAGCTCGAAATACAGGCTTACTTGCCCTCGGTGAAGGTTGTAGTGCCCATAGCAGTGCGTTGGTCTTGCCAGCCTATGCCACAATTTTCAGGCAACAAGAGTTGTCGATAACCCCCATAGCTATCCCTATAATTATATATCTGACGCCTCTCGAAAGATCAGCATTATCTGTCATTTAAAGGTACCCCAAATGATGTCGAGATGGATGGACCACTTCCACTTCAGGAACTCATCCACTTATGAAGGTCATCCAGCCCCTACGCCAACATCTACATGCTCCCACACCCTGGTCCACTTATATAACTGTTATCTGTGTGGTCATCCTCGTCAGCAGATGTCACGAGGAAATGCCATTCCGGAGACGGGTGTGTGCTGTAACAGCAACACCGACAACGGAAACGACAACAACAGCAACGATGGTGGTGATGACGACATATACCCGGCACGCGGTGAGTACTCACTACAGAAGCCTGACTCACCCACGCCAAGACCACAACCACCCACACCACAACCACAACAACCAGAAAATGGAACCTATCGTGTCGTCCCAGCTTCAACAAGGGATAAAGGATGTAGAAAACACTTAGAGACAAGGATAGGTACTTGCGACACCTTGAACAAGTAGAGGACGCAGCAGGACAGTGAATAATGGAAAGTGAAAAAGTGAAAAGTGAAGGATGAAGAGTGACAAGGGAGAAGGGTAGAGGCATACAGTTACCCTTAATCGTTTTTTACTATTACACTTATTAGACTTTATGTGTGTTTTATGTATGGGAGCGAGATAAGAAAGCGATGACTCAGAACCAAGGGGTAACCATGTATGGTGTGAATTGGTGTTACACGGACACTGTCTCAAACCGATGCGTATCAAACCCGACTGAGAACGCTGAGAAGTGAACGAAGGATATGAAAAGTACACGTCTATTCCCCCTGAAACTGTTCCTAATATAGGCTAAGTGAGAGGCGGAAGGTTGGAAGTCAGTAAGAGAGAGTGAGCGTCTAAAAGAGCTTGGGGAGAGCATAGTGGCAGAAAGAGGCTCGACTAAGACACCCTACCATGACGACGGGACGAGTGATGTTTTGGAACTCTACGGTAACAGTGAGCAAACATCTTTGTTAGGGAATACAGAAGGAAAGTGGAACTAGCAAAGTGATAAAGAGAAAGGGAAGAAAAGTGAAGTATACTGAGAAAATACAGGAAGTACAGAGCCGTGGTAGGGTATAACAGGGCGGGCCAGAGAAAGAGTATAATATTTAAAAAAAAAAAAAATCTACCAAGAGATGAAGTAAAGTGGAAAACTCCTTATGGGCAATGTGTGTTAATTGTAGCAAGATATAGAGCTAGTGCAGATAATTGTGTTAAGGTGCATTCATAATAATTAAGAATAGTAAGATAGTTATTAGTATATTGGATAAAACATAATTTCACTTCTGTAATGTTATTAAGATGAAGTGATGTTATAATGAGGTGACACTTTGATAAAGGGATGCTATAATGAAGTGGTGTTATAGTGATGTGATGTTACAGTGACATGATGTTATAATGATATGATGTTATAACAAAGTGATGTTTATGGTGTTATTCAAGTGTTATCATATAATGTGTGTCGAACATTTGGCAGTCGAGAAGTAATAGCTTAACGTGGTTGAGATCAGTATAGAAGTGACAAATAAAGATTAAATTTTCTGTATGAATTAAAAAAATTGTGGAAAGGATTGATGCTCTGACTGTGTGCAAGACATTTATGATTAATTACTTGTTTTATGAATTTTAGTTGTAGAGACGAATACTATTGTATGGTGGTATGATTTAACACTTTTATTTTGAGTAAGATCATATTGCAGTCACGGGAATTTGAGTTTGCTGAGCTGGATAAAGAATTTGTTATTTTTGACTTATTGTATAAATTATACATAGATTTTAGAGGATAGTTAGAATAAATGGGAAAATGAAGAGATGGTTTTGAGTAACCCTAGAATCCCTATCTTATTAAAGTTGCGAAACGGACCTACGTAGTGTCGGCCTTAAATGGGTTTTGTGAATATTAGAGTAAATGTATTGTATGTCTGACTCCCTACTTGGACCTGACAAGCGCTACCTATACTCTCATTAGAAGAGAATAAGTTAAAGTCAAATGGGGCAGGCACGGCAAGTGGCATTTCATCCATCCATCCATCATCGAATCCTATGCCGTTCCATTAGGAGCGTAGGAGCCCGGGGCTAAACAAGTTGGTCCTGATATTTAAGAAGAGAGTGACCAGCCTCACTCCTTCCTGAGTGGCATTACATGAGCAATAAACCCCAACCACCCCTTGGATATAAATCTACACAGGCTCAATCCGATTGGAGCACCTTAATTGCCCACTAAACCACCAGGCACCAAAATTTGGTTATATGGTTACCACCCAGCCTAGTAAATGGTTTCCTGGTGTACTGTACCTAAGACGAGTACGTACTACTACAACATCACAAAGTCGAGTC
This sequence comes from Coenobita brevimanus, assembly GCF_032717465.1. NCBI lineage: Eukaryota > Metazoa > Arthropoda > Malacostraca > Decapoda > Coenobitidae > Coenobita > Coenobita brevimanus. Next base: position 19,409,484 of record NC_137045.1, on the reverse strand, counting down.
CTAGAATTGTAATCCTCATAATGTATTTATATTCAAGGCTACAAGATCAGAATATCGAACCAATAAACTCCTACGCCAAAAGGCTAGCCAGTAGGTCTGTAATCTGTGGAACCCTTGACCATAATTTTGCAAAGGACGTGCGTCGCAATGCCCGCGTATGATCCTTCACCGTAGACGTCACAGAATTCCTTGGCAAGGGTATCAACTCTGTCATGATCCTTTGCATCAATGTGCGAGGGATCCACAGAAATTGTACATTACTTCGCTCTCCAGGATCAAGCTATGTCGCTGTTTAGTATCAAAAGGGCATCACTTTTCATTAGGTCTTTGGTCACACACTGCCTGTAATGTTGCTTGAACTATCTGCACTTTGTACAGAAAGATCTATTAAAGCTAGCTCGGTTTGGGTACTACTGACCCAGTTTATACAATCGCAAAGTTATCTCCAGAAATCCTCATCATAAATCGGCCGTTATTCGTCTGTACAATCAAAGACAAAAGTTATGTCTTTAAATTTGGTGAAAACATCTGCTGAAAGACTCAAGTTCTGGTGCGTTCTGCTTTTCGTCGCACAGACGGTTGTTAGCACTGACACGAGTTGCTATTTGCTGCAGATGGCGAACCAGTGGATAACTAAGCGAAATAAATAATAATAATAATAGAGAGAGAGAGAGAGAGAGAGAGAGAGAGAGAGAATAAATTGTAAATGATTAAGGACAGGAAAATGAGATAGGGGAGAAAACAAAAAAATATTGAGAAAAGAATCACAAAAGGATAAGCAGATGAAAGAAAAACAGGAAGGAATAAAAACGAAAGGAAAAAACAGAGGAAGTAACACGGGAACTGAGGTAAGAGAGGAATAAGAAAAAAAGGTAAGTGGAGTGCGTCTAAAAGATGGAAGGAGGAGAAAACAGAAGACTAAAAAAAAAACAGGAAGAATCAACAGGAAGAACATAAATGACACGCAAGGAGAAGAGGAATGTGATGGAGGGTCAAGTGAAGGATGACATGGTGGCCGAGTGGAAATGGGAAAGAGGAATTTGCAATCAGCTCTATGGAGTACAAACAACAACAGACCTATTTGTTATTGACAAAACCAAGGTAAATAGTTTATGAGCCAAAGTCAAGGACAGAAGATCAGAAATGCAAACCCCCACCCACCAAACCCCCATCCAAAGCCAGTAGGAAAAGGAGAAGCTGTCATGGAAATTACATAGAAAATGATGAATATGAACATTTTGCACTATCTCTCTTCAAAAAGGGACAGCAATACTAATAGCATTAAGTACATCGCGATGTAGTTCTGTAACTGTGTCCTCCAGGCTTCGAATTGCAGGAAACATTTGACTTCAGAAATGCATTATTCATGCTTGGCTGGAGATTAGAAGCCAAATGATTATCCATGCGATAATTGTATGTTAGTGTTGTATCACAATTTACCCACATTGGAGAGCAATATATTCCATATATTTACAAATCTACTGAAGAAATGTATGTTTCATATGACTGCAAACGTTTGCAACTTCTAGGATGAATAAATCAGTCGTCTGCGTAGTATTTTTCGACTGCCATTCTATTTAGCCCTTCGTTGATTCCGTATATTTGGTCTGAGTGACCTCTTAATATGTGCCTGAAGCACCAGAAGCATTCCAGCACCGAGGGGCAAAAGTACACCCAGTGGGGTTAAAGTACAGATCGTATGATATATAGACAGACAGATAGACAAATATGGAAATACATACGCGAAAACAGTGTGTGAAACAAAACTGTAGGTGTAGGTGTAGAAAGTATTCCTCCAGTATGCTGCTGGAAGGACAAAGGTGAAGCATACATTAAAGATGTGGAATGGGAAGGGGATGCAGAGGTTGGAATGTGAGCAGTGCATGTTTAAACAAGGATTAGTGGAGGCTCCTCTGCCATGTGGCCACCCTTTGGAGGGAGTTCCCGAATAGAACGATGCATCACAGCTATGAATAGAAAGTAATTAGACTGTATGTATATCATTCTTCTATTTATCCTGAGATTCTTGACCTTGTAACTCTAAAAACTAACACATCGTCCTCATTTTTTTTTTTTTTTTTTCAAATACGACATTGCCAGATATATATAGGTGAACCTTATGTCAGTGCTATACATAAGCAGGTACTTGATTGATTATTATAGGGATACTACTTTTGTGAGAAATTACCTGCCCTAAAATATGTACAGTATTCGAATATATTTTTTGTTGTCAGTGCTGCATAATATATCTGAAATTAGCTCAGAACTGATATCGGAGGCAATTCCTCCCATTCGCCCTCCACAAAAAATTCAGGAAAGGAACTCCCCTTTTTGCCTCTCCACTTCCGGCACCTTTGACCTGCATTCGATTAAGTTAAAGAAATTCAGCTCTTCTAAACGTTCCTAGTAAGGTTATTTCCCTATCTATCTACCCATCTAGAGTATCTATAGCTAGACGCCATAATCCCGCAAGGGGCGATCACAAACAAATCGCCTACATGGCATCCTAGAGCCTGCCATTTCTGTTCCCTCCCCCCAGCTTACACCCCCCTCACCTATATACCTCTCCACTTCATCCCTCCATCTTATCCTCGATCTCCCCCTCCCTCTTGCCTCCACCACCTCACACATATACTCTCTCATATATATATATATATATATATATATATATATATATATATATATATATATATATATATATATATATATATATATATATATATATTGTATATATTTATTTATTTGTAGATTAAAATGACGACCAGAAATGGACGCAAAAGTATAGGAGTATTAGGAATTATGCAATGTGATGATGAAAGTTTTTAATTTATGTCCGAAAGCTTTAGAACTACCTATGAATCTGATTAATTTGTAGGATTTGGATTTCTCAACAGCTTCTGTACAGTTTGCCTGGTTTCAAATATTTGATTATTATTGTTCCTACATGTTTTTTATTGTTTACATTATCAGGTTGAATATGAATGATAGTATAGATTTTTTTTTTTTTTTTGCGCCACTGTTTATCATTTTACATCTATGATAATGAATCCATCTGTCATATTCGAACCCACTTAAAGAGTTGAACAAGATATCTCCAAATTGCTTTCTTTCGTACAGACGTGTCCTTTCTGTTACCAATTTCTGTAGTAGCAACAAGACTGAATATATTACAAAACTAGTTTTCATCGGTACCATTTATATATACGGTGTCCTGCGAGATATGTCAAAACTTCAGGAGTTTATCCATTGGCTAATTTTTTAAATAAACAAGCCTATGAAAACATGCAATCACTTCTCAGCCGGTTTGGCCCTTAAGGACGAAAATGATATCCCTCATAATTCATCCATGAACTCATTTGTAACTGTGGCTCATTAACAGCTGAGACTTGGCTCCATAATGATATAGCATTTTTTACTCGAAAGTTGCCCACGCACAACCTCCTGAAGGTTTTCAACTCACAGAACATCCTGTATATTAAAAACAGAGGTGGACCCAACAGTGAATCCTGTGGCACTCCACTTATGACGTCTTTCCTAACTGATTCTTTTCCATTTATGGCGACTCTGTTGACGGTCCGTAAGACAAGTTTCGATCTACCTGACCACACTGCAACTGAAACCATCTGCCTTTAGTTTCTGAAGGAGTCTTTTGTAGGGAATATTATCAAATACTTTTTGGACATGAAAACAGACTGTGCCAACAGTTTTCGTTTCGACGTATATATTCAACAAATCATTGGGAAAAAAAAATCCAAGGGAAGAAAGTAGGAGGTAATGCCTAACAGAATGTGGCGGAAAAAATGTACGGACCCATGAGGAGTGAACAGTTAGGGTGGCGATGAAGAGAGAGAACAATAAGGGTAGGGAGACAAAGAATGCGGAGGGAGGAGATGAGTAAAGAAGTGAGGAGGCGAGGAAGGACAATAATGAGGTAGGAAGGACGGCGAGGAGAATGTATGAGGGAGAAGAAACGAGGTAAGAAAGTGAATAAAGGATGGAAGAAAAAGAGAGAGGGGCGGTGAGTGCGGTGTCCTTCCATCCAGCCTCTTCCTTCTCAAAACCCTATCTCTTCTATTAAATTTTCCTTCGCATTTTTCTTGGCTCCGTCTCTCACCCACTCATTCGTCTTTGTTATTCCACGTCTATTAGTCCTGTCACTTAATTTTTCCCCTGTCATCAATCCCATCCCCATCCCTCATCCTCTTTTCATCTCTTTCCTCTGTTTACATCTCCCTTCCTTCCCCGAAAAAGAACGACTGTCACCAAAACCGAAAAGATTTTAATATCTAATTCAAGTATCTAAAATATCTAAAACTGTAAATTAATATAACGAGGTTAGTTGAGAAAACTTATCGGAAATACAAAACTACAATGTAACTATAAGCAGTGGGATGAAGTTAAATAGCTCATTAACTTAGGCTGCCAATAATAGTCATTTGTTTTTAAGCTGAAAATACATATAAAAATACATAAGATAACATACAAGGACTCATATATGTGCTACTTTTTTTTCGTGGTCAGTGCGTCAGCAAGCAACTGAGAGATGATAGATTAAATACTGATGAATAATGTGGTAATGCCAGCTTTCTAAAACTATATGTTAGAGAATCACAGAATTGTCTTTACTCTCTTTCAAATAACATCCCCATATTTGTGTAAAGAAAAAACTATTGCATTTTCCTTTTTCCTGCCACACATGATGTTAAAGAGAATTATGAGCACGGAAGTCACCCTCTCCTCTGTCCTTTTCTCACATATGTTAGATAGATCTTTAGCATATAAACTTTTAGTTTTGGGGGTAACAGATTTATTGTTATCTGTATTGCTTATGTGCTCCTATGTACTCATCCCATTTCTTATGTCCATTTCTACTTGCCTCCCTCTCTTCTCTCTCCTCATTCATTTCACACTGTTCCTCTATGTTCCTTAGCCCTCACTTGACTCTCTCCCTTCGTATCACATCTTCTCTTCCTGCGATCCTCTCACCTCTCTCTCATCTCTCATTCTCTCTTCGTCTCCCCTTCCTCCTTCATCTCTCATTTTCTTCTCTCATTCCTTTTCTCTTATCCTTCTTTCATCTCTCATCCTCTCTTTCCATCCTCTCGCTTCTTTACCTCCTTCCTCCACCCTCCCTTCGCAGTCCTGAAGTCAGTCTACTCCTTCCTCTACCCTCCCTCCCAGCCCAGCACCTCACATTCCACACCCCTCTCTCATCCCTCACGCTCCAACTTCCCTCTCCCTCTCGTATCTGTCAACGCCTGGCCATTTTTCCCTCTCTCCTTTGCTCTGCCTTTGCCTTCCTCTATCACTCGCTTTCTACTTTCCTTTCCCTCTTTCCCATCCCTTCCTTTCCTCACCCTCTTATTGCTTTCCTTGCATGGTCCTCACATTCCTTTTCTCTCTCATTTTCCTTACTTCTGTTTCCCTCCATCCGTCGCTAGTAATCTCTCTCTCTCTCTCTCTCTCTCTCTCTCTCTCTCTCTCTCTCTCTCTCTCTCTCTCTCTCTCTCTCTCGTGTGGTTTCCATGTGTAATAGTGCAAGTGGGCGTTTTTTATATGCAGTTTGTGTGTGTGTGTGTGTGTGTGTGTGTGTGTGTGTGTGTGTGTGTGTGTGTGTGTGTGTGTGTGTGTGTGTGTGTGTGTGTGTGTGTGTGTGTGTGTGTGTGTGTGTGTGTGTGTGTGTGTGTGTGTGTGTGTGTGTGTGTGTGTGTGTGTGTGTGTGTGTGTGTGTGTGTGTAGCTATGTTCCCGTTATACTGTGTGCACGTAAATGTTTACATGTAGGTTAGTTGTGTTCACAGGCAGTTATGTGCGTGTTAATGCGTGAGTGTGGCTGTGTGTACCGCTGTTTACCTGCACTACTGTGTGAGTGTGCTTGTGTTTGCCTGTAGCTGTTGTTGTGTCAGTGTGTGGTTGTGTGCGTATCAGGGTGTGGCTCGTGACGCTGTGTGGTTGTGTGCGTGTCATTGCGTGGTTGTATTTCGTGTTAGTGTGTGAGCATGTGCGTTTCACTGTTTGTGATTGTGTGCATGTTAGTAGGGTTGTGTACGTGACAGTGTGTGGTTGTGTGTGTGTCAGTGTTTGGTTGTGTGCGTGTCAGTGTGTGGTTATGTGCTTGTTAGTGTATGACTAGATGCTCGTCGCTGTGTGGCTGCGTGCGTGTCAGTCAGTGTGTAGTTGTATGCGTGTCACTGTGTGTGGCCGTGTGTGTGTCAGTGTGATTTGTGTTGATGTCACTGTGCGATTGTGTGCGTGGCAGTGTGTTGTTGTGTTCATGTCACTGAGTGGTTGTGTCTGTCAGTGTGTGGCTAAGTGCGTGGCAGTGTGTGTGGTTGTGTGTTTCTGTGTACGGCTGCGTGCTTGTCAGTGTAAACTTGTGTGCATGTCAGTGTGTAATGTGAGGCTGTGTGCGTATCAATGTATAATGAGTGTGGCTGTGTGCGTGGCAGTGAGCAATAATAATATTCTATTAATCATGGAACTAACTGCACTAATAAGTAATATGAACGTGACTATATGACAGTTTATGACGGTCATGTGTATACATATCACAAAGCAATGTATTAATGCTTGTGTCTGAATGTTCTGATATTTTGTATGTGCACCGATGGCTGTGATTACGAACACATGCACATTTATCGGAAAAGTATGAACAAATTTTGAGTGTGTCCATAAAGTCTATGTTCATGTACGTGTGATCGACTATGAGTGAAAACGCATGCTTGTTTTATCTACCTGTCCATCTATCTATGTCTATATCTATCTATATATCTATATATATATATTGTATCAAGCTCTCCTGGTCCCTATATAATGAGCTCAGTCTCTGCATCATTGCCACTTAGATCTGCTCCTCATTTTGTTCACATCTCTGTCCTCCCCTGTACAGTTATTATTATTGTGAGTGCTCAAGAAATCTCCAAACATCTAGCAGCTGTGTGTAATTTGAGTATAACTGTTGTATTTTTTCTTGTACTGTATAGCATAAGTTTAATTTGTAGGCCTAGTGAAGTTTTTGTAATTCATGCAGGGATCTTTATGTCCATCAGTTTTAATATTATTTTGTATCTGTAATAATTTATCTTGCATTCACTCAGTATTATCTGGTATCTCATTTTATCAGGGCTGACTTAGATAAATTTACTCATGCTAATTTTGTGTTAATAGAGGCTATTGCAGTTAACCATATATTCAACCTGTTTTTGCCATTACATTATCCTTATGAGTCCTGAATGTTTTGTTGTTAGTTTGAGCATTAAACTTTAACTTGTAATTTTACCTAACTCTTTTGTTTTGAACCTGGAACTTTACGGGACAGTAGTGATTATTAGTATTCTCACTTAAAGTGTACATTATCTTTCTCTGTTCCGTAACAATATATATATATATATATATATATATATATATATATATATATATATATATATATATATATATATGGTATATCTATCGATCTATCTATATCTATCTATCTATCTATCTATCTATCTATCGAGAGAGAGAGAGAGAGAAAGAATTCAAGCCTGCAAGTGTGAGCTAACATAGTATGCACACTGCACATACAGTACATATTAATACATATGTATATGGATGGATCCTTGTAACCATTATTTTCATAGAATACACAATTTGTGTGTGTGTGTGTGTGTGTGTGTGTGTGCTACACAGGGACGAAAGAATGTGACTGGTATATATGAAGCGTCACTGAAAAAACATGACTGAACATGTGTCAGTATTTGTGTGTGTGTGTGTGTGTGTGTGTGTGTGTGTGTGTGTGTGTGTGTGTGTGTGTGAGAGAGAGAGAGAGAGAGAGAGAGAGAGAGAGACAGACAGACAGACAGACAGAGTTATTCAAAGACAGCCAGTGTGAGCATGAGCAAGAGCCAATTAGACAGTGTATAAGTGCGCATGATAACCGCCAAATGAGAGACAACATGTGAGAATGTGTGAATGAGGAGTGTGAGTGAATGAATGTTAGTGAAGGTGAGAGTGATCTACACAATGGGTAGGAGCAAATACAGACAAACACGTGTATAGTGTGTGGGCCCTTGTGAGAGAGTGAAGGACAGTGTGAGTGAGTGCAAAATTGATATTACGAAATCTGTTACACCTTTCAGAGAATTATAGGTAAACAGAGGGAGGGAGGGAGGGAAGGAGGGAGGGAGAGAGAGAGAGAGAGAGAGAGAGAGAGAGAGAGTGTGTGTGTGTGTGTGTGTGTGTGTGTGTGTGTGTGTATCGGCAGGTGACAGTGCCAGTATGACGAGGATCACATTTGCATTTAAAGTGACCCCCTATATGAATTTGATAATGCTCTCTCTCTCTCTCTCTCTCTCTCTCTCTCTCTCTCTCTCTCTCTCTCTCTCTCAATATAGTTTCATATTCTCCTGTAATTAAACTTCTTCCTTTGCACGTCATCATTTTTTTTTTTCGTTCCCTGTTACTTCTCGTTCTTTTTTTCAGTCTACTCTCCCTACTTCTCTCCCTTTCCTCTCTCTTCTCTACCCGTCTTGGTTATCCATCTCACTACTGTCCAATCATTCATCCGTATCTACATTGCTTGCCTCTCACCACCTTTCTCTCTCAAAATTCTCTTACCCCCCTCCCCCACTCTCTTACTTTTCATTTCCAATCCCTTCACACTAATACCCACGCCTGAAGCACTGGACGTAGGCGAGTCACTTTCCAGTAACAGAAAGTGATGTTTCTCGGCCCTACACATCAGTTGCCTTACAGTACCCTCAATATGCACTTCATCGTGTATAGAAGAGCTGCCCGCCAGTGTTAGGCGTGTGCAAGCAGACCGTTACAGTACATATTTACTTCTATCTTTGCCCATAATCTCGGTGGTGAAAGAGTAGTAAAAGTTTCGGTCTTTAGCTTAGCAATAGTCTTGCCAGTAAAGTACGCCTGGTGAACGCGGGACCAGCGAGGGAGAGCCATGTTATCACAGTTTCTCTCTCAAGTAATATTATAGGCGGGATATCCGATATTTAATTGCTAGAGCTGATGCCAAGAAACACAATGTAGCGACGGAATATCTTTTAAATTTGATTTCGTAATTAAGGAGTTCACCGAATAAGGCTGATCATCCCACTGGAAAACTCGCTATTCCATGGTGTCCCTGCGCCTTTGAGGGTGGATTTAATCCCGAGCTAGGCAGCTATGGCCATATAGCCCCACTAGATTACAGGAGCGCGCTACCACTCCCGGCACGGCAGTCCCGGGCGAGGCTCGAACTCGCAATCCCCCGATCACGACTCCGAGACTCTACCACTGAGCCACCGTGCCCCCCCCCCATTGAGAGTGGGCTTTTAGCTGATAAAGAAATTTATTAAATGAATGCATGTCAGTCAGAAAGAATTTCAACTCTTTCACATAGAAGTAAAGTTTTAGCTTCTGCTTAGCGTTACGGTCGGGTGGGGCCGCGCTGCTCATTTCCAAACTTAACTGAACGTAAACAATGCTTGCTCGCTGCGCTCGCTTGCTCGTAACTAGACTCACAACTGCTGGGCCGTTAGCACCAGTATTTGAAATCATAGTGAGGGCAGCTGGTGTCACTCGACTCAGGTGTCCACCCACCCCCTCTGGGTATAATGAAAATCTAGGGTTTCACCTAGGAGAGGTAACTGTGATAAACTGTATGATGCAGTGGCCTTGTATGCCAGGATACTGAGTGAATAACCTGCGGCAATTACGAAGATGAACACCGCGACTGAGCGCGTCATGGCGTCTACCCCAACTTTTACCTTTTCCTTTACTCCTCCAGTATCCTTCCCGTCCTGACACTGTTTCTTCCACTCCCGTCTCAATTTCCCTTCCCATCTCTAAACATCTACGCTCTCCCGTTCCCCTTCTGCCTTAATTATCCTTCATATTACACTTCTCGTAGACTTCAGTCCCAATTTTCCTTTCCAGGTCTATACTCTCCATTCCTCGTCTGTCTCTGCTTCCCTTCCCAGCTTTATTTTCTTCCCTTTCACTAACATCTCAATTTCCTTTTTCATATCTACGAGTACATCCTACCCTTTCTCTTCCATCTAAATTTCCCTTCCCGTCTCTGCACTTTCCTCTTTGGATACCGTCTCAGGTTGCCACCCCAAATGTACATTCTCCCAGGTCACTTTTGTCCACGTATCCCCATCTCTACACCCTCCCCTCCACTTTCGTCTCAATTTCCCCTCACATATCTATGCTCCCCCTTCCTCGTCCTGTGCGGTTCAACATGGCAGCGAACACAACTACCACTTTTACGGCCAGTACCATGTTAGTGTGATTGTGGCGTTCCGGTCCCCGCGGTGGTCGGGAGATGAGACGGGTGGGAGGGGAGGGGGAGGAGCGGAGGGGAGAGACGAAAGGGGAGAGGGGAGATGGGAAGGTGGAGGGTTTCTACGGCGGCTACTCTGAACACCGACGAGTACTTCTACAGCTACTAATTTCACCGCTGTAGTGGCTTCTCGCAAACTTTTACAACTACTTATACCAGGACATTAAACATGGAGATTATAATGTCCGAGAGCGTGCTCAGGTTGAGTACATTTGTATGACTGTCTATCTATCTATCTATTGCCAGACGCCTCAATCCCGTTTGGGGTGGCCACAAACAAATCGCCTCCAAGTCGCCCTGTCCCCCGCCATTTCACTACCCTGCTCCCAACTCACACCCCCCTCTCTCATATACCTCTCCACCCCATCCCTCCATCTCATCCTCGGTCTCCCCCTCCCTCTTCCACCCTCCACCTCACTCACATACACTCTCTTCGTCAGTCTTTCACCCTCCATCCTCTCCACATGGCCAAACTATATGTTATTTAGCGGCCGGCTTGCTAACGACTCATATGAAAGCAGCCGTGCTAAACACCTTCAGTGTTTTACGAGTCCTGAAGATCATACCTAAGCCAAAACTAATGCGAGAAAACTGTATAACACTGGACACACAAAACACAATGTTGTAGTAGACTTGAGAAGTGGTGAGGGGATCAGTGGTAAGGGTGATGGCTGCTACGTGGCGCTGACATAGCCGTGAAGATAATGTGCTGGATGGGTGTGGCGTAAACCGGTGACATCCAATCCCATTTTACTCTCCCCGAAATGTACTGCCCGGAGACTAGGCTACCATAGACCAGTACATTTCAGGGGTGATAACCAGTCTACTTCTCTTGGTGGCATGACATGACCGAAGAGCCTTTTGTTACATCTTGGAAATCTAAGCTACATGGAACGCTGTCACTTCAACTGGGAGTTTTTCACCATTAGACCTCTAGGAATCACAAGCTGTATTCTAAGTGGCATATCCAAGGCTTCGAAGCACCTCTTTCTTAGAGGTTTACTCTGCATATTATACCTTAACATTCTCTTATAATTACTGTATGTCCCTTATATCGCTCTAATATCAACACGATTTGCATCAATGACATGCAGGAACTATATAATGTGTGATGTGTTAAATGAATCGCTAAGGCAAAGGCGTTACGTAATTTCTAAAACCATTTTGAATACGATAGACAGCCACACATTCAGCTCAGATATACCGTCTTCATCAACATTATTATTTTGTTTTCAACCCCATGAATCAGGTGACGCATTACATTTTTTTTTAGTGTACGCTTACTGCCTTGAGACAGTGTTAACCAGCTCAGAGATCAGCGGTGAGGAACGGGTCAATGAAGGCTGTAATTAACCCCTTTTAGCTCGAAAACTCTCTCCTAATCTGAATAAAGTCGTCCAAAGGTAACAGGAATACAATGAAAAATACGTCATCGCAGTGAAATTTATTTTTAAAAAATCAAGGGACCAACAGAGCACTATCTGATGAGATGAAAGGATCGTGAGGCGTAACGTAAACACAGATGGTGAACTCTGGTGCAGGGGAAATGCTTCAGTTTGTGTCGCCACAACACTAACTAAAAACAGACGTTTTTTTTTTATTGCAGGTAGTGTGTGTGTGTGTGTGTGTGTGTGTGTGTGTGTGTGTGTGTGTGTGTGTGTGTGTGTGTGTGTGTGTGTGTGTGTGTGTGTGTGTGTGTGTGTGTGTGTGTGTATTTTGTATTTGTTTTTTATATGCAACCAGTATGAAACAAGGCGTTAGCGACAACAAAGCGGTATTGGTGGAGTATTGATATTTTAGTTATCTTTTCGTGTCGTGGGCGCCGGTATCGTGTGTGGTGCCCGACAGAATCATTACTGAGAACAATCACAACTTGATGGCTTAATTAATACTTGCTGGCGTCAACAATTTCTTAATATAACACTGTGAAAGCGCTGAACAAAAGTATATATTATTCTGTGTCGGTCTCATGTTTTTATTACATGTCTAGAATTCAATAAAGAAAATATTTAGAAGCCTTTTCTTACGTAAATTACAACAGCACAATGCCAGAGGTGTGTTTTTACTGATATTTGATTTAAAGAACATCGAAGGAACACTGCTTTGTTGTGGCAAAGAAGCGTTTGTGTCTCAGTTATCACTGAAGCTATAATTATCATGTACAACTGTCCCACGCAGGGTCATCGTTAGAGATTTGTAATTTTTCGATGCTCTGTGGACTTTAGAGACACTGAAAAAAAAAAAAAAAATACAGCTAGGTTTATACATACAAACACTAATTTACAAGGATGACAGGACAACATATAAAGCAAGATGAAAAAAAGACATGCAGGTTACCTGGTGGGCAGCTTCCAGTGTACTAGATAATAAAATAATATATAAGCATAGTATATGGGCAAGTTGAGATACGAATGGTGTTTTATGTGGGCTGTTTCCGTGTATAGTGTATGTGGATTATATGCCTAGGGTCTGGGAAGGCTTGAACGGCGTAACAGGAGAGGGAAACATATGTATGCGATAAAGAGATTGTCAAGTGTCCGAAGAGGTAGCCTGGAGGGGAGGGGAAGAGGATTACTCGGATTTCAGGATACTCCAGGCGGGGTTCTTCAGTTGCAGATCCTATTATCGAAGGAGGGAGGTGGAGACAGGGTTGACAACTGACTATGTCAGGATACTGTGGAAGGACTGACGGCATCTAGAGAACAGCAGTGGGTACTTTGAGGCGAGCTGGCGCTGGGATCCACTGATGTCTGACATATGACAGAATGAAGATCGCCCCAGAAGTCTGACGTTTTCCGAGTGTGGTTTTTTACTGCGTGCTCAAGGCTCTGCTCGGGCTTGAGGGCACCATCTGTAGCATGGACAACGGGAGGTTGGAGGTTATAATGTGCCTGTTCCTGCTCCTGCGTGTTTTGACAGTGCCCAGATCTTGCTGTGCTAATGCTGGGGTCTTCAATGATGTAAGATAAGAAATACGATCAAACTGTCGTCCTCGGAGTTAGAGTCGTAACTAGAGCTTCTTTGAAAATGAGACGACATGAGGTCATGTCGGTTATCCTTGTCTCATCCTTGCTGTCTTCATTTACACATCGAGTATATAGCAGCCACACTTATCCTTTCTCAGTCCATCACGACTCTCCTCACACGTCTGGTACACATCACTGAAATCACACGTACGCACCGCTCAACAGACAACTCCACCATCCTCCAGTCTTCCTTCACCCTCACTTATACTCTGACTCGACCTTCACGTTGTGTGGCTTAGCCTGGTTTTCCCCATTTTCAATTATTTGGTGTTGATTCTGATGGCAACCATGTATGGGTGTGTCAGTATTCAGTCGTGGCGTCATGGGAAAGCTTGTGGTTGTTTACTGAACTTGCTTAGAAACAGAGATGAATTACTTTCTAATGAACTGAACCTCAGCATTATTAAAGTACTTGATGCACAGTTTCATGTTTCCCATATTGGAAATTAATGTGGCAGAAACAATAACACAACAGGAACAAGGAATTAAATTCTGCTATAGCAGAATATCACTGCTCAGCAATGACGTTAATGTAAATATACCTTATTGCTAGTATTATGAAATGCAAGAGATGTGCACATTACTTGGCTAAATATTATGTATATATATATATATATATATATATATATATATATATATATATATATATATATATATATATATAATAAGAATTCCTGTCAGTCTGTCACTCCTCTAAGTAAATCGAGGGAAAAGCATTTTTGTCTAAACAATTGTAACTGGGTTAACTTTTTGCGGCTAATCTATTAGTGGGCATTATAACTGACAAAGTGGCGGTGGTCATGATTAGAACTAATGAGAAACAATTAAGTCAACATGATGGAAACATGATTGTCAAATACCGTCTTTTTTTCTTTTTTTCACAATTATATCATTATTAGCTACAGCGGATCATTTGGAAGGACGAATTGGTGGGGTGGGTGGGCAGGGTTGAATGGATGAGTGGGTGTGGAGAAGCAGGGTGGGTGAAGTGGGTGGGAAGGTGGGAGGGTTGGTGTGGTGGGGAAGGGTGGGTGGCAGGATGGGTACGTGATTGTGGGTGGGTGGGTAGGCAGGATGGGTAGAAAGGGAGGTGGGTAGATGGGGATAGGGTAGGTGAGTTGGTGGGTAAGATAACTGGGAAGGGTTTGTGGGTGGGTGGGTAGTGGGAAAATAGGTCCATGGTAGGAATAGGCCCATGTGAAATATATTCCTGGGGATATGAACCCAAGAAGATACAAAGGTTCAGTGGGTAAAATGGGTCCCCAGAGATCTTGTCTGACATAGGGAGTGGCCATTCAGGGTCCCATTCAATGCCGGTATGCACGATCAAAGGGTTTTACTCGGACACTGTCAGGTACCACTGCTATTCATCACTAAACTGGTATCAGACGTAAATCTGAAGAACACTGAACTGCCTATGGAAAAATGGAATCACTGGGATGAAGAAACAGAAAGAAAGGAGTGAACAAACAGCGCAACATCTGAGCCCATCAATTACTGTAAGGATCAAATGTTTAACTTTGCTCTGTGACCTTGGCCTTCGGGAAATTTCTCTCAAAATCGACTTACTTCATACTTGCCTAACTCTTAACCCTTTCATCAACCTAGGTTCAAATCAGATCAAACCTATTTGAACTGGCTTTGTTCAGTAACCATAAAGTTGACCTTTCCTGTGACCTTGACCTTTGACTGATTGTCAAAAAACGTTGTTTTTTTAATCGTTTCAACTTGAACCACTCTACAAAGTTTATTCTACATCAGATAAGAAATGTTTGAGTTGACCTTGCCATGTGAACCTGGCCTTTGACCAAATGTTATAAAAAAAATAATGGATCAACCTCTTGAGTGATCCTCAACTCACCAACCAAGTTTGATCCAAATCAGATCAAAACTGTATTAATTATTTTATTGACACACAGATGGATATGGTCCGTAATTTCATCTCGTTCTGTGGCTTAGACCATTGACTGATTGCTCTCAAAAATGAATCCGTTTGTTATTGCCTGACTCTTAAGCCTTTCACCAAATATGGTTCAAATCAGACTAAGCTGAGTTGACAATGCCCTGTGACCTTGACCTTTGACAGATTGTTCTCAAAATAAAGTAAGTTTATTCTCGCCTTATCGCCAACCCATCCACAAAGTTTGGTATAAGCTAGACAAGTATCTTTAAGGTGACCTTGTCCTGTTACCTTGACATTTGACATGTTCTAAAAAAAAATTCGCACACTTCTTGGCTGACCCTCAACTCTTCCACTAAGTTTAATTAAAATCGCGTCAGAACTGTGAATTATTTTGCTTACATGCAAAGAAACTGTTCGAACTTTGACTGAGACCTGTATGCATGCCTTCTGACTGAATGTTCTCAAACTGAATCACTTCATTCATGCCTCAGCCTCAATCGTTCCCCCAAGTTTGTTCTAAATTCGATTAAAATGGCTTAAGTTGATTTTGCTAGATCAACGTTTGACATAGCCCTGTGACCTATAACCTAATGTTCTAAAATATATACTGTATATAGGTTTCCTCATTGGCTGTCCCTCAACTCTTCCACCAAGTTTGGCTAAAATCTAATTAAAACTGTTTGAGTTACCTTGATAAACACACACACACACACACACACACACACACACACACACACACACACACACACTCACAAGCGCGCCGCTCGAAATATCGCATGCTATCGCACCGCGAGCTCGGGTATAAAAACAAGCTGACATGGTGCTATAATTCCATAGCTGTGACAGTATGGACGACGCATGGCCTTCTGGCTAGAACAGCGCAGTGCAAACCTGTTCTTTTAACACTGTTCTCCTACCACCTCCTGCTGTTGTCATTACCAAGTGAGTACTCCAGCTATCTGAATGTCCCGCTCGGGGTGACGCCCTTGCATAGGCTCCATCGCCAAGAGGCGTCTGAAGATTTTGTCTATCACAAAAATGCCACCAAGAAGATTAGACTCGTAGTGTACCCTAAGTATACTGGACTCTGGTAACCTAACTTTGTGCCCCTTCACTTCACTGGGGTATGATGAGATTGCCTTATTGCTACCATTACCGCATTTATCATTTGCTGCTACTTGTGTTCTTATCACGTATCGTTATAACTACTGCAGTGGTTGTGCATGGTACAGACAGGGACGAAAGTTTACTTACTATTGCCCTGCATCGGCTTCACATTTAAGGCATATCTGCCACTTTCGTTCCTGGCGGATAATATCAAGAAGAATAACTGTATGGGCAGAGAAAAATACCAAGCTTCTCATAATGTAGGAATATTTGTTAAAAGACGAAAGTAAAACGTGTAACATGTGAAATATGGGCGACCATATTTCACTGACTGTACCACAGGACATCCTTTAGTTGGATTTTTGTTTTCTTAGCCGCCGCATGTCTGATGCTTGAGGCGCTAGTGAGTTCCGCTACCCAGCCACTCAGATCTTTCCAGCAGTCCATCGAAATGCAATAATCGTAACTTTTACTATTTACATGTATTCCTACAATCACTACTGGATTATTTTTACTCATGTTCTTCGCATACATACACAGCTGCTGTAAGGAAGGTGCTGAATAGCAGTGTAAGCATCCTTTTGTCAGCATCTGCTTGTTTGTATGAGGTCAGAGGCATGACTGGACCGTCTTCTCAGAGAGAGAATTGTTGTTGTTGTTGTTGGTGGTGGTGGTGGTGGTGGTGCTGCTGCTGCTGCTGCCGCCGCCGCTCCTGCTGCTGCTCTTGTTATTGTTGATGTTATTGCTAAACACAGGTCTGTTTGACCATGCAGATCTGTCAACTACAAGACTAGTAAGTAACTACTAATGGAGAGCCGTTCCGTAGGTACAGTAAGGTACGTATACAGTATAGTGATCGGCGTCCAGTAGTAAGCAGCGCCTCACCAGGGTGTCAGACCGAAGTCCTTCCCACGGCGAGGTGCTGAGTAATATGATAAATTTCGGCTGCTGGGTGGATGTCACAGCAGTTCCATTCAGAATGCACAGTGTCGCCACGTGTAGGCTCCTCGCCAGGGCCTAAGAGGGAAAGTGATAGCCAGAATCAATCCAACCTTTTGTTAGCAAGGCACAAATCAGGAAGGAGTTTCTGACTGTGAGAGCAGTGCATGGTAAACTAGAAGTATAGTATTGGCTATAGTTGTGTGTGTGAAAGCTTGTTACCATGTGAAAGGACATAATATCAGACAAACAATTTAGGATGAACTTTACACCACGGCTGGTTTCGAACCGAGGCTCAAGGCACGCAGGGCAGGAAGCGAACAGGGTAGCCTCTGCGCTGCCGTAGTTCCAATAATATCTCTACACAGTTTTAAAACAAGGAAGGTTATTGCACATGTGCGTAGAGAAGAAGATATTTTCTTGTTAATCGGAAGAGCTGAACACAGTATAAATGAAAGATGAAACAGGGAACACAAAAGAGTCTCCTGGGACTGACGAGCTGGATGAACGGGAAGCGATGATGAAAAAAGCCTGAATACATCGCAAATACTCGTACCTAAAAATAAGCAAGAGAGGATCGGGCAATGAATGTACAAAAAAAAAAAGACATGCTTTAATTCACATTTGTCACAGCACACAGTGTCCAAGACTGGCAGTTATCATTGCAACTTTTTCTTTGCATACAGTTTACATCAGTAATAAATGACAATATAACTAAGCAAACCAACAAGCTGCATGCGACGAATGGGTGATAAATATCTTCACATCTGGACAGAGTTATAAACCAGTACTACAGAAACATTTTTCACTCTCACGAATAGGTTAAGTTTCGCCTTGTCTTGCTTTCCACACTATTTGCATCAAAATTGCTTGGTTGACTTTCATGCATCCAAAAACAGCGATAGCAGAAAGACATAGTCAGATATAATACAGGCAACCACTTCTCGTTAATATCAATAACAGCAAGTGAATGGAAACATGGAATGTCTCTCTGATGACTTGATTTATTTTTAAGCGCTTTTCAGAATTAATGAAAAATGGTTTGGGACAAGCTTTTGACGGTGACTGCACCCATCTGTGATCCCATTAAACTCCCTGATTGGTTCCAGCGGCGGAAGTCAGGTCAATCAGAACACATCCAGTGAATTCCTGGCGGCGCACGACGCTCCCACCGCCCGTCATGCACGAAATGTCATGCCAATCTTAAAATTCGGCCTTGCTAATAGGTCCAACTTTACTGCTCTGACTTTGTACGTCCCGACCAGAACCATTATGCGAACACACACACACACACACACACACACACACACACACACACACACACACACACACACACAGAGTTAGCCGGATAACTGAGTACATGTTCTTAACTAGAAAGCACTCAGAGAGCGCATACCTCCGCCAATGCCGGATCAGCTAAAAAATTGAATAAGCTCTTCCTTGGGTCATGGCCCATCCTTCCACAAAATTTCATTGAAATTCATTGAAAACTTACATTGTGCGGAATACATAGGATCCAGATCAGCCCCCAAATTAAATAAAGTCTTTCTTGGCCCAGGGCCCATCCTTCCCCAAAATGTAATTGAAATTCAGTGAGAACTTTTGAAGATATCTTGTGGACAAACAAACACAGATGAATACATAACCTCTTCCAACTTAGTTAGCGGAGGTAATTATAGGTAGCATCAACATCTGTAGTTACACATAGCCACTTTGCCAACACTGATGTGTGTTATGCACTGACGAAGCTAAACCCCATCACTCCAATAACGTACCTTTTTATTATATTCTTGTTACCTTCAGACAATATTAATCAGCTTGGGAAGAGATAACAGGCTGTGAAGGGGTGAATGGAAACTTTGTAATTCTGTCACTGTAGAATCTCCGTTCAACTTTACATCGTCTGGAGGTAGTCATTTTAGAATTAAGTATATGTGTGATGGTTTGGACTTCTGGGTCTATACTATGATACCAAGCTGGTATATACAAAGCTTTTTATCATTATTATAACTACAAAAGCCATATTCAGTACGACTACCTTTTTTCCAGACATTTTCATCAAGTCAGGAGACCCCCGCCGACTGGTGTCATCCTAAGCTTGGGTTCATTAACTTTCTCAGGTTCGTATGACTCCCTCTCGGATGAATAAAACCGTCTGGCTTTAGCTGGATTAGAAAACTAGCGTGTTCCCGACCACATTAACACTGTCTGGCAGGTGTGACTTACTCTCAGCTGAATAAAACTGCTCAGGGTTAACTAGAGTAAAACATTAGACATGTCCCGACCATAACAGGGTAACAGTGGCCGTTGAAATGTGAGGATGTAACGCCACTCTGAATACTGCGACGGTTGTCAGGATGGCAATACATCTCACCACAAAAAAAAGAAAGAAAAAAAAAAAAGTTGACAAGAGACAGGGTGAGATCTTCGTTAATCCCATGCCAGTGAACATCATCACGCATTTACCCAAAGTCTTGATACACTGCTAAAGTACTGAATATCAGGTTCATAAGATAAATGCATTCGTTTGAGCTCTTTATTTCAGTTGTGGTTATTTCCTGACTGATCGTGTTTGGTTACTGTGACATTTCAGCTCAACTAACAAGAGAAAATAGGTGTTGAAAAGGCGGAGGCAGTTGCTGTTACGGTACATTCTGCTACATAAACTCCAGCGCTGTCAGTGTTTAATTTGATTACTGCAACGCTATCAAATCCTCGCGCTTCCATTCCCGTCCTGCACAGTCTCGAAACACCCCAGCAATGTCCAGCCCACACTGCTAATTTATGCATGGGTGAATTCCTGTGTCTCCAATTCTTGCTGTTAGTTTCATGCTCAGTTACCTTCCTGTTTCATATTATAATTTGTTGGTGTCATTGCACTGTCTGCCTTTACGCTATGAAATCTGTATACGGCCAGCTTCACATTTAGCTACGGTTGCTTTCACTGACAAGCGAGGCCAGATTCCCGTTATCTTTTTCATTTACAGCTGAATTCACAAGGTCATGGTATAGCTCTGGCCCAGTGTGAAAGATGACAACAGCTGTGAATTTCTCTATGCCATAGCATATCTATCTCAATGGCCTAAATCAACCTACTGCATTTACTTGCTCACACAATAATGTTACATAAGCATTAACACACCTACGATGACCGATATGCTCAAGCCTCTTTGCCTGGAACTTGTGATGGCAATTATACATCAGCCTACACACCGAGGACGGCCACCACGTTCCCATCTCATAATTCGTACACATATTTTGTCAGGTCAGGGACCCCACTCGATTTTCCACACATGATCCAGGAAACGGGTCACAGAATTTTACCCTGTCATTACAAATGCGGATCTGATAATCGTTTCACGCTGGTAAATCAATTTGTCTGGGTCGTTGAGTACAAAAAAACTCAGAACTGAAAATCTATTGATCTGTGACGGTGACGCGGGACGTGGAGCTGCAAATTTACTGAGGGAATCCCGGCCATTTGCAGGGCAGAGCGTCATATAGGCATTTTACTTTGTCTATCTCGAGACAGATTTATTTAGCGGACACAGAACCCTTCCCGAGTAATAGTTACAACACAACCTTCATTAACCGTTTCAGTACGATGACGTCTCTCATTTTATTCTTCCTATATGCAGATGATTTTATTAACCTAATGGGGGACTTTTCAAAATGGAAGAGTTAGATATACCCTCAATTAACCCCTTCACTACTTGAGACCCTTGTTGAATAATATCGTTTAGATCAAACAGAAATAAACCCATAATGATGCCATCGTATTCGAAGGGTAATGTTGGCATTCTCTGGGATTTCTAAGGCTATGTATACAGCTTCCTTTGTGCTGCTGGACCCACTATCTAGGGGGGAAAATTAAATGCAAGTAGGAAGAAGAAGGAGGCTTAGGAGTAATGACTATCTACTGCACAAAGGTCACTAAGGGAGACAATTTTCATCAAGTCAGAATCTTTACCTCGAATGCGACATGCAATAAACAAATGTAGATCTAAACATGAGACGAGATAAGGTGTGACTGAACCTACCTGGAGGAGTGGCAGAGTGTCCAGGTCCACCATGATGACGTCAGGGGTGTTGGGGTCCAGGGTGGAGGTCGGGGGGAGGGGGGGAGGGGGGATGAAGGTCTCCAATACAGCCTGCATGGAGACAAAATTAATGTGCTCCTCGCTTCTGTGTAAATATTCTTCAGTATTCTACGTCACTCTCCATCTTACTTCACACACACGCTAATTCAACTTCTCGGCCGGTCTCTTCTTACCTGATTTCACACCACAAAAATATCAAGTCTTGAGAGTTATGATTTTGGCTTCGTAAAAAAGAAAATATGTAAGTGACCAAACTTCTTTCTCTTACCACTTTACGTTTCCTGTGCGACACTTAACACTTCTCTGCCACTTCAAGCAACTTAACACTACGATACTTTTAATAACTGGTCTCCACAATTATTCGTACAAATTTCTGCAGCAAACCACTTTCAATGAACCAGGACAATTCCCTTAACATTTAACACTGAAAAGTAAGCAACGGGAGTCTCTAGTTACGCAGGCTAACAATATCCACATAAACATAACCCACATACATTAACATCACGCACCTATAAACACACACACACACACACACACACACACACACATACATTTTATATATATATATATATATATATATATATATATATATATATATATATATATATATATATATATATATATATATATATGCACACAGCTGGTTGCCGACATATGTGTATGAGGCTATATTTCCGTAGACCAACAGAAAGAGAGAGAGAGAGAGAGACAGACAGACAGACAGACAGACAGACAGAGACAGACACAGAAACAGACAGACAGACAGACAGACAGACAGACAGAGTGAGAGAGCGACAGAGAGAGACGTAAATAGGTAGGTGGTCCGTGGAGCATTAGTTGGTGAAGGAGGTAGATATTAGTGAAGGCATTAGGCGTGGGGTATGCATGGAGGCAGCCAAACTACTTAGCGCCTCACAGTTCCTTCATAACAATTTGCATAGCGGACCTAAATCATCCCAGCCCACAGCGCCATCTGCATATCCCCTCTCTCACGCCGCCCCATGAATTTTGGTCACATGCATCAGCGAATCACCGGCCATTCCAGAACACAGGGAAAATTACCGCAGTCACAGATGGTCTAATGCGTTTCCATGGCGAGGCATTAACAGCTAAGGTAACGCAGGAATTCAGCACTGACATCAACAGTAAGAACAGTTATCAAGGTGTTTTATTTACTCGTATCTTCTCATCCATTTAGTTTATTTATCACGTAACTCTCATCTGTTTGACAAAAGTTTTATACTGATTCTCCTTGTAATTGGACTGTCTTATTTATGTTATTTCCTCATCCTTGCATCCTCACTCTCTCGCCTGTATCGGGACTAGAAAAATGCAAGATGCTATTGTACTTACTCTTTCCTTCACTTCATCTCCTGGACAACCATTTAAAACTCAGGCAACCGTATTTCCGATGGCACATTATTTATCTTTTGAAGGAGTATTTTGCAGGGACGAGGATAATGCAGAAATGCCTGGATTAATACGTACAAATTATCGCGATATTTTTGCTCTCGTAACTAAATTCCTAAATTCGGATTGTGCAGGATGAACAAGAGATCTAAAAGAAAAAACTGAATTCTGCTTTTCTTGCCTTTTCTGCTAAACCTTAAATCTGCGAATAATGTTCAGAAATTGATCGGTGTTATGGCAACGAAGTTGGTGAAAGAAGACATTCTATACTTTTCCTCGGGTTTTTCACTCATCGCCATCTATTGTAAATACGAAACAATGGGGGTTATTGTAAGCGTTTGGAACTGCGCTAATTATGACAGCGAACAAAGGTGCGAGGAGGGTGTTTGGCTCGGCACTCTTCATTGTCAATCATCAAGTGTTGGGGGGATTTTGTGCCTTCTCGTGTACCAGATTTTTCCATGTTTTTACCAACGACTTGAGACGCCATAAATGTACGACTGCAGACATTTATACTAATCCACTGTATAATGACGAACAGAGAGGCTTTGAGTGATAGTTTTCGAAACTCAGTGGCAAGATATTTGGAATCAGGAATATCAGGTAAAAGTTTCATAACTGTTCAACCAAACAGTGTAACGATAGTCTTGTCCGCAACTGTACATGAAGGCGGTGCTTTCGATATACCTTCCAGGGAACACTGTAGGATTACAGATAATATATAAGCCCTAATACTGCGACATTAAAACTGTCCTAACATAAGGTGCTCAATTTATGATACCGGTGGCTAAGCCGTAATAGGACTGACTCTAAAATGACAAAACAAATAAACAGTGGGCCACAAGAAAACGCTTGAACCTACAGCCTAGCACTATGTAAGAGTTATTTCCCCTTAGCCGCACTCTGAGGATATTGATGTGAGTGTAGGTTGCCTCAGACAACTTCATGTCATACAGGACGACAGTTGAAAATTCATCCGTTAAAAATAATTATAATAAGAAAGGAAAGAACGCAGGAAAATTCAGTTATATTCGTACATCCTACAAAATTGCAATATATTAAATCTCCTGTAATGGTTTGCACTAAACTCAGACTTTCGCTCGGAAACTTCAAGTACTGTGAATTATCTATAACTTCCCCCCTCCCCCACTCCCTTGCTGAGACATTATCTGTACTGCTTTATTATCTACTGCTATGTGCTACACGCAACATGAGTTTTACTTTACTTGTCACAGAAAAATTCTGAAAACTTTGCAAAAACAGTATACCTTTATTAATTATTATTACATGTTACACACAGCACTAGGTTTACTTATTGCAGTTAAACCAATTCTGATATATCATCATCATCATCATCATCATCCCATCTCTGCTGGGGGGGGAGGGGGGTAAGGGTAAAGTGACTGAGTACAGCACTGGTGCCCAAAAAGATACAAGATCAGTTCCAGGCTAGAGCAGTTTGGGGTTTGAATTTCCCCGAATGATCTAACTAATTTTCCAAGACCCACCAACATGTAGCAAAAAGCACCCCCGCTAGTACCAACACGCCAGTCCTGAAAAATGTAACACACTAACATGTATTCAATAGGGACAGTACATTGGTGCCAGAGTGTGTGGCGCCATGTAGTGCGGATAACAGAATTACTGGGCCTTAGGGGAATAGACTGTCAGGGCAAAGGAAAAGAAACATTTACCAAGGGTAGGGAGAAACAGAGCAGCACGGCTCTCTCTTCTCACTGGGGACATGAATCAGAGGAGAAACACCCCCCCAGATACAATCTCCCTACCTCCTCCCTCCCCCATTCTTTCTGTGCCCAAGAAGGTACAAGGTTGCTACACACAGGTGCTGGGCGGAGGGTTCACAACATTACTGTTAACAGACTAGAGAAATAAGGATTTCCAGTCCCGTCCCCTCTTCTTCTTGTCACCTTTCACGACCAGGTGGAAACCAGAAGGTATTATCATTTTTCACGCACGAACTGGGACATATGTACTGCACGTGCATTAGTGATTTATACATATTAAAGCATCCTTTTATCCATCGTTCCATCTATATCTATATATATATATATATATATATATATATATATATATATATATATATATATATATATATATATATAAACTTACGTTACGGCATCCTTTCCAGTGACACCTGTTTTGCGTTGCTAGAACACTTGATCAGTCTGTCTTCTGGCCTATACTAAGACCGACAGTTTATAAAGGTCGGCCATCCCAACAATGCGTCCATCCTGTCTGTGGCATCTCATCACCGTTCCCTCCCGCCGCTCCAGACCTCCCTCCCTGAAGTACGCTTCCACCCCATTTTTCCATTTAGTTTTTTCCTCTTATTCCTCTAATTAACCCTTGACCTCTGCATCTTTACACTCTTCCTATGCCATTAGTATTACCAGTTTCTGTACGTTTCTCCTAACCAGAGGCGTTTTTTTTTTCTTCTGCAATCCTGCCTCTCCTCCTCTTCATTGGGCATAACACAGATGATAGAATATCCCTTTTTTTTTCCCATAATCCTAAAACCCAATCATTTTTGAAAAAGTTCCTGCAAATTTCAAATGCTACATTTCTCTTCTAAATTATTTCATCGTCTTCCCTCCCATGTCTCCCTCTCTCTCAGCATACTGGGTCAGCGGTATTTGCCAGGTAGAGGCCCCTCTCCCTTCAGTCCTGAATACACTCCAGTCTGAACTACACCTTGATGACTCACTTCCACACCGCTCTGTCTACTTTTTATACGCTAACTGAAATAAGAAGCTGAGTCCTCGCCTTCACTCTTTATATATACTCGGGTCAGGAACATCATTGACCAAACCATTTCTGCAGGCTTCGTTCAGTCCGGCCATAAATCAGCGCAAACTAGAAATTCGTACAAAATTTATGGGAAAAGAAAGATCGTGGGGTGAGGTGGGGGCGGTGAGGCATGATGGAGGGAGGGTGGGATATAGTCTGAGGTTCGTGTCTCGTCGGTTAAGGAAGTTCCCTAACACCTCTCCCTTACCGATTTATTTTTAGACACGATTGGTTGATATCAATGTGTATGTTATTTATGATGAGCATGATGGTATCTGAATAACTTAATTGACAAAGAAGAGGATAGTAAGGAGCAACATGCAAAATAAATTGCTTGGGAGGAGGCACTACGGAGCTTCCATAACCGACGAGAATACCGGCCATACACCAGTATCAAGGCTAAAACATTATTCAAAAAAAATAAAAAAAACTTCAGAATCAGCATCGTTACCATCTCTAAGAAAAAAGTGTATGAAGAAAAGTGAAACGAAATTCTGTTTGTTTTATTAATAATGGTTTTTATTATATGTGAACGGGGACACAGGTAAATGAACGTCTATCTATCTATCTATCTAGGTGCCATCATCCTGTAAGGTGTGGACACAAACAAATCGCCTCCATGTTGCCCTCTCCCCCACCATTTCACTGACCTCCCCACAGCTCACACCCCCCTCACTCATATAGCTCTCCACTCCCTCACTCCATCTCATCCTCGGCCTCCCTCTCCCTCTTTTCCCTTCCACCTCACTCGCACTCTCCACGTTAGTCTCTTGCTTTCCATCCTCTCCACAAGGCCAAACCACCCCAATGTGGTCGGAGAGGGGACCCATCATCCACTCACTCAGGGTAACGCTACACTGAGTGGCAAGCCAAATAATTTCCTGTAAACCAGGAAATTATTTAATACGCAGGGTGGTAACCTTATAACCAACCAACACGTGTTCGCTACGTGTCAACAAGTGGGTTGGTGGAGGGTTAGTGCCCTTCCCCTGAAAACAACTAACTAAAAATACACACAAGAAGCCTCGGACCAGGTAAATGATCGTACGCATAGTTAAATTCGTCCTCCTTGGGGGTTGCTGGTATATCATCTTCTGTATTCTACATTTCTGTCACCTTCACATGGCGATAATTATCCTTCTGCAGGTAATCTTCCGTAACTGTGTGTCAGAATAAATCAATACTATGGCTCTAGATCCTTTCCATAGCACATCTCGACCAGCACCTTATTTTAGTGTTAACCTTTTTTCGTAGCTCAGCAGTCAATATAGAGGGATGGCAATGCCAGGTCAAGTTAAAGTGGACAGACTATATTCTTTCTTTGGAAGTACAGCTAGTCATTTATATATTGATCCTGAACACATATAACCTTTTGCTCTTTTGTATTTTTAATAATTGTCATCTTTGACCTCTCGCTCTCGTTTCAGTAATACGAGTATGTGCGATGTGTTGCTCTGTATTATATATTTTACAGTATCTTTCACCCGTTGCTTATTTTATCCACATTTACCTGTACTACTTTTCTTCTCAATCATCTTTCCATTACTCATATCAATTTTTCCATCTTCCACCCCGACTCCATCTATTATCGACTTAGCTACCCTGACCGATTCCATTTATTTTCACCTGAATCATCCTGAGGCGCATCAGTATATTCTGAATTTGGTAACCTATTCCTCTGCTTCATTGACCAGTGTATTGCAGACACGTATTTCTCATACCCTGATGAACCATATTTCACTTGTAATCCGTATTTCCTTATTATTACCCGTATTAATCTTAATCACGCTTGTGCTGCAGTAAACTCACTCTGACCCGTGTGTGTGTGTGTGTGTGTGTGTGTGTGTGTGTGTGTGTGTGTGTGTGTGTGTGTGTGTGTGTGTGTGTGTGTGTTTGTGTGTGTGTTTTATTGTTATGTATTAGTAATCAACAATTTCCTTGTTTTACGCATCGCAAGACATATTTTCAATTTTCAACATTAAGTATATTCACTCAGATCCGTATTTTCTTATTAACGGCCTAATTTCACTTTTTCTACTTATGTTGTCCATGTGCTCAGCCGTATTACACATATTCCAAACCTTATTTACCTTACATTCACGGTATATTCCACACTTCTACGCATCACCGACAGGTATTTCCTATCTTGCACCCAAACTTGATTATCTTCACTTATTCTGTCCGTGTTTCCTATAATTTAACTACCCTCGTTTCAATTCTGTTCACCCGTATTTCCTACATTTGAACCACTCGTATTTCATTTAATCTGACGCGTATTATTCTTGTTTTTTACTTGAATATGTATCATTCGGTATATTCATTTTTTCCGCATTTTTCATATTATCCCTTACTTTCTACATTTATGGGTAAAATTAACACCCGTATTACGTATTTTATCATGTCAGTGTCCCATATCTTTCCTTACCTTTGTGTATGACTCATCCTGTATTTCCTTCACTGATCTCCAGCATTTCAGGAACTCTAGCTCGTATCTTATTTTTATTTTTAAATCTGCATTTCACACATTCTAAATCGTATTATCTACCGTGTACGTAACAGACCCATTATCTCCCGTGTTTTAGCTGTATTTTCCTTATCTGTTCACCATGTCTTCGTATTTTTTCATTTCGCTCTTCGCCACTCAGCATATTTTTGCGTATCCTTCTCATTCTACAAATGTTTTGACCCATTTTTTAAAAGTTTTTGCGCATCACTGACACACTCTCCTGTTTAGTTATGAATGACCAGTGCTTTATACCTTTGCATGATCGTATTTTTATCCGTATCATCATTATTTTAACCCTTATTTCCATTATCTTTGCTCATCAGTGACGCGTATTCACCACCCTATTAATCGAGGTCTGCTTATCACTGATCCATATGTTTCTTAAGCCTGCCTACGTTTTCCTTATGCACCCTTATTTTATCTTACCCCCGTATTTTTCACGAGTCACATCATCGATCCGGATTTTCCCGTATTTTTGTGCATCGCTCTCACCTTTCACTTATGCACTCACTCCCGCGTGTGGGAATTTGGTGGCCAGTACCGGATAGGTCGGCAAGCCCGGTATTTCCCTCGGGATCTTCGCCCTTATTGTGATGGAAGCGTTGGCAGCACTGACGCGAAGGGGAGAAAGAGAGAGAGAGAGAGAGGGGGGGAAGGGAGGAAAGGAGGGAGTGGAGGAAAGGAAGAGGGCGGAGGAAAGTAGGAAGAGGGGGGGGGAATGGAGGTAAGCGAGGGAAACAGATGAAACGGAGGGAAAGGATGCAAAGGGAGGGAAATTGAGGGAGGTAGGAGAAGAGAAAAAATTAATAGCACGCAGGGAAGAGAAAATAAAGGGAGAACATGAGGGGAAAGGAGGAGAATGGGTGACGCGAAGGAAAGGGAAGGAAAAAAAGGAAAATGAAGCCAGAGGAGGAAAGGAGGAAATAAAGTACTGGATATTGAAGAATGTAATGGAAATGAACTAAAGTAAGGGAAATGAAGAATAGGGTGAGAAACGGAGGCAAGGAAGAGAGATGGAGGAAAGAAAGACAGATGGAGGAAAGAGAGGGAGATGGAGGAAAGGGAGAGAGAAGTAGGAAAGGAGGGAAAATGGAAGGAAAAGAGGGGAAATAATGGAGAAAAGGAGGAGAATGGAGGAAAGGGAGGGAAACTGAGATATGGGAGGGAAATTGAGAGAGAAGGCGGAAAAGGAAAGGAATTGAGGAAAGGGAGAAATGAGAGGGAATGAAGAAATAAGTGAACGATAAGGAAATGGAGAAGAGGAGAGAAAAAACACAAGAAAATGGGGAAAAGGGAAAATACTGGAAGAAACATAAAGTAATTTGGAAAGAGAAGAAAACAGAGGAAAGGTGCGGATGGAGAGAGAGAGGAGAGGGAAAAAAAAGCGAGGAAAAAGGACACAGGTAGGAAAGAAATGTGCAGGCATATGAATGGAAACATACGAGAGAGAGAGAGAGAGAGAGAGAGAGAGAGAGAGAGAAGAGCACTGGTAACGACTGCGGAGGATGTGGTAAGAAATGGCAGGGTAAGAATAAAGACAGGATGAGAGAGAAACAGATAAGTGATAAAAGAAAAAAAGTGTGGTCGCGAGAGATCAGACGAGAGGAGTGAATAAGTGAGAAAACAGGCGCGAAAAGTACAGAACCATTGAGAGAATACGTGAGAAGCAAACGGAGGGGAGAAAGGGAAGGGGGAATTGAGTGCTGATATAACCTGAAACGCTGAAGGCGATATGATGGAAAAGATAAGTGGAGAATTAAAGCTCATGGGAAAGGAAAGTTAGTAGAAAGGAAAGAAAGGCCGAAGAAAATAGTGAAAAAAATGTGGAAATGGAGAAACACACCAAGAGGAGAAATAAGGAAGAGTAGGAATAATAAAGGATATGGGAAAAGAATGAGCAAGAAAACAAGAAGGAAGGTAGGTGAAAAATGATTATTAATGGTTAAGGTAGTGAAGGAAGAGAGGGAAGGAAGAGAGGGAGCGAAATGGGGCAAAAATGAGAAGTAAAGCAATGAAGTGAAATGAAGATATCTGACAAAAGTGAGGGGGGGGAATAACGTAAGAAACAGTAAAGACAAGAGAGGGAAAATAGGTAAGTTTACAGACGACAGATGAGGAAACAATAGAAAAACAGGTGAGCGAAGAGGAGTAATGTTTAAATTTAGTGACAAAAGGACCAAAGAAAAGAGGTGAGGAAACGGAAAAAGAGAAGGTAGGGAAAAGGAGAGGCAAATCCTAAAAAAAGCAAGTAAAAGACGAGTTGATAAAGAAACCAAGTGAAGGGCTGAGAACAAAGAGTGCAAGGAAAATGAAGCAAATTGGCGACAAAGCAAGAAAGACGGGAGAAGAAATTGAGTATTGAAAATGCAAGGAAAATGAATGCACACTGAGAAAATGTGCAAGGGAAAACGACGGAAAATAAGTTAGGCAAGGTACAGCAAGAAAAAGGAAGGAGTTGAGAAAAGAGGAAACAGAAAACAGAAAGTAATAATGTAGTAAACGAGGAAAGTAATGACAGTGGAACGTAACATTATCATCATCATCTTAACCCAATTTCTCACTAATGGTGGTAGGGATCCACAAATAGGAAGAGAAAGGCGTAAGAATAGAACTTGTGACAGTCCACAGAGAAATGGGCCTCGCATCTAATCACCCCAAGCTTTCGAAATTATCAGCTCAGTCTCACAGGAGTAACGATACACATAATATGACATGTTTCTTAATGGCCTGTAGTGTAGGGACCATTCCGGTGACAGACAAACTGACAGGTTATAAAAGGGATGCAAAACGTGTCATGTCCATACACTCTCCAGACAACCATTTCTACCCTCCCTCACTTCCCTTGCTTCACACTTTACCCTACCTGTTATTCACACATTTGCTTGTCATACCCAACTCCCTGTCTTCTTGGCCTCACACTATTCACTTTACATCCTGGACCACTCTGTTATCCAGGCCTTTCACTTTATTCACTAACCTTTCTTTTCTATCACTGCACCTTGATACAGTACATAAACTCTTACACTACTTTCAGTTTCTCTCCATTCAGTAACTCATCACACTGGCAGTCACCTGCTCACTCAGTAACGATATCTATTCTTCTATCTTTGTATGTATATATGTATGTATGTATGTACGCATGTATGTATGTATGTATGTATGTATGTAAGTATGTGCGTATGTATGTGTATATGTATGTATGTATGTGCGTATGTATGTATGGATTTATCTATCTGTCCGTCTGTCTATCCATTTTTTCATTTATTTATATTTAGGATTGCATTTACTGTATACATACTCACTCGGACCACCTTCATATTTTTTCCAAGGACACAATCACAGCCATCCACTCCACTGGTGCATCTCCATCCATTCAGACTTTTTTGGAATATATCCCAAGAACAGTTCATTGCACATGCATCGCTATATTTTATCATTTGTGCAAATACCTCATCAGCACCTGCTGCCTTCCCATTTTTTCCATGGCTTTCTCACTTCTGCCACTGACACATTCTCGGCCACCACATTCCATCTTTGCGCATCACAACCCACTCATGCTTATTACCAGTCTGTTCTCGTCATTTCCATTAATTTTTCCATCTGCTCCTTATTCTGCTTCCACATTTTAGCATTCTTCGTGATTCACCCCTTACATTTTCAAGCATTTACCCACTTTCTTTCCAACACCTTCGTTTCATCCTTCAAAATAGCCTTCTAATTATAGAGAAAATAGCAGCGATTTCTTTTATCTCAAACTGTTTATTTATCTATTTCTTTCTCTTTACTAGTATTTTGCACACTTCTTGCGATGATCATAATCCATCTTCCTTCTTATCACACTCATTACTTGCATCCAACCCGACGATTTTACCTTTTTTCTTCCATATAAATACATAGTTGCAAAGGATAAATGACAAGGGCAGTGAGAATGAAGACAAGAGGAGTCTGAAGTGTTAAGAGGAAATGTCTAATAAAAAGGGGGGGGGGTTAAAATTTTGTTTTAAAAAAAGCAAGAAAAAACGGGGGCGGGGTAAATAATGTGAGAAAACTAGGGGAAAGAAAAGGAGGAAAAGCAAAGAGGAGGTAATAGGCAAAGGAAAGAAAAACAGAGCAAAAATAAATACACGAAATGTACGAGGAAAGGCGAAGGAGGAATTATAACGAAGGAAAATAATAAATATATACCGGTAACTAATGTGGAATGAGGTAGGCCATAAAACGTAGAAATGAGGTAGGAAAAAAGAAAGGACACAGCTGAGTAGATACGCAAGATAAGTGAACGAAAAAAAAAAGACAATGAGGCAAATGTGAAGCGAAAATCGTACACAAATATAATGAACTAGAAAAGGACATGGACGAAACCAAGTCTAGAAAACAGGGAAACAGAAAGAAGAAAACAAAAATACGCAATAGCAGTGAGGAAGGAAATTGGAAGCGTCGAGCAGATCAGGAAAGGAAGAAAAATCAAGGAAGGAACTACAAGAAAAATGTGGGAAGAACGAAGAGATGGAGAACGAAGAGAATAAACGACTCAGAAAAGCAAGTAAGGCCAGGAAAAAATGAATCAAAACATGGATGATGTTGAGGAAGGGGAATGGAACGAAGGATGTGAGTACTGGTGAGAAAAGAAATGTGGGTAAGAACACGAGAGAGACAAGGGTATCTGAGAAAGCATGTGTACTGATTTCATACCGTAGTGCTAAGAGATGGGAGAACCAGGAATTGGTTAAAAAGATTCACATAAGGGTTTGTGTGTGTGTGTGTGTGTGTGTGTGTGTGTGTGTGTGTGTGTGTGTGTGTGTGTGTGTGTGTGTGTGTGTGTGTGTGTGTGTGTGTGTGTGTGTGTGTGTGTGTGTGTGTGTGTGTGTGTGTGTGTGAGAGAGAGAGAGAGAGAGAGACTCAGTTTAATAGGTCGAACTCATGATCTCATTACGGCAATAAAGACAGCCATGGAGCGTAACGGCTAGCATCACACACAATAACAAGGCAGAATCAACACAACATACAGACTGCGCATTATTACCTTTAGTCAAGCAGTGGCATAGAATCTGGTGCCTCTTGCCGTGTATAAACAGAGTGCATACAGAGCCAGCATGTGCGCCGGTCACCTGCATAAGAGAGTATGTCAGTCCCTTCTGTTGTATGGCACAGTTTATTATTACTCTTATTGTTGTTGTTAGCAGCAGTAGTAGTAGTAGTAGAGATCATTATTGTTATTATTATTATTATTATTATTATTATTATTGTTGTTAAGAATTCCAAGTGGTAGGTGGGGGCGCTCACCATCCACTCATTCGATGCAGTGCTGCTCTCAGATGACTGACCTTCCCTCCGTTCCTTCCTTCCTTCCTCTTCTGTCTTTCTTTCCTTCATTCTTTTCTCTTCCTTCTACCTATGGGTGACTCTACACTAAGAGACAAGCCAAATGGTTTCCTGTACACCAGGAAACCATTTACTACGCTGGGTGGTAACCGTATAACCAAATTATGGCGCCTGGTGGTTTAGTGGGCAATTACGGCGCTCCAATCGGATTGAGCCTGAGTAGGTTCCTATCCAAGGGATGGTTTGGGTTTATTGCTCACGTAATGCCACTCAAGGATGAGTGAGGCTGGTCACTCTCATCTTAAATGTCAGGACCAAGTTGCCTAGCCCCAGGCTCCTACGCTCCTCATGGGGCAACACAGGATTAAATGATGGATGGATGGATGAACAGCTCCATAATTCTGTGGAGTTTTTATTGATATTGAAGATTTTTCTTTTTGTAGGTGTGTGTGTGTGTGGGGGGGGGAAGAGATCTAGAAGGCTGGCATCCCAAGACCGTTCGAAATAGATACTTGAAATTTTCAGGAGTGATGTATCTTGGTTACAAGCTTCTTTGGGTACAATTTTTTTTCCTCGCATTATCGCCACACTAGTGCCCTCTGTTATTTTTTCACTTTTTGCTCTCCTACACAGCAAAAACTACTGAATCGGTTTCATTGCAAATGTTCCAGTATGTAGTCGTCAACATATACTGGTGCACTGGGTACTGATATTGAGATCCAACAAGTACTTTCTGAGATATTTAGGAAAATCAAAATGGCCGCCTCATGCCTGAACAAGCTAAATCGAAAAGTATTTGGCCGATTTTGATCATATATACTCGGTTTAAATGTAGTGGGTCATAAGTGAACATGATCTGCGTAGTATGGGTGACCTTGACCTTGATCTCAAGGTCACAGGTCAAAATCCGTAAAAATATTCGAGTCATACCAAAAGCCCCTTGATAGTACGGCCACAGTGATAACAGTGTTGTCATCTTGAATGTGGAGTTCTTTGACTATATCTTCAGCAATTTCATAATTCTACTTATCACTATTATTATTAGTATTATTATTATTCGTAGCAGTAGTAGTAGTACTAGCAGCAGTAGTAGTAGTAGTAGTAACACAACCTTAATGTATTTCTCCTAGTGCTTTCTATCACATCCGCATCCACGCAACAACGATCCTTCACTTCCTTATTAATAGTAGGAGTAGCAGTAGTAGCAGATTTTATTATTATTATTATTATTATTATTATTATTATTACTCGATGTCACCAGACAGTTCTTTTCGGCTTAGGGAATTCTTTCGCACTGGAGGGGTTAGATATAACTTTCATTAACCCCTTCAGTCTCAGAATTTTTCTTCCTAAGATGAATAAAGTTGTCTACAAGTAGCAAAACTATATTAGATATCAATCTGAAAGCGTTATATGCAGACTGTGACCGACCAACACTCGTACAAACCCCCAGCCAGAGCCAATGATGAATAACAGAACCCAGCCTTGGTACAACCCTAGCAATTACTCACTAACAAGGACATCAGGCCCACACAGCCACACACCTGAGCGTAAGACCAGCACAAAACCCTCCAATTAACTGATATTACCTCACCACTCCACAGACATGTTACTGACCCAAGGTTTTGTTTTAGCAGTCCCACAGATTAAGACACACGCAGGCTAACGACAGAGGATTTTTTATTGCTGAGGAAAATCCTTCCTCGTTACCAGGACCAAAACAAAGATAAACAGGAAAAGTTATACAAATTATACAGATTATATAAGCTTCGTTTTTTTTCATACAAAAAGAAAGAGCCCAAGGGTAAAAACCTGATTTTTTTTTTTGGGGGGGAGGGAGAAATTTAACCAAGAAAATTCCAAATTCGACGTTCCTTCACTTCTAGATGCCCGGAAAAAAATCTGTTTAAAAGTCTAAAAGTCATAAGAAGTGAGAAGGACGGAATGTGGAAGACAGTTCCAGAGTTGACTGATTACATATATAATCAATATAGTGTACCGGTTGTCCTGCATTCAAGAACTGGACAGAAGACAAGAGAGAGAGAGAGAGAGAGAGAGAGAGAGAGAGAGAGAGAGAGAGAGAGCGTTGATCAAACGCAGAGCCTTTATCTTCACCCTTTTTAGAAGTGCGGTATGTGGTAAGCCTTCCCCACATACGAGAAATGTATAACACACAAAGGTAACCACGCACTCCCATACACAGTCAGCAACTATGTTTTGTTAAGAATTCACTGTTCCACACACCTAACCTCTACAAAGCTGTTTTGGAAAAGATTTAATATGATATTTCCAAGACAGGCACGAGAAAGAGACTACAAATATGTTAACAGATAATGAAGGACTGAGCTGTGTGCTGCTGCAGGTAAGGAAATAGTCATGTAAAAGACTGTGCGGAGATGAGAGGTGAAGAGATGAGTTCTGAGGATATTAAAGGTAACAAGGTTCCTTGTGCCACAAAGCAGAAATATGAGATGTCAGGGATCAGATATGCCCAAGACCTGTTCCTTTATTGTTTTAGTGACTGTTGTGATGGACGCTGTGAGAAGTGGATGAAAATGCGAAGGGTGCAGTTATAGGCGTACTGTACAACTGGATAGGGGTACATGTACTGTCTCGCAAAGATAGTTATTTAATAGTCGTCTTCAGTTCCAGCAATACGATGATTGGAGAGGAGACCTGAGATGGAGGTAGAGTAAGGGGATAGAAACGGTAGGAGGACAGTATGAAATAAAAAAGATTTGTGCCAGACTCTGTCGAAGACGTTCAAGACGTCTAGCGCAATATGAAAGGTTTTGCCAAAATCCTGTAAAAGGGATGAACAAGAATCTGAGAGGAAAGCAAGAAGATTACCAATAGAAAGTCCCTGACGAAACCTACGCTGACGGTCATAAAGGCTATGTATGGAAAAACGAGCCAATCTTTTTGTTGGAGGTATACTCACATTCTCTGGAAACACATGAGATGAAAGCAACTAAGTCGTAATTAAAGGGTTGGGAGCGGTCACCCCTCGTCGGAACAGGATGAATAAAAGCAAACTTCCAGCAAGAAAGAAAAGTTGACAGACAATGGAGAAAAGAGTTTGTCTAGGCAGGGTGTAATCAGTGAAGTAATTACTGATAACAGCGAATCTACAATACATAGGACCGCAGGTTACGCCTTATTAGTAATCAAGCCAGTTAGGGTTTACAACACGACAGTCAGAGGGTGGAGGAGATGGAGAAGGAGTACCGGAAACCTCTAAATTAACTAAAAGAAACAAATCTGAGCAAATTGACTTCAGAGGACGAAACAGCTACATAGCCGTCAAAGTGGAAAAAGGGAGGGAAGAAGGAAAGGGAAAACTACTGGACATGTAATCGGAAAGGTGCCAGAAGGAGCAGGAAGAATCTGAACGAGAAAGCTTATTTCGTCTGAACTGAATTAAATTAATTTTACATGGAATAAACACCACGAATACCGGCAGAACGATAAAGCGCACGATTCGGGGTTGGTTGGCGCCGATACACTTTGAAAGACGCCGCCTTGCCGAGGATAACATTAGAACAAGGGTCATGGAACCAAGGTTTTCTAGCATTAGTTAGAGGCTAAGAGAAAGCAAGGACAGTATGCCTTCATGCCCGAGAGGATTGAAGTGTAATGCCTCCAAAAACAAAGGTAGGATAAAGAATGGCGGCATAATACCTGAAATGGTCATCCTTAAAATAGACAGAGACAACCAACTGACACGGGGGAAAAAAAAAAAAAAAA
Source organism: Coenobita brevimanus (assembly GCF_032717465.1). Taxonomy (NCBI): domain Eukaryota; kingdom Metazoa; phylum Arthropoda; class Malacostraca; order Decapoda; family Coenobitidae; genus Coenobita; species Coenobita brevimanus. The sequence continues at coordinate 19,372,293 of NC_137045.1, read as the reverse complement.
TATTATACCAGGGTCAAGCGTGGCTCTTCAGTGAACATAATGTATCAATAATTTCTCCTGAGTACAAGATACATAAATTTCTAGTAATGAAAACATGGTAGTAACAATAAAATATTTATCAGTAAAACCCTAATCACTGGTGCAACAAAATAACATACTTCACCTAATGAATTTTTATAACAGAAAATACTAAATTGTACAAGAGTCTTAGTAACGAAATAAATAATACCAAATTTTACACAGATGAAACTTCCCTAACGAGAGAGCCTTCAGAAAGCTGCTGCGGAAATGAGACCCAATCAGGAAGTCGCTTTAATGGCCTCTTTTATGACGCAATGAATCCCCTGAGCCAATTAGAATTAGCCTTCATTATGACGTCATTAATTCACGACCTATCACAGGTGGCGCCGCAAACTTCCCAGAAGGAGAAATCGGGATTATTAACCACTCCAGCCCGATGATGTACTAACTTATTTACATAACGCTCTCCCTTGCGGCTTATTCAACCATGGAGAGATGTGTCAAGTTGAAGGGGTTGGATACAGCCTTCTATAATTCGTTTACTGCTAGGCATCCTTTCTAAGCTAATTGAAATCGTCTGGCACCAGGGAGACAAACTTAAAAATGACGTCCTCGGGTTGAAGAGGCCAAGAATGTGAGAGTTAAGGAGGTGAAGCCGAGCCCATACTGAGAAAATTATGAAAGCGTTTTTTTTTTTTTTTTTTTTTTCAATAACAGAACAGAGGAAGGAAAAACAAATGAATAAAAAAAAGTAATCCATACACCAGATTACCGGTGTCCTCCATTCATAAAAAAAATCTGTAACAGTTGGAGTTGAACAGCTGTAGGGTGAAGTTTGGGGGAAAAGCATTCCGGGGAAGCGAGTTAGAGCGGAGGCTGCCGTAAAGTCTGCCAAGAGGCTGTTACGGATAAACACAGGCGCAAGAGATGCAGTTCGGGGAATAAAAGAATTCTGATAGGCAGAAGTTCTGCAGTATGGCTGTGTGACATTCCAGTCATGAGCGCTACCAGATGCCTGTGTAGCGCAGGAGAAGGCATGGAGAGGTGACACAATGGATGCAACTTCGTCTGAGCATTTGCCATAAAAGTATCTATAGAATAATGCAAAGGAAGCAACATTCCTTCTTACCCGCAGGGGAGGTAGTTTATTTATAAGAGCAGGGTTATTAATAATTCTAACAGCTTTGTTCTGAATTTTGTCTAGTTGTTTTAGTGCAACTTCTCCACATCCATTCCACAAGGGTGAGCAATATTCAAGCTGAGAGTGCACATGACTCTAACTATAGCTACCTGCTCTTCGGTAAAGAAGGTACTACCTCTGTACAATAAACCAAGTTTCTTTGAGGCGGTTTTAACAAGTGATCTAACATCAAAGGTTTTGCCCAGGGCATTGTTAAATGAAACACCGAAAACTTTAATATTTTTGGAGACAGAAATATTAGTAGCACTGAAGGTAATGTAGGAATCTGGCAATATCTGTCTATGAGTAAACTGTATATATTTGGTTTTACTAACATTAAATGAGACAAGGTTATTTTGTCCCCACTGAGTGATCATAGATGAGTCTTGATTTATGGAGATGGTTGCAATGGGTTGTGAGTTGGAACTATTAAACTTTGTGAATGGGTGTTCAAGTGTGAATGAAGTGTGAACAAAACAAATTACCGTAACATGAAGGTAGAAAAGAATATGAATGTTACTGGACAGGAAATAAGGGACGGAAAAGAAATACTGCAACATGTATCGAAAGGACCACCCGAACAACGTAGACATGAAATTATACTGACAAAACAAGGAAATCGGAAGAGCTTAATCCCTTTAGTATCATGACGAGTTTTGCATTACATTCTTGCTGCCATTCGACGGTCATTTTAGGCTTAGGAGAGACCAGTGGACGTGATGGGAATGGCCAAAAATCCCAACAAATCCCTTCAGTACGAGAGTGAGATTTTTCATTCCTAACACCGTCTGACGATTTTATTAAGACCGTCATAGGCCCCTCATGGTGAAGGAAGTAAAGACGGGCAAAAGGGCAATGGCGACGATCCGGACAGAGAAACAGAAAATGGAAACATTTTACTGACAAAGCAAAATAAGACAAGAAGAAGAAGAAGAAAAAAAAGAAGAAGAAGAAGAAGAAAAAGGAGAAGAAGAAGAAGAAGAAGACGAAGACGAAGAAGAAGAAGACGAAGACGAAGAAGAAGAAGAAGTCTTTTATTAATGCCTATCTGCTACACGAAGAGGGCTAAAACAGACAAAGAAGTGTAGTTAAGTGCCAGTTTTCCCCTGGGTTACGGTTGGAATCCAGGTTCCAACTCAATCACAAATATTAATGGATTGACAAGGATGAACTCAACAACGACAGGCCAAAGAACTTATAGACAAAATAATCCGGGAGAGTAAAGGATTAACAACAAAAATCATACGAAGTTGAGCCAAAGACGAAATTGGGAAATGGCGATTGGAAATTAAGACGCAAAAATAAGCGAGAGGCCAATTCCCATTTTCTCCCAAGTCGACGCGCACCATGGAGGAAGAAAGTGAGCCCGGAGCTAAGAAAAGTTTTTGATCTGTTCCCTGGAAAGACATCATGAAAGTATTGTTAGTGGGGTGCGGTATAGTGGTGGGCGAGGAGGGGGAGGCAGGGGGAAAGACGAAGTTGGAAGGGATGAGGGTGGGGGAGGAGGAATGGGAAGGAGAGAAGAGAACAGGGAGGATGAGAATACGAATAATAAGGTGGAACTGAGGGAGGGAAGGGGAGTGAGGAGTTAGTGGGGAGGGGATAGAGAGGGTAGGGTTGGAGTGAAATGGGGGAAGAGGGAGAAAGAGGAGGGAGAGGGGAACGAGGGGACAGAAAAAGTAGGGAGGGGGGGAAGAGAAGAAGCAGGTGAGAGACAGGTAAAACTGTGTGACGGAAAAGGGAGAAAGAAAATTATGAGAAAGGGAAGTGAAAAGCACGGAGAGAGAAGGAGGAGAGGAAGGAGGAGGAGAAAAGCAACTGAGGGAGAAGAAACGTGAGGATGAGAAGAGAAAACAAAGAGCAGAGAGAAAAAGGAAAGGGAGGGACGGGAAAAAGTAGGTTGGGAGAGAGAGTGGAGGAAGAATCTTGTCGTAGGAAGGGAAGGGGAGAAAGGTATGGGGAAGAGAGAATTATGCAGACGTAAGAACAGAAAGAGAATGGAGTGGGGGGACTGGAAGGGAGAGGGGGGAGGAAGAGTGGGTGAGGAGGAAAGGGAGAAGAGTGAGGAAGGTCTAAGTCATGGGAAAGAGAGTGAAGAATGGGGAGGCTGGTGGGGAAAAAAGGGTCGGAGTGTGGGAGAGAGGAGGATGACGGCAATATGGGAGGGAAGTGGAGAGAAACGGGAGGGAAGGGAGAGAAAGACGAAGGTGGGAAGAAAATAGAAGGGGTGAAAGACGGTCAAGATTTCGGGAGGGGAAAAGGGATAGGATGGGGAAAAAGTGAGAAAATGAAATGGAATGGGAGACAGGGGTAAACGGGGGGAGGAAAGGGAAGAGACAAATACTAGGATGAGGATAGAATGAAGTCATGAGTCGGGTGTGAAAGTGCCAGGAGAGAGAGAGAGAGAGAGAGAGAGAGAGGTATTACCAGGGCAAGAGCGATTATCAGTGCCCATGTTAGGGCAAGGAGTGACAGTGTTGGGGAAGGGAGGAGGAAAACAGTACTGTACTTAGGATTAGAACAATCAGATAACTAATCCTTAACCGTATCGCTGTTTACTAACACCATCTTCTTTTTCGCTGCCTTAGCCTTGTATCATACTCTCCCTCCAACCCTCCTGTGACGACCGAGGACACAGAAGGAGAGAAAGCAGGGGGAAGATGGCAGCACTATGAGGTAAGAGTGCCAGTGTGAGTAAGTGCCTGTGTGGGTAAGAGGCAGTGTGGTGTGCGGGTAGGCTAGTGGTGACAGAGTACGTACCAGTGTGGGTGACAGCGAGATTAGGGCAGTGAAAACAGTATGAGGTAGAAGCGCCAGTGTGGGCAAGTGTCAATATGGGAAAGTGCCAGTAATATTGCAAGTGTCAGTACAGGTAAGTGCCAGTGTGGTTAACTGCTAATGTGGGTAAGTGCCAGTGTGAGTAGGATAGTGGTGACAATATGATGAGCTAGGAGTGCAAGTGTGGGTAGGGTGCCTGTATGAATAAATGCTGATATGGGTAAGTGTGAATATGAATAAGTGCCCGTGTGGGTAAGTGCCAGTGTGAGTAAGCGACAGTGTGGGTAATTGTGAGTGTGTAAGTGCCCATGTGGGTAAGTGTCAGTGTGGGTAAATGCCAGTGTGTATAAATGCCAGTGTGTACAAGTGCCAGAGTGGGTATGTGTTAGTGTGGGTAAATGCCAACGAGGGTAAGGTAATGATAACAATATAAGGTATGAGTGCCAGTGCGGGTAGGGCAGCAGGGCGATAGACAGCGACATAGTGACATTATGATAAAGAAGTGTGTGCGATGAAGAAGGTAACAGGAGAGTGAGTGGGTAAGCGAGTTGGCTAGTGAGGCAGGAGAAGAGGAGGGGAACTGGGAGGGGAGGCGGTGGCAGTATGACGTGGGAGTACCAGTGTGGGAAGAATAGTGTAATAGGAGGGTGTGTGAGTGAGGCAGGAGCCGACCAGAGCCACAGTGCCACACAATAATCCACCATTGCAAGGGGGAGTGGCCTGAGTGCTGCAATTGCCTTCCTCTCTTCTTCCTCCATCGTTATTTCCTCCTCAATGCATGACTGCCTTTTTGCCTGTCGCCCTCCCTTACCCCCTTCCTTCTTCCCGTGCCTCTTTACTTCCCTGCCTTATTTTCTCATGCTCATCAGATCTTTTTGCTTCTTTCCATACGTTTTCTCCTTTCTCTTTCCTCGTTCGTTTGTCCTCCCTCTTTATCTCCCCTCTACATAATCCCCCATTCTCTTTCTGTCCCTCATTATATCATTCGTCTGCCTGTTCCCCTGCTCCCTTTTTATCCTTCCTTCTGCTTTGCCTCAGTTGGTCTCTCTCCTTCCCTTTCTCCAGAATTCCTCTCATCTCTCCTCTCCCTCCTTTCCTACCTCACCTATTCGTCCTCCCTCCCTCCCTCCCTCCCTCCTTCCCCTCTTCTGTTCTTTTTTTCTTCCTCTGACTCCTAACCCCCCCACCTTATTAATTCATACCTTACTGGCCACCCAGTTTCCTCTGTATAATCTCCCCCCCCCCCTTCTTCTCCCCTTTCTCTTCTCTCTGCCACAGCTCCATCCCAGTCCTACCTTGCCTTCTTCCCCGTTGCCTCATTTTCTCCTCACTTACATTCTTTCTTCCGCAGCAACATTCACGTTTCCTTTCACTCTGTCGTTTCTGTTCCCCTCATACCATACCACTTTCCCTGTCTCTCCCTGTTTAACTTCGTATTTCTCCCTTCCTTCTACCATAGCCTCAATACAGACCTTCACCTGTAACAATTACATAAACTGTGATTATTTTACTAGCAGATTTTGTAAAAGTAACTGATTATTGTTCCCAGTGCTAATCAGCAATATCTGATTCTGTTTCTCTTATAAAACTTCACAGTAATTGAATTTCAGAATGCCGCGGAACATCATTTGCGTACCCTGCTCCGGCAGTTTCACTTGATCCTTTTATACAGATCGGTCCTTTGTTTGCAGGATGTGCAAACTACGTCAGAGCTTGGAAGACAAGCTGACCGAAGCCACAAATAAAATTAACAGCCTGACCCATAAAGTTGATGTGCTGGAGGAGTTCATTGCGAGCAACGCTGGACACACTGTGGATGACAGACCCACTGCTCGGCCAACCGCTGTCCAGATTGACCATCCTCCTCAAGCTGTAGTTACTTTTCCCCCCACCGTACAGAACGAGTTCCAGCCAGTGCGGAATGGTGCCAGGCTTGTGAGGAAAAGGAGCATCATTCCAGTAACCACTTACAATAAATTTCAGATTCTCACAGAAGTAGAGGAGGAGTCCCACGAGGCACGGGTTGTGGGGGACACCATCATCAGTGGTCAGTAGGTGGAATTCTGCAGCATGGCACCATCTAAACGAAAGCGTTTTTGTATTCCAGGTGCAGGAGTAGATGACGTAACAGAGGCTGTGGATGACATTTTTGAAAATGCGGAAAATGACAGCCTTGTTATCATTCATACAGATACCAATGATGTCATGTGAACCTGATCAGAGGAGCTGATGGAGTACAGGAAGATGATCCGACGCTACAAGGAGAAAACTAACCATATTTTAATTTCAGGTATACTACCAAGGATTAACACAGGGAATGCCTTCTTCAGCAGAGCATTTAATGTTGATAACAGAGTCAAGTCACTTTGCTTACAGGAAGGAGTTGAGTTCATCGACACTTGGAACCAGTTTTACGAGCAGCGAACACTATTTGCAAATGATGGACTGCACTTGAATGCTGTTGGTTCTGCTCGTCTCGGTCGTTTGCTTAGTGATGCCGAAAGTTTTTTCTGGAGAAAAAACAAGCATCATGGGAGGCAAACGTAGATGTCATACAATCCGATAAATCATTAAGTAATGAAAGCTCCCAACATCAGAAAAGAAAACAAGTTAAAGCTATTCTTGTAAATGCACGTAGTCTACGTAATAAATTTGCTGATTTAGAAGCCCTTGTCTTTACCGAAGATTATAAGGTAATTAGTAGAACAGAATCGTAGCTAGATACTGAGCAGAGAGACTTTCTACTGGAGTTTAATTTACCAGGCTATCACATTTTTAATAGTGAAAGGAGGAATCGAGCAGAGGGCGGTGTGTTGTTATATATTAAATGGGGATTTCATCCAGTCGAAATTACCAAGCCATGCATTGAAAACATTGACACTATTTATATTCAGCTTTGCAATGAATCTTGTCATAAAATCACTCTTGGGTTAATTTATCAGCCACCTGGTCAGCCACTCAACATCGATAATGAAATCTACAATCAAATTGCCGAACTATCTTGCATGCAAAGCACTGTAATATTTGGTGATTTTAATTTACCAGTTCCAAAATGGAGAGAAGCCCTATCCTCACACACAGGGTTAGACCTGTATAGAAACTTGCAGGAGAGTTCTTTGTATCAATTTGTAAATTATCCGACACGTGGCTCTAACATCATAGATATTGTCTTAGCTACATCAGAAAATGTACAGTAGTGAGTAACATTATTGTAGAAGAATCTAGTACAAGTGATCATCGCATAATTACATTTAACATTAAATTCAGTGAAGACAGTGTCAGGGCCAGTTGCAAGAAAGTGCCCAACTTTAAAAGAGCAAATTTTAAGAAATTAAAGGCAATTGTAGGCGCAGGTGACTGGCATCCCTTTCTAAAAACTTTAGATATCAATGATGCATTGAATTTTTTTACAGAAACTCTCAACAGTGCCGTTAGGTTATGTATTCCAGTGCGGAACAGAAGGCCTGCCAAATTTTCTAAACCGAAATGGTGGAACTCTGACATAAAACATTGTCTAGAAGCAATAAAATCTTGCATATAAGAATTATAATACCACAAAGAGTCAAAGTGACAAAAATGAATAAGATGCCCTTCGACGAAAAGCCAAAAATTAATTAAATGCTGTAAGAAAAACCTTGAGGCACATATTGCGATTCTGCGAGTATTAGTAAATCAAATCCCAAAGAATTTTTCAGTTACATAAGAAGCAAAAAGGTAATAACTCCATCAATCAGTCCCTTAATCACAGATAACGGAAAGCACACTGATGAACCTACAATGGCGAAAATTCTTAATACTTTCTTCGCGTCAGTATTTACAACAGATAATATACATACGATTCCTACTGTTTCCCCCATTCCCATAGAAGAGGGCAACATAATCAATGACATTACAGTTAGCGATCGCGACGTACTGCTTGCAATAAACAAATTAAAAGAGAATAAAATACCAGGACCGGACAAAATATCTCCACATGTACTGAAGGAACTACCGACTGAAATATCAAAGCCTTTATCTGAACTTTTTAACTAATCACTTAACAGCAGTAAGGTGCCACATGAATGGAAGCTTGCTAACGTAACCCCAATATTCAAAAAGGGCAACAGAGCCCAACCAGAAACCTACCGCCCAATTAATTTAACATCGGTGGTTTGCAATTTGCTTGAAACTGTTTTCAGAGACAAGTTTGTGAAACACTTAGAAACAAGCAATCTCATTATAGATTCGCAACATGGTTTTCGTAATAATCGCTCTTGCCTCACGAATCTGCTTGACTTTTTCAATGATATACTGAACATGTACGACGAGACTAAATCTGTTGATGTGGTCTACCTCGATTTTAAAAAGGCTTTGGACAAAGTCCCACACAAGACTCCTTCAGAAGCTAAAGGCACATGGTTTCAGCGGCAGTGTTCTCGGGTGGGTAGAAGATTGGTTCACTGGACGAAGGCAAAGAGTTGTAATAAATGGAAAAGAGTCAGACTGGATAAACGTTACAAGTGGAGTGCCGCAGGGTTCAGTGTTTGGTCCTATTCTTTTCTTAATATATGTAAATGATATTGACGAAGGACTGTGTTGTAAGATTTCAAAACTTGCTGATGATACTAAAATAGGTAACAGAGCAGATACAACACTGCAAAGGCAGGCAAATCAGAGACATCTTGATCAACAGTTTAACTAGGCCCAGGTCTGGCAAATGGATTTCAATATTAATAAATGCAAAGTGCTAAATATTGGCAGTAAAAATGTAACAGCTAGTTATAGCATGCATAATGTCCAACTTGATAGGGTAAACCATGAAAAAGACTTACGAGTTATAATAATAAACAATTTGAAACCAAGCAAACAATGTACAGAGCTCTGAAAAAAGCCAATAAATTGATTGGATTCATAGGCAGAGTATTTGAATATAAATCCGATAATACTGGCCTCACTTTGTATAATTCCTTAGTACGCCCGCACCTGGAGTACTGCATTCAGTTTTGGTCACCATATTATAAAAAGGATATGGAAAAGCTTGATAGAGTGCAGTGAAGGATGACAAAGATGATACCTTGATTGAGAAATAAACCGTACGAGGAACGTTTAGAAGCCCTGAATCTCTTTACTCTAACTAAGCGGAGGATACGAGAAGATTTAATTAAAGTATTCAAAATATTCAAAGGACATGATAACATGGCTGTCAATAAATACTTCACAGTTGATCACTCGAATTATACTAGAGGCAATGGGCACAAAATAATTGGCAAACGATTCCAGTTGCATGAAGCTAAGCATTTCTTCTTCAATAGAGTTGTAAATATATGGAATAAATTGCCCTCCAACGTAGTAAATTGTAATACAGTACAAACCTTTAAAGGTCGTCTGGATAAGTATTTGTCGTCTAACCCCCAGCTTAATATGTTTACTCCTGAATAAAACACTTGTGTATGTACAATTTTCTATTTTATGTTTTATTTTTTTAGAGCCTGATTCAATTTATTAAATGCAAATATAGTATATGAACAGACTAGGATATGCACAGATAGCCCTGAGTTAACGGTCACTACTTATACTTTCGACCTGTGATGGGCTGTGGGTCACTGAGTGTCCCTGCTAGTTATGTGGCCACCATCGGGATTTTTTTAATGTTCCAGGGGTCACTGCTTCAGGAGGTGGCGTGTGCTTGTCCCGCATGAGAAAGTTCCTAGTCTCAGTGGAATGAATGGAGCTGGGGCCTGATTGACTGCTGCCTACCTTAATAGCACCAGGCAAGGCTGCCGCACCACCCCTGAACATCCACACTGTGCAAATTCCACGTTGTGTCTGCAGACACCCCGTTAACTCAGTGTACCCATACACAGTGTCATGCATTAGTTATTTATTTATTCGATTATTCATTTTACTTTACTACTTTCTCTTTCAGGGTATTCATACTGGTAGCTTATAGATAATGTATTATAGAACGAAGCTTTTCCTTTTCAGTCTTTCCTATGAAATTTTCATGTCAGTTTTTTCATGCTGAATGGATGTTTTTCTCACTTTTTCTTGTCAGTTTTAACTGGAGGGTTTGGAGGTGGGGGGAGCCTTCTTGCTTTACTATCCTTATTCTTCGGTATGTCGCCTACAGTAGAGTTAGATCTCGTAATCATAGTCTACTCTGTAACAAACAGTCTCGAAAAGACCATAAGGTCTGTTGCTGTTTGCTTTCCTTTGTACTCCTTTGAACTTTCCTTGCACCCTTTACCCTATCATCTTCTCCACCCGAATCTTAGCTTATCCTAACATTCTTTATGTTCTCTCTCATTCCATAAACAAATCTTATCCTGCTTTTGTTCCTGCATACCATACCTGTTCATCTTTCCCTCTCATATCTGTCTTCCCCAAAAGTCATTCCAAATCATTTCCGTTTGCTGTTGTTTCTTCACTTCTTCACCAGTTCACTTCAAACTTGCTGCAAAATTCGGCACATACCCCTTGACAACATTTTAAGATTTTTAATATTAAACCTTTTTAAATGTTTTATGGGGTCAAAGGTCAAACCATACAAGCACACATACAGTTCTTAGTAGTAGTAGTAGTAATAGTAGTAGTAGTAGTAGTAGTAGTAGTAACAGTAGTAGTAGTAACAGTAGTAGTAGTAGTAGTAGTAGTAATAGTAGTAATAGTAGTAGTATTAGTAGTTTTGTTGTAGTAGAAGTAGTAATGGTGGTGGTGGTAGTAGTTATAGTAATAGTAGTAGTGGTAGTAGTTATAGTAATAGTAGTAGTAGTAGTAGTAGTAGTAGTAGTAATTGTAACAATAGTAGTAGTCGTAGTAGCAGTAGTAGCAGAAGCAGTAGAAGAGGTAGTAGCTACCACCGCAAGCTCATCTGGACCTGAACCCAATGGACGGCAGGAAACCAACGATGTAGTACGCCATCCTACTTTCTGGAGGTGGGGGGGGGGGAAGAGTCGAGGGACGATGTGCATCTGGGCAGGTGTTCCGATCGGGTACGTCGGCGCCACCGCGGGAAGGCATCTCTCTCTATCACATTTAGCGAAACAAGGCAACACAAACCCGTAGAGCTAACCATCCTTTGCAAGGCGTTGTGTGTAGCTGTGTGAGTCCCTTGTTAATGATGGCAATTTTTTAGTATAATTCTTCATATAGTTAAATCCTTCTTTCTTTACCACTGGCTGCTTCCCTCCTGTCTTACATGCCTCACTCCATGTTTCTCCTTCAGTCTGGTTGCATCCTCCCGTATCTCATCCACTCCAATTTAACCAATCTGCCTCCCTGCCTTTCCTACTTCTTCTTTGTTCTCTGCTCTCCTGTCTCCTTGTTTCCCTGTCTTTCTTCCCTCTGCAAGCTCTCTATATTCCCTGTCTGTCGTTCCGTACTACTGTTTCTCTATGATCCTCCTTCCTTCTTTGCCTTCTTTTGCTTTCTTCCATCTCCTTTCTTCCCATCTCCTACTTCTCTCTCCCTACTTCATACATTCATTATGGTAATAAGCGGGGTAAAAATAATCTTGTTGTTTTCAATGCTTCAGACTCAGTTTTTACACCTATCAACCCAACGAAATCTTCCACAGGTGTACCCACTAATGTTTAATAATATTCAGCTTAATCCTGCATCATCCTTGAACATGCTTGGGGTTTCATTCACTCAGGACTTATCTTGGAAAGATCATATTACATCTCTTTAAAATCTGCTTCCAAGAGATTAGGTGTGCTAAGCCGACTCCGTTCCTTCTTTACCCCTGCACAATTGTTGACTCTATACACGGGTTTTATCCGTCCCTGTGTGGAGTACAACTCGCATGTGTGGGGAGCTTCCCCACATACAGCTCTTCTCAATAGGGTGGAGTCAAAGGCTTCTCGTCTTATTAACTCTCCTCCTCTTACTAGCTTACCTCAGTCTCTTTGCCGCACTGTTGCATCTTTATCTCTTTTCTATCGCTTCTTCAATGGTCACTGCTCCTCTGAACAGTCTGCTTGCATTCCTCCACGTCTACGACGGGCGAGTAGCACCCGTCTAGAAACAAACTCTCATCCCTTTTCTGTCCAACACTCTAATGCAAGAGTTAACCGTTACTCCCAGTCCTTCATTTATGCAACAGGTCAACTCTGGAACTGTTTCCCTCTGTCTGTATTTCCTGCTTCCTACGATCTCCCGTCTTTCAAACGCAGTGTGTCCAGGCATCTCGAAATGATCGGATCTTGAATTTGGCTCTCTCTTGTATTTTGTTTTTCTCTTGGAAGGTACAGTTATTGCGGGCTCGTGGCCTTTAGTTCCTTCTTCTTAGCATAACAAAAAAAAAATTACTTCTCCCTTCCCCCTTTCATTCATTATTTCCTTTATTTCCCTCTCCTACCTTCCTTCATTTTAACTTTCCTTCGCTCTTCCCTCTTCCATCTTTTTTATTTTTTACCTTCCTTACACTCCTCCCTCCTTCCTTTGTCTATTACCTTCCTTCCCTTCCTTCCTCCTTCCTTCATTTTTACCTCTCTTCTCCCTTTTACTCTTTGCATCATATCTTCCTTCTCTATCCCCACTCCCTCCATTCCTTCATTTCCCTCCCCACTTCGACCTCTCCTTCCTTCCTTCCTTCGTATCTCCCTGCTCCCTCTCCCCTCTTTAAGATATCTCTCATCCTTCCCTCCCTCCCTCCCTCTTTCCTTCCCTCCCCCTTCTCCAGCCAGCCACATTCCTCCATCTCATATCATCTCAGCTTTTATTTCCTTTTCATTATATGTAAACGTCCCAAGAAAAATGAGATGAGAGAGAGGAAGAAAAAGCCAGCGAGTGGAAGAAAATGGGCGAGGGAGGAGGGGAGGTGGGGGGACTGCTAATATTGATGAATGGACGGAGAGAGGAAGGAGGGAAGGAAGGAAGGAAGGTAGGTAAGTAGGTAGGTAGACAAGTAGGTAGCTAGGTAGGTGGGTAGGTAAGATGGTTGACAGACAGGAAGGCAAAGCCGAAAAAGCAGGAAGAGAAGAAAACAAAGAAAAATATAAAACTAGGAAGAGGGAGTCAGTAAGAAGGAGGGGGCATGAAAGAAAGTGTTAAAAGATGGAGGAAGAAAGGAACGAGAGCAAGGGGAAAGGAGAAGGAGAGAAGGAAAAGGAGGAATGGAGGAACAGGAAGAACGAATTATAAGGATGAAAGCAAGACAAGAAGGTTAAGAAGATGACAAAGTGTAAGACAGGAAGACAACAGACAGAGGAGGAATAGAGAAAGAGAAAGAATGAAGGAGGGAAAGCAGAGAAAGGAGGAAAATTAAGGAAGATGGAGAGGAAGATGAAAGCAAAGAAGAGGTACAACAGGAAGCCAAGGAAAATGGTGAAAAAAGCGGGTGAAGGGAACACTAATGGCAATGGAATGACAAAGAAATTAAGATAAAAGAAAGAAGCGAGGAAGGCAGTGCGTGGGAGAGGCTTAAAGAGGCAAGGAGTCAGGGAGAGACCATGAAGAAGGAAGGGAGAATGACGAAGGAGATGTGTATGAAGGACAAAAAAAGGAAGGAAGAAAAACAAAGAAGGGCAAAAGAGGAGGGACCGAGGAACAGGGGAAAGCGAGGAGGAAATAACAAGAAGGAAAGCAAGTGTGGAGTAATGAAGGAAAAGAGAAGGAAACAAGAAGGAGCCAGCAAAGAGTGCAACACGCGCACCAGTAAAATGGTCTAAGGGACAAATTTCCTACTTTGCCATGTGACCTTGAACTTCGTCCGATTGCTCTAAAGATCTGTTTGCTTCACCACTGCCTGACCCTTAACCATTCCAACAAGTCTGATTTAAATAAAATTTAAAATATTTGCCCTGTGGCCTTCACATCTGATCCTTCCCTGTGGCCTTCACCTTTGACTGATGGCTCTCAAAATCGATTCCAGTTTTTAATGCCTTCCGTAAGTTCGGTCAAAATGGGTAACATCTATTTAAGTGTCCACACAATGTGACGACCTTTGAGCTATTGGTCTAATAAACAAGAGATCAACCCCTTGCGTGATCCTCAACCCCTCCACCAAGTTTGGTTCAGGTCAGATCAATACTGCCCTAATGACTTTGCTCGCACATGGGCGAACGGGTCCAGCTATGACCTTACCTTATGACCTTGACTTTTGAGGGACTGTCCTCAAATTTGATGCCCTTCGTTCTTGCATTACTATCAACCCCTCCCCAGGTTTGGTCTAAACTGGATAACTCCCTAAGCTGACCTTACTAGGTTGAACTTTGATGAAGCAATGTGACCTTGACCTTTGACCTATTGCTTTAGAAAACAACGGGTCAACCCCTTGGCTGGCGGTCAACCTCTCTACCATTTGGTTAAAACTGGATAAAATCATGTATGAGTTATTTTGTTCACACACACACACACACACACACACACACACACACACACACACACACACACTTCGAGCAATACGTAATATTCTCTCTCGCTCAGCGAGCGCAGGTTTAAGGAGATGAAATGAACAAGAGAGAGTGCGTAGGAGAGTGTGAGCCAGGGAGGCTGGAAGTAATAAAAGGTTTCAGTATGGTAACGTACTTTTGGTTTTATTCTTGCTGTTACAGTACGAATTTTAGTTGGGACGTCTTGTAGTGTAGTGGTTACTAGAGCCTATGTGCAACGCCTCCAACTCAAAGAAGTCTCCCCTAAGCAGAATAGTTGTTTGGCTGCGGCACAAATACAATATGGATGACGAACTCTGAGTCAATGGTTTGTCTTCCTCTGTATTTCCTACTGCCCATGACCTTCAGTCTTTTAAACGCCTTGTGTCCAGGGATCTCGAAATTAATAGATCTTGAATTTGGCTCTCTGTTATCTTGCTTTTGTTTTTTTCTTATGAGAAATGCTTGCGGACTTCTGGCCTTCGGTTCCGTCTCCCTTGCATCAAATATATATATATATATATATATATATATATATATATATATATATATATATATATATATATATATATATATATATATATACATAGAGTAAAAGCGAAAGATAATGAGATAATGAGGAAATAAGGTGGGTGGAAGGGAGAGAGAGAGAAAAAAAAGAAAGATGAATAAGAGCACAGCAGATTACAGAAGTAAAAATGAATCAAAACCACAAACGCACGAAAGGAGGAACTGGACGAAAAATATAGGTAAAAAAAAAAAAGAAGAATGGAAGGGAGGAAAAGAAAATTGACAAAGAAGAATAGCAGGTAAGATAAACTGGGTATATGCGAAAGAATCAGAGATAAAAACGTAAGAAAACAGATACAAGGCAAAATCAAATAATAATACCAATAAAAACAGTAAGAACAATCGCAACAGCACGGAGTGCGATAACCAATCAGTAAGTAGGAATGGCGCAGGTTCAAAATGGCGTCCTGTACATACGGTAATAGGAGCATTCGCGCGAAAACGGCCGCAAAGCCCAGTTCAAAGCTTATGTACTAAAAGACCTTCGCTACTCAAGTCCAAAACTACTCACAAAGTCTTGCAAACCTTCGTTGGGGTAGCAAAATCGAACCGCAAAAATATCGATTTTCTTCTTTCTTTCTTTCTTTCTTTCTTCATCCTCAGTCATAACTCCAAAACAAAAAGGCGTTCGCGAGCGTACTGTACACCAAAACGTTACCGGTACTTGTTAAGTGTAGATGTTTCTTTTCATGTTTAGAAACGCATTCAGGCTATGGTTCGCGAGTTACGGCCTGAAAACCGCATCGCAGTCAGCCGTAAGTACGCCATTTTGCGCAATATTGGTTAGTTACAGCTCGCCCACAGTCAAAGAATGTATCAAAGCACTTCTTTTTACGGGAAGGCACCCTTGTTGTAGTCTGTCAGTATGTTATGCATGTAACAACCCAAATCTAACACTTGCTTGATGCATAATTATATTTCCACAAAAAGATCATAAACTAGAAAACAAACATTTTCTTCTAAAATGATTGTTAAGAAGTACGAATGGCAAAAGTGCACAGATAAGGGATGAAAAAAAGCACTGAAACAGGAGATCATTCAGGATGGGAGGAGATTTGCAGACCTATACCCATTACTTCATTCCACACTTCAGTTACCAACTTGGAGCTGGTGGAATGTAGTAACAGGTATAAGTCTCCAAATCTCCTCCCATTCTGAATGCCCTCTTGTTTCTGTGCTTTTTTCATGCCTTATCTGTGCGCCAATGTCGTTCCTACTTCTTGACAATCATTTTAGAAGAAAATTTTTGTGTTCAAGTAACATTACGATCGCTACCACCATCACCTCACCACCATCAGCGTTCGTGATGATAAGTAAAAAAGTGCTGAAGTCTTCTGGCGGCCGGGAAAGAAAATGCAACCCTGATGATAAGCACAATAAAGTCGTCTCCTGGTAGCATGAACACTATGAAAAGAAAGTGCAGCTGAAGTGGATGGGCTAAAATCAAACTTGCACCCATGCTCCACTCAGCCACCTCTTCCCCCATCCCCTCGCCCTCTCATTACCTGCAGCATTCGCCAATTACCTCGCCTAACGACCCTCAAGCCCACACCGCTCAGAGTTAATAAGTCACGGAGGCCAAAAGACGTGCCAATGTAGGATTTAATGCACCGCTGCCCAACTACATCACTATTTTTACACAATTATTGTTTTTTAGAGTTAATTGCTCCGAAGAAAAAAAAAAATACGGACCAAGAGTTTATCTCGGATTTTTCTAGTGTGTGTGTGTGTGTGTGTGTGTGTGTGTGTGTGTGTGTGTGTGTGTGTGTGTGTGTGTGTGTGTGTGTGTGTGTGTGTGTGTGTGTGTGTGTTACTGTCTTCTCTATCTCTGTGACAGTCTTTAATTTCTATTTCGTGACTTTCATAGGCAAGAAATACTACCAATGATTATTATTTTTTTTTTACACCCTGTATATTCTTCCGCAGCCATTAGTTTTATTGTCCTGTGCTATTTTTTTCGTATTTCGCGACTTTTATACTCAAAGAATATTGGCACTGGTTTCAAGACGGTTTTTTTCACGGTCCTTTTTAATTCCGCAAGTCACTCGTTATTCCAGTTTTTTGAGAATATTAAGAGATAATTATGAGCAGTAAAATCACATACGAATTCTTAACGAGTAAGAATCATTTCGTATTTTCCAATGAACTCGCTTGAGGACTATTATTCTCAAGGGAAAGAAAGATTTACGTCCACCGTTTAAGATATTTTTCCTATTCATCCACTTTACTAGCATTTCAGTCACTCCCTTGCCTATGATTGACCAAGCGAGAAACGAGAGGCAGGAGACTTAAACTGGCGCACGGAAAAAATATCTATCAGCTATATCCCTGTTTCTTATAATTACACCCGACCTCGCGAGACCAAGGCGGGCGTTATGTTTTGCTCAGTGTGTGTGTGTGTATGTGTGTGTGTGTGTGTGTGTGTGTGTGTGTGTGTGTGTGTGTGTGTGTGTGTGTGTGTGTGTGTGTGTGTGTGTGAGAGAGAGAGAGAGAGAGAGAGAGAGAACTCAGTGTTTTGACCCAATTTTAATAACACTTGGTGGAAGGGCTGAGGGCCTTCCAAGGGATTTAACTCCGTTTTTTGGAACAACAGGTCAAAGGTCAAGGTCACATGGCAATGTAATCTTAAATCATTTTTATTTGATTCAGACTAAATTTGGTGGAATTCGGAGAGTAAGGCAAGAAGAAAAGGATCCGATTTTGAGAACAGACGGTAAATGGTCTAAGTCACAGGGCTTGGTCAAGTTATGGCCCGTGTGGATCTGGTTGTGAACAAAATAACTGAAACAGTTTCGATTTACTTTGGACCAAACTTGGTGGAAGAGCTGAGGGTCAGCCAAAGGGTTGATCTATCATAGATCAAGGTAACGTGGCAGAGTCAACTTAAACTGTTTTATTCGATTAAGAAAAAACACTGTGGATGGGCTTACGGTAAGGCAGGAATAAAAAGGGTAAATACTGAAAATAGATTATCAAAGGTGACTGTCACCTCAAATGGTCAAAGGTCAAGGTCACATGGCAGTCAACTTGGGAGCTTTGATTCGATTCACATCCAACTTGGTGGAGTAATTAAGGTTATGCCTAGGACAAAGGGATTCGAGTACTTAGAACAATCAGTCGATGCCAAAAGTCAAAGGGCAAGGGAAAAGTTAGATTTCTGTGTGTGTGTGTGTGTGTGTGTGTGTGTGTGTGTGTGTGTGTGTGCGTGTGCGTGCGTGCGTGCGTGTGTGTGTGTGTGTGTGTGTGTGTGTGTGTGTGTGTGTGTGTGTGTGTGAACACAATAACTAAAACAGTTTACATCTGATTTAGACCAAATTTGGTGGAATGGTTGAGGGTCAGCCAAGGAGATGATGCAAACATAGGGTCAGGGTTAAGGTTATCTTAAACAGTATGTATCCGCGTTAGATCAAATTTTATTCTAGCTTCAGGTCACTCGCTAAGTGACAAGCCAAGTATATTAAGAAATGTAAACCGGAAATATTCCAATGGACGGCTGATGATCCTGTGTGTTAGGGCACCCCAGCTGGATATGACTGGAGGGGTTAACATCCAGGGAATGGTTGTGGATAATTTCTCACACAATGCCTCACAAGGACACCCGACTGGTTACTCTCGCCTTAAATGTCTGCGCTAGTCCCTGGTCCCTGCACTCCTCATTGGACCTTAATGATGTGAAAAATAGATAGAAAGATGGACTGGCAAAGAGATAGACGCCTTATTGTCGTTTTTATTATTATTATTATTATTATTATTATTTATTAATAATAAAAGAATCTCCTGTTTCACTGGACTATTTCTTTCCATTTCCCTGGCTACCTAATTCATAATTTAACGAACGTTATTCACCTCTCAAATAAGTTCGTACCAATTCAGTAGTAACATATTTTCACAGAAATTAATATATTCAAGGACACATAATTATTCTGCTACATTACCTTGATAAAACCAAGCATGTAATACTCTCTACATTACCTCCATATAACGCCCACATCTCTCAGATCCGTAGAAAAATAACACTAATCCCAGGACACAAGGTGCACTGCACGATCTTAATTTTGCACCATTAAAATGCCCATATCATTATTATATTTTTATGGAGACAGAGGGGCAGAGGCGGCCGGGATGCTGACGGTAATGGCGGTGTTACGCTTATGTTCCCCTGATTTAATATACGGGGTGAAATTTTTATGATTTTTTTTTTATAGCGTGTGAGTGGTGAATGATGATAACGGTTGATGATAGTGATGGTGATGATATGGTGATGGAAGGCGATGCTATCAATATGGTGCTGCTGGCTGGTGGTTAATGTTGATGGTGAGAATGATGGTAATGATGCTGACTGATACTAATGGTGATAATAAGGCGATGGTAGGTTACAGCGACACTGATGGTGATCGTGGATGCTAGTGATGGTGATGCTATGGTGACGTTGGTGATGATGGGATGAGGGTTGTATTGATACTGGATGGCAGCGATGGTGATGTGGTGATAGTGGATTATGATGATAGTGGATGATAATGATGGTGATATGATACACTAATGATGCCATAATGGTGGTGGTGGTGATGGTGAATGGTAATAATGGTGATAGTGAGTGGTGTGATGGTGGGTGATGCTCATAAAAAAAAACCCTACCGCGCTGGAATCATCACCATCCCTTCTCCTGTTCCACGTCACCCCAGGCTGTTCCATTTCCAGCCTCCATCGCCTCCATTGTGCCATCTCAAACTTTCTTTACATTCTCCCAGGCTATTCACCACCAGCCTGCATTTTTCTCCCTCCATAGCCACTCCTCTATCTCGTTCATTCACACATTTTTCATATTCCCATTCTTTTTCTTACCTACACATCATCATTATCAATGTACTTTTTACTCCTATTCACTTGTACCAGTTCAGTCATATTTTTATCCTATTGGTTACTTTTTCCTTACTAACACATTATCCTTAAATATTTATCATTTTTCCTCTCTTTACATATAATTCCTATCCAGTTCATTAATTTTTTCACCATACTCTCATGCACTTCCTTACCCATGTATCTTCATCAATACTCTACTCTTCAGTGTGTCCGGATTTCACACTGCCGTTGTTGCTTTTATTTCTGTGCAGTCCCCGGGCTAAAATGAATGTAAACCCAGTGGACCGCAGGAAACCGGCCACTTCATCTGGTCGCTCCCAGAGATTTGTATGTTGAGCTATCGTGAAGGATTAGCCGTGTTGTGATAGTTTGGTGAATGAAGTGAGTACGTGTGTTGTAGTGTGAGGGAGCTGGACTGCAGTGTGGGCATAGTGGACTGGTTGTGAGTTGTAACATTGCAGCAAGGAAGGGTGATGGTGGCACTGCAGTCTGGCTAAGTGCACCCGTGTCTCTCTAGATGGGTCACTTTCTATGGGTTGGATGTCTAGCGGTGATTCATGAAAGACACTGACTGGCTGAAAGGTTTGGATGTCTGGGTTGGCTATGTTTACGTATGTGTTAAATGAAGTGTTGGGTGGAGAAGGGAGGTGTTAGTGAGACAGTCTGTGTAGTGATGAATGCCTGTTTGGTTTTTGTTTTATTGTGGGTCTTGAACTGAAGCGATGAATTGTGTACTTCTCAAATTCATATGATTTTCGATTGGATGTCTTTTTACTTCTTGATGAAGGTGATTTTTATATTCGGCCTTAGAGCATCCTGTTGTTATGAGGCTTTGTTTTGTGGTTTTTGAAGCTTGTCTATGTTTGTGTTGGTTAAACTCGGGCAAGCGTTGTTCATTGTCGATCTGCTGAACAGTGAGGTGAATTGTTCAGATGGAAGAATCATGCTCATATGTGGAGAAGGCGGACTTTCTTCACTGCCGCTGAAGCTGTTGTATCTTCTAAATGGCGCACTTTTCCACACGCGTGTATAATTTTTCCATCTGTCCTTGATTTCCTGCTAACGTCCTTTCCTATCAGACCCATTAGTTTGCCACTATATTCGCCTACTTTTCCAAAGCAAAACATCTTCATCTCAAGTCTGCCTTAAAGCTCCCTGATCACATCGTTTCCTAATTCACATCATCTTTATCGTATCTTTTCTGTTGCCTATCTCACAACTCGTTCTTTCGCACATCCTCTTTCTGTATGCATTTCATATTTTTCTGTACGTACATAATCAATTTTCTTCCATTCTGTGTTTTTCCACATCTTCCTTTCCTTTTCCAGCTTAACCATTTTTTTAAATTCGCTTTTACATTATGCTCTCTGTCGACCTTTCTAACATGTCACCATCGTCAGTCTGTATCTGTCTGTCTTCTCTCAGCACTCATTGGTAAAATAACGTCTTTTTTTTTTTTTTTTTTTTTTTTTTTTTTTTACAATTATCAGACGATTTTATGCAGTTTTAATGAAACTTCCCATGTAGCGACTGAGTTGGAAACAATCTTCACCACCCACCACAACACAACTGTCAGGACTCTAGAATCTCATAACACTACATAACAGCTAGGAACGTACATATGTAATCTAGAGGTCAGATGAAAGTCATGCCTAGGGCTAGAGGAAGTGGCGTTCGCGCATTCTCTCTCAGGAGTACCACAGACAGCAAGAAGCGACGCCTGATCGGAAAGTCCCCAGGCTCGGGAAAGTTCCACACAACCGTGCCTTACAGGTGACACAACCAGTTATATACAGGGGAAATGAAAGAGACAAGGTAGAAGGGGTTTTAGGAGACAGAGAGGCACGGTGGGAAAGGCAGGAGGAAAGAGCGCAGGTTAGCCAGTAACTCTTACCTCAGTACGCGCTGTGAGACTCACTCACGATTATTCATTTTAATCTTGAGATATTCCCTTCGAAGAAAATAAACTACAATCAAACCCCAAACTCATCTTTATCTTTCTCCTGCCATCGACGACAAGTACAACGAACATTTTCTCCTTTCGTAAAATCCCTACTTATCAACACACTGTTACAATAGCTCGACGACGACTACGATATACAGTATTATATCTACAATTACGATATATTAATGTCTCCTTCGCACTATCATTGCTACCGTCAGACGAAAAAGTTAACCAGCTTAGGGACGACTTCCCGTGGTAAAGGAATTAGTACCCACTCCCACGTTTCATCCAGTTCCTTTCCTAACTCCATCCTGTATCTAATTTTCTCCACCTTTTCCTCGTCACTATCCGTCCACACTGTTCCTGTTCTATCCTGCTCGGCTCTACAGTTACATCTCTTATCCCCCATCATCTAGGCAGTTCTCTCATTCCATATTTTTCCGAAATATGTCGCACTGATTAACTCGCTGTATATTTTTTTTTATTTACCCTATCTTTACATATGAAACAATTAAACTCTGTTCTGTTTTTCGATTCTACTCAATTATCTTTCTGTTGTCCTGTCCCTCTCTAGCCTGCATCCTTCATTCGTACCCAATCACAGTTTCTATCCTCATCATTCTTTACAAATCCATCCACATCTTCGATTCTCATCCTTTCTTCGTATCCAACCACGTCAAATGTTTTTCGTCCTTGTTTCGCATTCAGTCCCATCTACTATTCTCATCTTTCTTCAGAGGCAGAGAAGCACAAGTCCGTTTACAGATTCATTATATTTATCCTTTCCCTGTCAGCCCTCTCTTCTAGTCCAGTACCTTTGCTCTTCCCTCCTACCGCCTCCCCTCACACCATTTATCACTCTGTTCTGTCATGTTTTATTATTCTCCCATTTCCCTCAACACTTCCCCTCCCTTACTTCCTTGATGTCCCACATCATTGCGTTATCCTTTCCTTTCCCATTTAAAGTATCCCTCTTCTCTCAGTTTGACCCGTTTTCTCATCCTACTCATCCCCTTCGGAGCAGTAGGTGGCAGGTGACCACTGATTCGTGATGTACTGCATGAGAGTGAAGTGTGGCTACAACTTTAAGATGTAGTTATGCAAATGGTCACTCTTAGGCAAATACTCGGACACAAGGACACAAATCAAGGTTTAATTTGAGAGTCACACACACATACTTATGCGGCAAGCAGGAATTCCTGGAGACAGGATACAACACACGCATTACCTGCCTGTTGCCATGACGACTAAACAAGGAGTGGGTGTTGTGGACTAGTTGTCTTATTACCCTATAAACAACTATTCAAAATCAGTTCCGATAACCTCAAATCTAAGTGTCATGCCTGCCAAAGAGCCAGAAGAACTACTCAGTTTCAAAAGACATTGTGAAGTGTTATGGGTATGAACGACAAATGTAAAGGAATTCAGTTAGTGAAAGTAAAATTAAGGAAGATGGTACGATGTGATTGCATTGTGAGAGACGATACAGACAGGATATGAACGGGACCATTGAGATGTGAAGTGTATAAGGTTAGGAAACGTCACTGGAGGAAGGTGTGAAGAAAAAGTTGGCTTGTTCATTAATGATGAATGGTGGTGGGGAATATATTAGCTCAACGTGACTGTGTCAGTTCCTTATGTACCGTGTGATGACAGGTATGTGGAAAGGAATGATTGGTTTTAGATAGGTACCAAAAAGTTAGAGTGTTTGTGATGGGTGGTCTGAATGTCCTGTGACTGACATAGGAAATCGCTGAAGTGTACCAGGTGGAAATGATTATGGATATCACCTGAAGGACAAAGTCAAGAAAGAAAGCTTTCCATAAATGGTTCATATACTAAACACAAAGAGGTGAAAAATTACAAAAAGCATACAAAGGCTGCAGTGTATGCTGAAAAAAAAAAAAAAGTTAATTGCTGATATGTGGTTGTAGAAAGTAAGATGTTTGTGTCTAAGGGTGAAGGAACGTCCTGCTGACCCAAGATGCTTTGCAATACTTCCTTTCCACCTAAGTGCTGTATTTGGCGAATCACATCTTATCCTCGTGTATGCTACGAGTTTTTATATATTTTTTAAGACTGACGTACGCTGAGTTAATAATACACAAAAGGATATAGCAATGTACTGGGCAAAAATTAGTCACTGACGTAGAAGGGCTACGAAGTCTCCTGTGCCAAAGAGAATACGCCCTTTGAACATGTAAGTTGAGAGAGGTCATGGCGCAGGCTTATCTGATTAGCTGACCGTGGGAGGAACATGGAAGAGAATGGGTAAAACAGGTAACCAGAGTGAAAGCATTAACGTAGAAAACAAAAAAAAAAAGTGGCAGATTAAAATGAGCAAAAGACAGAAGAGTTGGGGCCAATGAATATAGGTACTGATGAATATATGTAGAAAGCATACAAAGAGTGCTTGGTTAGGGATGTTAGGAGCTTGCCTAGCGTTGCAACTTTGTCAGGTAGTACGAAAGAAACAGCAAGGCGGAGTGTGAAAGAGAAAAGAAAGAAGTGGTTAGGGTTTCTGCAAGATAAGACTTAGAATCAAAAAAAGAATATGTCGAGAGCCACAAGTTTGTGGATAGATTTGTACAAAGAAAGAAGAGGAATATACATGAAGCTCTTAGAGGGAAAAGTGAATCAAGAGTTATGAGAAAATAGGAAGCTGTTTGGAATATGATACGAAAAAAGTCGAAACTGAATGTAGGAAAATGTAAGGGACGAAGAATGGAAGACCACTAACAAATGAAAATGAAGCAGGGAGCAGGTGGAAAGACTTTTTTTGAAAAACTGATGACAGGGAATGGTGGGAGCAGAGACATGGTAAATAGGACAGTGTTGGGTGGTGCACATGAAAGAAATCTGGCGCACACGAATGTCAGTGGCAAAAATGAAGAATAGCCTACTGTGAAAAAAAAATGAAGAAGAGTCAGGCAACAGATGTTAATGTGGTACAATTCATGCCATATTAGAAAATGTATTGTAGAAATTACAGAGACATGTTCATTGTAAATATATCAAAAAGCCTGAATGAGTGGAGCTTCACCATCAGATTCGAAGAAGATGTATTGTATCTCAGTGTAAAAGTTAAGGGGCGGTAGTGAGTGGAAAAAAAAAAATCGTGGAATATATTTGTTGAGAATTACGAGTAAGGTAATACTAAAAGGTTAAATCATACAATGAAATATTGTTGGGTGATGAACAAGGTAAGTTCCGAAGTAGGACGAGACGTGTGCACAAATATTTGCAGTTACACAGATACGTGAGACCATTTATATGGAAATTTTCTTAGTACTCCACCCAGGAATCGAACCCGCACTCCTAAATAGAAACCAACCTTCTCGCTATACAATGACGTGATAAAAGCTAAGCCATTTGAATTCTATGAAGAATCAGGTAAATCCCTTAAGGGAGACATTTTTCAACCCGAACTCAGATGGTGGCACATATTTCAGAGTCATCTCGATTTTTGCATAGCCCCATGCAACGCGGCAGTGTACACATGTTTAATGTGTGTTTCTCCGACATATAGGAAGGCGCATGTACAGGCTGGGATAGATTAAAAGTGTCACACAAACACAGAGAGAGAGAGAGAGAGAGAGAGAGAGAGAGAGAGAGAGAGAGAATGACATTTTTGAATCTATGAATCTGGAAAAGTATATAAAAGAGTGAACATGAAAGGGTTATAGAAAGTGTAAAATGTGCTTGGTGTGGAAGTAAAATAAATGAACGGCATAAAAAGCTTTTATGACGGAAGCGATGTATGTGAAAGAGAAGGTGGATGTTTGAGTGCGAGGTTCATTAATAGTGCTGGAGTGAGAAAGGGTGTATGATATGCCTGTGGTTATTCAGTGCTGTTCCAAGACGGGGGCTGTGAAAGTAGTTGAAACAAGGGCTTCAGAAATGGGATTGTAACTGGTAAAGATATTAGAGGGTATGGAACATTTAAAGTCAGATACATGCTGATGTTGCTGTGCTGCTTGGGAATAATAGGCGGAATATTTTGTCATTATCTGTGAGAGGTGAGGTCTGAAAGTTCATGTATGTAGGACTAAAATAGCGGTTGTTAAAGAGAATGGGATTCACGGCGTATTGTGTCGGTAAGTGGAGGCAGATGGGCAGCAGTGGAAGAGTTTCAGTACTTCGGTCTACTTACAGAAAAGACAGGTAATTGTGTAAAGAGGGTGAAGAGTAAAGTGACCAAAGGAAGGAAAATATATGATGCTACGAAAGCCTTGGTATAGAACAAAGGTCTCAGTGTGGACCTGATAGAGTCTTGGACAAAGATGAATTAGTGCCCACATTATGTGTGTAAATCTTTGGAGATACACTATCTATCTATTGCCAGACGCCACAATCCCGTAAGGGGTGGCCATTTGACTTTGAGTTAGTTGCTTTACGGGGAGGGGCACTAACCCTCCACCAACCCACTTGTTGACACGTAGGGAGCACGTATGGTTTGGTTATATGGTTACCACCCAGCGTTGTAAATGGTTTCTTGGCTTACAGGAAACCATTTGGCTTGTCACTTAATGTAAAGCCACCTGTAAAGGAAAGAAAAGCAATAAGAAGTGACAGGAAATATGGGAGAAATAGGAAGAGAGGAGGACAGGCACAGAAAAAGAATGATAAAGGCTAATGAAGAAGTAGGCAGCACTACATCAAGTACCAAAAATTAAGAGTGACAGCAGTAGATGTGAAGTTGTACAGGAAACTCAGTAGGCTGCGTAAGCTGGGTAGGTTAAGATATATTGAGACTCGTGAAAGATATGGAACAAAGACTTACAAGTATCCTGGCCAGTAGCTAGAAGAGAGTGTATGTATTAGGTATGGTCACAATGAGAGAATGAATGTGAATTAGGTGGTGAAAAGAGTTTATAACAGACACTCTGAGGGTAGCAGGAATCATGAAAGTCCAAGAAAGTAGATGGATATGGTAAATGAATGTGTAAATAAGCGAGGCATGGAAAAAGAGGGCACAGTATAATTATTATAGGATGAAATCTGTATGCAGACTGGTGTGTATGCGACATGCATTATGAAGCATATTCTTTTGTTCATCGCTTGAGGTGGAGCCGAGAAATTCAAGGGCTTAATTGAAGAATGACAACATATATGACCAATTTTGTTGGGTGATCTGTTGCTGGTTCTCCTATTTTTTTTTTTTTTTTTTTACTGTACTGTTCTTATTTCTTGGTCCTTTCCATCCTAAATATTACTGGAAAATAGGATTAGGATGATGACGACGATGATTTTGTTGATGACCTAAACCTTTCCCTGACCTTGCCCATTCTCTTGTGCCCCATCCCTTTATATACCAATTACTCTCCTATTTGTTCCATTACTTTCTCTCTTCGTTTCAGCCAAACATCTCGCTGTCTCTCCGCCGTCCTGTTTCACCCATTTTCCTCTACTCTCCTAATCACATTATCTTCGACCCTTTTGCTGTGCCTTGTGCACTTGAGCAAACTGTTTAGCCTAATTACAGTTTATATTTACTTCAACCAAGGGGTATCCTACCGGTCAAGAGTATTAAAAAAAGGGAAAGTTATATCCAAGATTAATATCAAAGTTAACAACAGACGATTTTGTTCAGCCAAGAGACATCCAAATAGCCTAATAGTTCCTCGTTATTTTCCTTGACCCTCACTAGGCCTTCCAAACACTATCCCCTGCCTCACCAGCCTGCCTCACTGGACTAACTTTCCTTCCCTCCCTGCCCGTTACTCGCTCCTTTTCATCCCCTCTTTCCTCTCCATATCCCCTTCTGCTCCATTCCATTAACCTCCCCTCTCCCCTCCCATTACCATCTTTTTCTCCCATTTTACATTCCATCTAGATTCCTTACTCCCATACTGTCCCACCTACAAATATTATCGTATGCATTTAATTATTCTTAACTCAAGCGTATTTCATCCCCACAAACCTAGTTTTCCTCAGACTTTCTCTGTTTCTAGGCATCCTTCTTTACTTATACAATACACGAGTATGCCTACATTTTCTCGTTTCCCTTGATTATGCTACATTAGTAAGATAGGTTTGGCTAGATTAGGTGAGGCAAGGTTAAGTTAGATCATAATAGGAGTCGATGGAATCGAAGAGAATAAGCTAGGTTAGGTTAGGATAGTGCAGGACTAGATAGGACAGAACAGGGCCGAGGAGGTTTGATTGAAATAAGTTAGGTTAGGATGAATTATGTTAGGATACCGGTAGGATTGGAGAGAATAGGACAGGGCACGCTAGGACAGAATGTGGAAGGCTAGGTTAAGTTAGGCTGGCTTAGGTTAGGTTTTACTGCTCGATATCACATGCCATTCCATTCCCAAGCTCCGTTCCCATTCCATTTCCTTCTCACATTTTGCGTCGATTTCCCTTATGACCCAACGCTCTCGATAACACCCTCACCATCTCACCAATCCCATTTCTTCTCACACTCTCTTTTCCCTGCAACATCCTTTGGCCTTCTTCCACCAGTCCTATCTTCTGCCGGCGTTCATACCCCGTTTTTTCCTCATCACTTTTTTTTTTTCAATCCCCAGTTCCATACACGCTTTCTCTGACGTCCTTTCAGTAATACTTCTCTCATTCTGTTCATCCTATCATCAGTCTCATTAATCCTTTACGATTCACCAACCCTTTCACAAGGAATCTTCAGCAGTTTTATTCTTGCCACCTCGAAGCGACCTTGGAGAGGATTCCTTAGACAGTAAGATCATTCTCCAGTATCTCTTGAGAGATGTGAGATTTCTCATCTAGTTTATTATAGCTGTCGCTAGGCGATTTTATTCTACCTAGGATTGACTTTCTGTCCTCATCAAATACACTCCTAAACCTACGCCCTCCCCCATTATTTATCTTTATCTCATTGCCCAAATATCTGTCCATTCAGTCTCATTCCTCCCAGTAACTATTCTGCCCTACTCAAAATTTTACATTTTTCTATCCACTAAGCTTTTCTCACTCGTCTTCAGTCCTATTCTTTCCTACATCATTGTCTTAGAACCCTCTCGTTCTGTCTTCAGTGGCGTAGCTAAGGGGGAGGTGGGGACTGGGGAGGCCAGTGGGGGCCCGGCCCTTCACGATCTATCCAGTTAAACTTTGGACCCCAGTTGACCCCCAATTTGAAATTTGAAATTTTTAATTGTTTAATATGTACGCACTGCGCAACTCTGGCCCTTCCTAGAATAAGGCTTGGCCTCCCCACTCCCCTCCCCCTGGTTGTGTAAACTAGCTAAATCATTGTCTATCTTTTTGTCGCTTCTGTCAGTTCCCCGCTCATTACCCTGCATCCCACTCATCATTTTTTTGTATCCTTTAAACCTTCTCATCTTAACCAGCAAACAGTTTTCCATGTATGAGTAAAACTTCCTGTGCTATTCTCCCTATGCTTTTCCTGCGCTCTTTAAACTCCTGGTTCCTTGCCTTCCTGTCCCCTAATACCATCGGATTCTGTGTCCTGGTATGTCCCACCCATCCCTATCCTTCCCCGGTATCATTTCCGTTCCATCCATCCGACCCAAATACTACACAAACCTACATCTTTCCATCCTGGCCATCTCACCCTCCATCCATTCCCTGCAATCCGCCAATCTCATCCGTTCCTCCCTCGACCAGATTAAACATATCACACACACACACACACACACACACACACACACACACACACACACACACACACACACACACAGGGACGGGGACGGTCACATATATTTACACTTCCTCCTGACTCGCCTCTTTTTTTTTGTCAGGCCATATTTATGTCTTGGTGTTTATGTCGCTCCGCTGTCCCTTCGTTACGCCCCCGATGTTACAGATATTACATTACTATCATACGTTTATTTGTCTATTAGTCTCTATCTGTTTCGGTATATATTTATCAGTACACACACACACACACACACACACACACACACACACACACACACACACACACAGGGACGGGGAAGGTCACATATATTTACACCTGCTCCTGACTCTCCTGTTTTCGTCAGGCCTCACACACGTATGATCAGCCACCACCGACACACCCTCACACTCACAACGTCGTCCCGTGTCCAGATAATGTGCACGCCTCGGTGAAACCCTCCCTCCCTCTCACACACTCCTGAACGTAATTTTAAAGTTGAGCAAGTATGACGAGAGAGAGAGAGAGAGAGAGAGAGAGAGAGAGAGAGAGAGAGAGAGAGAGAGAGAGAAAGAGAGGGGGGGGAGGGGGCGGGGAGGGGATTGATATATCTGATGGAGGATGCACTAAAAGGATGAACCATATACGGGGATAAATTGACTAACTTTAGTCTGCGGGGATGAGGGAACTGAGATGAACTGGTTAATCCCTTCAAAACTAGGATGTCATTGTTATTGTTACGATAAATATTGTTATTATTATTATCATTATTATTATTATTATTATTATTATTATTATTATTATTATTATTATTACAGTATTATTATTGTTATTATCTATAGCCAGACGCCATAATCCTGTTAGGGGTGGCCGTGTGTCTTTGAATTATTTGTTTTACGGGAAGGGACACTAACCCTCCGCCAACCCACTTGTTGACACGTAGGAAACACGTATGGTTGGTGATATGGTTACCACCCAGCGTCTCCTGGTTTACAGGGAACCATTAGGCTTGTCACTCGATGTAAAGCCACCTGAAGAGGAAAGAAGAGTAATATAAGGTGACAGGATAGATGGGACAAATTGGATGAGAGGAGGGAAGACAGAATAAGAATAACTAAGGTGAAGGGAGAAGTAGGCAGCACTATATCAAGTAAGTGGATTATAATTAAAAATCGTATTATTATTATTATTATTATTATCATTATTATTATCATCATCGTCATCATCATCATCATGAACGTTCGGGAAATTTTTCATAGCGGAATAGTTTTATGGAGATAGTTTCTAATCCTTTTACGGCGAAAGGTTTCCCAAAATTAAATATATTTGTCTGGCAGTGGCAAGAATAAAAATAAGAATGACGTCCTCGGGCTGAAAGGATTAAGGAACGACCTTACTAATTTTCTTCTGATTTAATGAACGATATGAATAATAAGGTGAACTGACTTAAAGAAGAATATGAAAAATAAGGTGAATTTACTTTAAGAACAGAGTGAATAGTAATGTGAACTGATTTAAGGAACTTTATGAATAATAAGGTGAACTGACTTACAGAACAGTATGAATAATAAGATGAAGTGATTTTAAGAGCAGTATGAACAATAAGGTGAAGCGACTTTAAAAAGAAAATTAATAATGTGTGCTAACTTTAAGAACAGTATGAATTACAAGGTAAGGTGGCTTTAAGAACAGTGTGAATAATAAGATGAAGTGACAGTATGTATAATAAGGTGAGGTGACTTAAGGGGGAATATGAATTATATTGTGTATAAAACAACACTGACTTGCTGTGGCGCAGAAGCTTGTGTATCGCATTGATCAGTGGAGCTATACTAGACAGGGGTAACCATATTAGGCGGGTTCACTGTTAAGGATCAGAAAAAAGTGTTCTCTTTGCAGGAATTGCCTGGGCCAGCGTTGCAAGGTACTGGCTCCAATGTCCTTTCTAAACCATTATGACCTGGCTAGTTCTTCCAAACTAGGGCCCCTAGCACCCAGCAGCAATGGAGTAGCTGACCGTGACTGGGGTCGGGCCTGCTTCAAGACGAGGGATGCTAAGATTCTCTGGAGAGGAGAGATAACTGCTTCGAGAAACTGAATTTTGGGGCTAACAACATCCAAACTCTTGCTAGTGACGTTAACTTAGTTTTTCTTCTTGAAAAACTGAGAGATGTAAATTGGGATATCATAGATCTCAGTGAGGTCATGAGACCAGGTGGAGCATTCATAAAATTGTCTGATGGTCACATGCTGTGCTACAGAGGCAAACATGAAAAGACGAAGCATAGTGTAGGATTTCTAGTTGACTAATATTTGAGTGGCAACAATGAAGAATTCGTTAGTATAAATAAAAGACTAGCAGGCCTAATAATAATGCTAAGTAAGAGATACAAGATGAAGTTAATCCAAGTCTGCGCCCCAACATCAGCTTATCTGATGAGGAAGTAGAAAAATCAGATGAAGATGTAGAGGAAGCAATGAATAAACACAGAACCCAGTTTACACTTATGATGGGAGACTTTAATTCAAAAGATGACAATGCAAGAGCAGGTGTGACTGCAATGGGAAATTTTGGAATGAATTTTCGGAATGTACGAGTAACATGTTAATGGACTTTGCTGAAAGAAACCGTCTTAGGGGATCAAAACATCCTTCAAAAGAAACAAATCAGGAAGTGGGCTTGGAAGGAACAAATGGTAAAATGAAAAATGAGATATATTTCATCCTCTCTGACATATCACACGCCGGTACAGTGAAAAACGTAACTGCACTGAACAGAGTAAAATTTGTAGCAAATGGCCAAGTAATGGCGAGAAGCCAAGAAGCACTACGGGTTGATCTCAAAAGAGAAAGAGAGGGACTAATCCGAAGGAAATAGCCTAACTTTGCAGCAGTGAGGAAGAAGGCATCAGGGTTTAGCATGTTAATTCAGAATAAATACTCGCAGTTGATGGATGAAGTAATTCCTGACAAAGAGCAAACGAATGAAAACTTCACGAGAACAATAACTGAGGCAACTCTACAAGGAGGCAGGGAACCTAGAAACAGTAGCAAGCTCTTAGAGAGTACACAGGAACCTTCCTGTTTTTCTGTCCTTGTCTTTAACTGAGAGAATAGTTTTGTTAGTTATAACCTTCCAATACCAATTTCCCACGAATGGACCATCAGGTCTGTTGCTGCAGGCTTTCCATTAACTTCCTAACATGTGAAGGAATACAATTGTGATGTCAAGAAGAAATCACATTAAAGCAACCAAACTAACGAAACCATCAACAAAAGAAACACGAAGATATTCGAAATTTTAACAGGAACAAACTGAAAAAAATAAACGGAATGGAGGAAGCCTGAATGCTACAAACAGAAGGCTTGGTATAGGAAGAAACCAAATGGCTTCTCTATGAGACTCTTACTGAAAAGTGATGAACAAGAGATATAAAGTAGTCAGAATAACAGAAAAAATATTATACAAGACTTTAGGGCAGCAGCATCGTTGTCCAAGAGTCAGGTCAGACTGGAGAAACATTAGACTCAGTCTTCCACAGTGTTACATTAGGTGAAATAAAGAACGCTTTGAGAGCAAAGAAAAGGGATAAGGCAGCAGGTGATGGCATCACTACTGATCTTATGAAGGATGCAGGTGACTGTGCACTGAATGAACTAAGAAAGCAGTTTACGAAATGTCTAAAAGTCAAACCTGTACCCAGATCTTGTATAAATGCATCTATTATTCTGATTCATAAAATGCAGGTGATTTCAAAGACCTAAAGAACTACTCTCCAATTAGTCTTTTACACGTGTACAAACTTTTCATAAAAGTCCTAATAAACAGAATTAGCCCTACCTTAGATGTAAACCAGCAAAGAGAACAGGCAGGATTTCGAAATGGTTAATCGATAATAGACCATACTCACGTTGTTAATCAGGTGATGGATAAACCATCTGAATCTAAGAAACCTTTGAGCATGGCATTTGTTGATTACGAGAAAGCATTTTTGATTCAGTTGAAACAGATGCAGTGGACAATAAAGTATTAAAATAATAGAAGACATTTATAGAGGTAGCACGACCACCATAAAACTCCATTAGGACAGCCAGAAAATACCAATAAAGAAAAGTGTTAGACAAGGAGACACAATTTCACCCAAGTTATTCACTGCGTGCCTAGAGGATATTTTCAGACATTAGATTGAGATGACAACGAATTAACACAGATGGTGAATGATTAACCATTCTTAGATTTGCAGACGACATCGTTCTTTTCAGTAAATCAGGGGAGGAACTACAAGATATGACAGGCCACCTAAGCAGAGAGAGAGAGTCTGAAGGTAGGCTTGAAAATTAATATGAAAAAAACGAAGATTATGTTTAAAAGATACGTTGGTACCCGTCCAGTAAAAACAGAAGATGAAGAACATGTCGAGGAAAACATACAGTATGGCTAGGGCAGACAGTTCAGGCAGATCCAGTCTGTAATAATGAAATCAAGCGTTGAACAAGAATGTGAAGGAAGGATTTGAGCCAACTAAGTAATTACATGAGGGATAAGCAGTTACCATTATGCCAGAAGGAAAGGTTACATAAGCAGTGTGTCCCTCCTGGTCTAACTAATGGATCAGAAATGTGGAGTCGAACAAAATCCTTGGAACATAAACTCAGGAGTATTTAGAGAGGAACAGAGAGGATTAAGTTAGTGGTTCTGAAGAGATAAAAAGTTAACTTGATGGATAAAACAAAAGATGAAAATAGACGATATAATCACTACATTCTCAAAGAATAAACGGATGTTGGCAGGGCACGTCATTCATAGAACAAATAACAGATAAATAACCAGGGTAACTGAGTGGCAGCCCAGAGGTGGAATGAGAGGAGGAGGCAGACAGAGGACGAGATGGCGAGATGAAATTCGGAAATTTGTTGCGATTGGATGGAACAGGCTAACAGGCAACCGGCCAGAGTGGACGAAGATGGGAGATGCCTTTGTCCTGCAGAGGACTGACTCAGACTGATGATGATGATGATGATGATGATGATGATGATGAAGAAGAAGAAGAAGA
This sequence comes from Coenobita brevimanus, assembly GCF_032717465.1. Classification (NCBI taxonomy): domain Eukaryota; kingdom Metazoa; phylum Arthropoda; class Malacostraca; order Decapoda; family Coenobitidae; genus Coenobita; species Coenobita brevimanus. The sequence goes on along the minus strand of NC_137045.1, from coordinate 19,337,912 downwards.
AGAAGATCATGATCATGATCATGATCATGATCATGAATAAGGTGCACTGACTTAAGGAACATTATGAATAATATGGAGAACTGACTTAAGGAATAATAATAATACTAGGTGAAGTGACATACGGAACAGTATCAATAATACGATGAACTGACTTAAGGAGCAGTAGGTGTACTTACAGTACTTAAGGAACATTATGAATAATAAGGTGAAGTGGCTTAAGGAACAGTATGAATAAGAAGATGGACTGACTTTAATAACAATAGGAATAAGAAGGTGAACTGAATGTATTATGTCAGTAAGATGAGAAAATGACTTCAGGGACAATACGAATAAGCAGATGAACTAACTAAAAAGCAGCGTGAATACGAAAGCGTACTGACTTCAGGAAGGAAATGAATTAGATGAACTGCGTTAAGAATTTAAATAAAAAGATGAACTGACTTAGGAAACCACAAGGCTACCGCTGTGAACTGACTAAGAGGGCAAGTCCTGACAAATCGAAGTAGTTGTACCTTATAATTATGCAAACCAGCCAAGTGGAGAGTTAATTAAGTGAACTAAGTATAAAGTTGTCTGAGTCGAAGGTTGTCTGAGTGGAACTGATTAAGTGGAGAGTTGACTCAATAGAGAGTTGGCTAAGTGGAGAGTAGGGGCTAAGTGGAAAATTTACTAAGTGGAGAGTAGACTGAGCGGAGTGTAGGCCAAGTGGAGAGTTGCCCAGGTGGGGAAGAGGTAAGTTGGAGAGTTGGCTAAGTGGAGAGCAAGGACGTGCTACTAGGTATGAGAGATGACTATTGGTGCCAGCTGACTGAAAAAAAAAAAGTATTAGCTGACTGGAAGTTTACCAAAGGGATGAGCTAAGAAAAGTACTTAAAGGAAGGGACTGGTAGAAAAGGACAGCGTGGTATATACAAGAGCTAGCTGACAAGGATATGAATTTAATTGGAAAGCAAATTAAAGGAACACAATGAGTATGAAGCTGAGTCAAATAATGAGCGAGTTGAATCAGAAAAAGTGTTTAATAAAGGGACGAGGTGACTAAGGATGTGGATTAGTTCAGAACACGAGTTAACCCAAGACGTCAGTTAATAAAGGAGCACAGTGAACAAGGAAAGTGGGTTAAATAAGAGAACAAAGTTAATAAGGAAGTCAGGTAAACGAGGGGAGATTTAAGAAAGCAAATTAATACATCGGGAGGTCAGATTATCAGGGAAGTCAGTTACACAAGAGGACGATTGGTAACAAGGAGACAAATTATCCAAGAAAGCAATTATATTAAAGGAACAAGCTGACTAAGGAGATAAAATGACGAATGTGAGCTGAGTTGGGTGATAATACCAAAGAAATATTTCGCCCATTTTACCACAATATGAATTTCAGCCGACACACACACACGCAATTATACATTTACATTTATACATCGTGGCAAATTAAACAGTGCATGCATAAATCAGTGCACACGGCTTAAATTAGTTCCTCCCTCTACATTTCCCGAAGCAGACCACCGTGTTATTAGCGACTCCCTTTCCTGGAATTAGTAATCACGCTAAAGCCAGATGAAATAACGCACACTTTACTGGAAAAACTGATTGGACACTTTAAAGGGCCACATTCATATGACTTTTTCTTTTTTTACAGCAATTGCTTGTTTTCCAACAGACATTTTGCAGTCTGTAAATAGTAATTAAATAAGTATATTGCTTTTCAGAGTTTCAGTACAGGTTGCTGCACTAATCACTGGATGTTAATAGTTACGAAAAATCAGATAATGACATGTCCATCACTTTCTCATCACTTGAGGCCAGTAATGTAATAACAATTACCCCCGGCCCTAATAACGCTTGACAGGAAGCCCTAGATCGGACAGCAGCCCCACTTCTCACAGGACGACCAGCCCTCACCAGCCCTACAGCCCTGCCCCACGCTGCTCTGAGCTACACTGCGGCACTGGCACTCCCGCCATTCCCTCCCCTGCCACTCCTCCCCACCTCGTCCCATACCGCTCTCCCATCCCCGTACCCTTCTTCTCCGTCACCCTACCGGTCTCCTCTCCTCCCCCATTGCACTCCCCTTGCCTCCTCCTTCGGTCACTGTTCCGTCATCTTCTGTCATCGGGCATCGCCTTCGTCTTATCCCCCGGAATTGTCTTTTCTTTTCCTCTTCCTTTGGCACTATTCTGTCCTTTTCCCTTATCATTGCTCTGTCTCTTAACTCACTTCCCTCCGTGATCCTCATTTCCTCTCCTGACATCTTTCCTATCTATTCCGTGTTTCATCTAGCTTCCTTTGCACTGCCCCCACCTCCTTCTCCTTGAAATTTCCTACTTCGTTTTCCTCAGTTCCTGACAGAGTCCAGTCCGTTTTCCCCCTTAGTTTTCTCGTGTCTCATCAACGTCTTCTCCATTACCCTCTTCCCTAATACGCCTCTGGTCCACTCCAGGACATTGACCCGGTCTCCTAATCTCTTCCTCGAGCATACACTCTTCCAGTCTCCACATCTGACGCTGTTCTCTTCTCGTGTTTCCCTGTTACTCTCCCCAGCTCTTCTCCTTGAACAATCTACCCTTCTCCCACTTTTCATGTTCACTCTTTCTAGACATCCATCTTCTCTCTTCCGATCTCCGCACCTGGCACTGTTCTCTTCATCCCTGGTTCCTCGTACTCCCTTCCCATCCACCTCTGTGTCTTCCGTGGCACTATTGATGTCACTTCCCTCCTTCTCTAGCTCTCTCTCTGCCTCATCCCCTTCTCCCCACGCACTGCCATTGTCTCCTTCCCTCTTCCCCTGGCACACCTCCGTTCCTCCTCTCCAGACAATGTTCTCTTCACCTCTGGTCCTCTCTGGCACTCTACCATACCTTTAGTCTGTGCTCACATCCATCACATGAGGAGGCAGCTGTAGCTGTGTGGTAGTGGTGGTGACGGAAGTTATAGTTGTCACAGTAGTAGTAGTAGTAGTAGTAGTAGTAGTAGTAGTAGTAGTAGAAGGAGGAGGAGGAGGAGGAGGAGTAAAACAGATGGTGGTGAACGTGGGTATAGTTCTAGATGTGTTGACTTCAGTAATTGCACTAGTGGTGGTCATTACAAGGTCAGCAGTAGCAGAGGTAGTGGTGAAAGGTAAGGTTAGTAGCGCACAAACTAAGTAATGACGGAGATGCGCTTTGTGACAATAGTGGTGTCGATGAGGTGAAGAGGTTTGGGTGAATTGCATGTACAAGTAAATGTCGGTGCACCTTGATCTGTTACCCCAGTGATCCTACTTATACCCTCCAATACCCTCATCACTGACATTCTCACTGCAAATCCCATTCCTGTTCTCGCTCACTTCTTACTACTCTTCAGTAATCTCTCTCTCTCTCTCTCTCTCTCTCTCTCTCTCTCTCTCTCTCTCTCTCTCTCTTTCCACCCGTATTCTAAATTACCGCTCTCTTCTCTTCTTCTCTCCCCTTCCACTACCTCTTCCTTCCCCATAACCTATTTTCTTCACTTTTACAGTCTCTCCTCCATACCTTCTCTTATCTCTCTCGCTTCGCTTCTGCTTTTCATTCCTCCCTCCATCATTTCCCCTGCCGTCCCATCCTCCGCTCCCCTATTCACGCCCCCCTCCCCCGCTCCTCCACTCCACGCTCTCTATCAGCTGACAGATCATTTCTCACTAACCAATAATATCGTCGCCTTCTCGCTCACACGCGTTCGTGCACTCACATACCAATACGCACATGTTCACACACACACACATTTTATATATATATATATATATATATATATATATATATATATATATATATATATATATATATATGCCTGTAAAAGAAATAACTCAAAGTCAATTTTAAAATGGCCACCCCTTACGGGATTATGGCGTCTGGCAATATATATATATATATATATATATATATATATATATATATATATATATATATATATATATATATATATATATATATACATACTATATATATATTATATTCACAGGCTCCGAGTGTGAATATAGGCTCACACACCGGTACATGAACAACTGAATACCTACTCTCACCAACTCTTAAAGTAATGGCCTGTTCTCGCTCCCTGGCACCTTGCCATAGACCTCTCCAATAGCATTTTTTCTTCGTCTTTCCGTCGTCTTCTCTACTCTGATAGCTCTGTAGCTGTTTTTTCCACTGACTTATGTCTCTGACTATACAATTTGGACATTTTCTATGTTGTCCCTCTGACTCCTCCCCTTTCTGGCTTCTTCATTTTTTTTTTTTCAGTTTTGCTTTCAGCCCTGATTATTTCACTCTTGTTGTTCTCGAAAATATTGCTGCCGTGCTGACACGCGGCCTTTTCTACTTTCTGAAAGGCTAGTTTCATTCAGCCTGTCCCGAAAAGGGGTGACAGCTCCCAACTCTCTAGCTATTGTCCAAGTGTCTTTACCTCTTGTAATTCACGACTTTGAACTATCATCAAAAGGAAGCATTTGTCTTCTCATAATATTTCCTTCGAGCCATCAGTATTGGTCCTGTCTCTGACACTCCAGTAGTAATCTCCATATATTCCTTTCGTGCTCTCAGTCATCCTCTTTCCAGGACTTAAGTGAAACCTTTGCCACTGCGCTAAATATACCCAAAGGCTTCAACAACGGATGGCACAAATCTTTAGCTGCCAAACTGCCCTCCTACGGTTTCTGTCCCTCATTCAGTACCTTTATCTCAGGTTTTCTCACCAGCTGTTTAATACCTGCTGTTGTAGACGGCCCATGACCTTCTAAAACCATCAGTAATGGTGATCGTCAGGGTTCTGTATTTTCACAACGTGTTTTCCTCCTACTGATGAATGACCATCTAAGTTGTAACTCTACAGTAGGACTATCCACTCATACGCTGATGACTTCACTTTTCGTTTTCCACTCGTTTCACCATAAGTCACTGCAACAATTACGGGATGAAACTGTGGTAAATATATGTTCTTTTTTATCTTATATTTCTGAAAGAAGATACAGTAATGCCTCACAAACCTAGTTCTTGCCAAAATCTTCCACGTAATTACATTCAGCATTATAAAACTCAAATTTTCACCGCCTTAGTGTCGCCTTTCCTCGTGATATCTCTTGGCTCGATTACATTACTCATATCATAAAAACAATTTCGCAGAGGTAAGGCTTTGTTCACCATAGTGTCCTTATTCGCCTCTGTATGGAGTACAGCTCTTAAGTGTGTGTGTGTGTGTGTGTGTGTGTGTGTGTGTGTGTGTGTGTGTGTGTGTGTGTGTGTGTGTGTGTGTGTGTGTGTGTGTGTGTGTGTGTGTGTGTGTGTGTGTGTGTGTGTGTGTGTGTGTGTGTGTGTGTGTGTGTGTGTGTGTGTGTGTGTGTGTGTGTGTGTGTGTGTGTGTGTGTGTGTGTGTGTGTGTGTGTGTGTGTGTGTGTGTGTGTGTGTGTGTGTGTGTGTGTGTGTGTGTGTGTGTGTGTGTGTGTGTGTGTGTGTGTGTGTGTGTGTGTGTGTGTGTGTGTGTGTGTGTGTGTGTGTGTGTGTGTGTGTGTGTGTGTGTGTGTGTGTGTGTGTGTGTGTGTGTGTGTGTGTGTGTGTGTGTGTGTGTGTGTGTGTGTGTGTGTGTGTGTGTGTGTGTGTGTGTGTGTGTGTGTGTGTGTGTGTGTGTGTGTGTGTGTGTGTGTGTGTGTGTGTGTGTGTGTGTGTGTGTGTGTGTGTGTGTGTGTGTGTGTGTGTGTGTGTGTGTGTGTGTGTGTAGGTTTCGGGTGAGGTAATCACATACAGCACCTGTACACAGAGTAGAGTCAAAGGCTTTTCGCTCATCAGTTCGCCGTTTTTCAACGACTTCCATCAAATCTTTCTCTTCGCCGCAGTGGTGCAACTCTCTCTCTCTCTCTCTCTCTCTCTCTCTCTCTCTCTCTCTCTCTCTCTCTCTCTCTCTCTCTCTCTCTCTCTCTCCGTCCATCCAGCTACACACTAACTTTTTATCTAACCTTTTACTCTCAGTCGGCTCACGAACTGTAGTCTTCTGAGTCTCCTTCTCACTGCCTACGAACTCCAGTCTTTAAAGCGAAACGTACATTCACTCGGAAATGAAAGGATCTTGATTTTGGCTATCTTTTTTTTTTTTTTTTTCTATATTTGGAAGGGACAAATTTTAGAGGTCCGCTGCCTTTAGTAATTGCCTTTATTGTATGATAACTCCAAAACATAGACACATTTATACATACGAATACGCACAAGCACACACACACACACACACACACACACAGGCACGCACGCGCGCGCTCCCAAAACGAGAAATACACCATAAAAAAGTTAATGTATATCCGAAGTTTCGATAACCTTCCTAAAATATTACCTTCTTAGTGACTATGGACGAGAGGGAGGCCAGCTGGGGAATAGCAGGGAATAGTGGACAGTATCTGGGAATAGTGGATAGTATCTGGGAATAGTGGACAGTATCTGGGAATAGTGGATAGTATCTGAGGATAGTGGACAGTATCTGGGAACAGTGGATAGTATCTGGGAGTAGTGGACGGTATCTGGGAATAGCGGACAATATCTGGGAGTTGTAGACATTGCAGTATCTGGGAAAAGTGAGCAGTGTCTGCTATTAATGGACAGTATCTCGGAACAGTGGGCAGTATCTGAGAATAGTGTTCATTTTGATGGAATAGTGGACAGTGGACAGTATGTGGTACTATCCTGGAGTATCAAAAATAATGTGGTGATAATATCGAAAACGTTATTTGTATTTTGTTCTTGTTGTTCCCAAACGATTTCTTCACTTTAGTTGAGACCCCGGCAAGGAAGCGATTAATGCAGGCTATAGCTAAGTCTGCGTTTGAAAAGTCTCTCCTGAGTCTCTTAAAATCGTCTGGAGATGCCGAAAACGAAAATTAGAACGACGTCATCCTACTGGAGGTGTTAAGAGAGTCTCTGTAGTTGGCGATATTCCAGAACATCGAACAACATCGGACAATATACTGTATTTTAACAAGCATACCAGCACCATTGAGTATAAAGAGCATCAAGCAGTACAAGATAACAGTCAACAACTCTGTAATATTCCGAGAGGGTAGTGGCTGGTAGGTTGTTGTCTGTCGTCCGAAATGACACAAGTTCTATCCCAGACTAGGGCGTAGAACAGCTTAATTAGTTGAATTTCGCATTAAAAAAAAAAAAATACTAATCTTGCACAAGACCAATCAACATGTAAAAACACCCCCAGTAATACCAATGCACCAGTCTTGATTAAGAATGGCCAAGCATATAGTCAATATGGACGGTAGGTATTAGTGTCGAAGTGGTGGCATGTGAAACTGTGCCTATAAGAACGGGCTGTTGAGCCTCTGCTCAGAGTCGGACATATATAGGAAAAAGAAAGGGGATTCACCTCAATAGGGAAATTTAAAAAATTTTGACGACAGTCCATGAATTAGAAAACATCATGAATTAGCTTACATACGACTGCATCGGCGGTGGATTTGGGAAGTGTGGGGAAAAAAAGAAAAGAAAAGAAAGAAAGAAAACAGTGAAGAATACACGCAGCACTTGTAAATTTAGGAAAATGCATTTGAAAGGATCAGACATCAGTACAAGGAAGGATCATGGATTAATCTATCGAGGATGAGAGGACGTCAAGGATAAAAGACTTGGTGAAAAACTGAACAGTATCAGGGAAGCTTTACACTGAGGGTATTAGAAAGCATCAGCCAGTATCATGAATCATCAAGGAGTAAAAGTGGGTATAAGGAGCCAGAGTGAGGTCTTCATAAGCAGTCCTGAGCCTCAGATCCCAACCCTTGTCAATATTTGGCCTTCACCCTCGTTGGCTTCTTAATCTGGGACCCAAGATGCCTCTATATATGCCTCACCTCCGCCTCCACCACCTCCACCTCACCTCTCTACCTCCCTCTGCCTCCTTCTCTATTGCTGTGTCCGCCTACACCTCACCACCTACCTCCATCTCTTCACTTCCCTCTGCTTCCATCTCTCTACCTGCTTCTACCCACACATCTCTACCTGCCTGTACTTAAATTACTTAAATCTTAGTACCTGTGTCTGCCTCCAATTCACCGCCCACTTCTACCTCCATCTCTGTACCTCCCCATGCCTCCGCCTCCACTTCTCTACCGAACTTCTATCCCGATCTTTCCACATTTTTCTGCCTGCACGTTTGTATGAGTTTGTACCTCCACCTCTGTATCTGCCTCTACCTCCCTCTGCTTGCATCGACCTCTACGTCCACCTGTACCTTCCACTGTCTCCACCGCCTACATCTCTCTCTACCTGCTTCTGCCTCTGTCACTCTACCTAACTCTGCTACCACTTTTCTACCTGTCACTTCCTCTGCCTCCACCTATCTGCCTGCCTCAACCTCCACTTTTCCGTTTCTCTCTGTTTCCACCTCCACCTTCCTCCAGCTCGACCCTCACATCCAGCTTCACTTTCCTCAGTCTCTGCATTCCTCGGCCTCCATCTCCATCTAGCCTTTATCTTTATTCCCTAAATTCACCTTCACCTTCACCTTCTGCCTCCACCTCCACCCATACATTCCCCCACTTTAACCTCTAAGTTCCTCCACTTCCACCTCCATTATCCTCCCCCTCCCCCTCTACTTTTATTCACCTTCACTTCTACCTACTGTTACCTCAACCACTACCTTCCTCTACCTCCATCTAGACTTCTCTTTATTCTCCACTTTCAATAACCACCAAGCCCTCCTCTAAACCTTCCATTAACTCAATTTATATCTACCATTCACTATTTTTGTTTCCCCTTTATCTTTACAATTTGCTGTTTCAACTCTCACCTTTCCTCCACCGTTCACTGTGTCTATCTTCACTCCATCATTAACTGTTTCTCTCTTGTCTACTTCTACTATTTACCATTCCTATATTCCCCTCCTCTACAATTCACACTTCCCATTTCTTTGCCTCTACTACTCACTTATATCATCATTCTCTGCCATATCTCTGTCATTAATTCCTTCTAGCCTCTTCTACCTCTGTTTTTCTCCACCCCATCCCTCCTCTCCTTCCATTATCCATTCCCTCTATCTTTCTTTTTCCTCAGCACCTTCTCTTCCACGTCCCTATATCCTGTTCTAAAGCTTCATCCTTCAATTCATCTTTCCAATTTCTCTTCCACCTCTCCTCACCTCTCTTTCCACTCTCCCTCCCTCTAGTGTCTCCATTTACATTTCCCTCCCTCCCTCGGCGCCTCCTGTAATCGCTTTCGTAACCTGGACTCCCACCTCTCTCTCTCTCTCTCTCTCTCTCTCTCTCTCTCTCTCTCTCTCTCTCTCTCTCTCTCTCTCTCTCTCTCTCTCTCTCTCTCTTACGCACTTGTCCCTTTAGATCTTTAGAAGCTGGCTTTCAGAGTCCATTAATACCGTTAAGCTGATGACGACGACGACTGTGATGATGATACTGGTGATGATACTGGTGATGATGATGATGATGAATGAGAGGACAGCGGCGATTACAAATAAGATGGCAACAGTGTTACTGATCACAGTAATTACCACAGCCCGCCAGAGTAGTTAATTGCTTCATATTTTCCACTCGTCAGCATATCAGAGATGAAGCTAAAACCTCTGAGATTGTGAAGTCAGATTTCATGGTGGATGAACTTTGACGGCTTTTGCTGAACGAGGATATCTTTGATCTTATCCTGTGAGCCACTGAAAGGATTACCGAGAAACTTGGCACATTTTAATCCGCGTGATGTAACGTAGCACATCAAGTGACATTTGCTGGCCTCTGGCGATGTATGGCGACCTTTGCTGACATTTGAGGATGAAGGGTAGGAGGAGAGAGAGAGAAAAAACGAGGAATATTACGCACTACGTTTTGCTTGCTTGCTCCATTCTCTCTTTTGATTCTCCCTGTCTTTCTGCCTTCCCCCCTTCTGCCCCACCCACCCTCTCTCTCCCTCTGTCTGTCTGTCTGTCTGTCTGTCTGTCTCTGTCTGTCTGTCTGTGTGTCTGTCTGTCTGTCTGTCTGTCTGTCTCTCTCTCTCTCTCTCTCTCTCTCTCTCTCTCTCTCTCTCTCTCTCTCTCTCTCTCCAGTTCCACAACTGTCATACCGATTTAGCCAGCAGTAACTAATCATTTGCATCACTATTAACGACATTACCACAATCACCAGTCCCCAACTATATAGACAGATAGATAGATAGATTGATATGCAATCTTTGACACCACAACTACCACCTTACAAGCTACCTCAACCACCAACTCTGTAACACCATAACTATCATAATGTCCGTCACCACAACCAATCACACTCTCTAACACCACACCCACCACAAGCTGCCCCAGTACCACAGTCTGATTACCACAACCACCACCACCACCACCACCACTACAACACTATTCTCCCACCACAAGCTCGGGCACGCAGGCTACCAGAAACACCAAAACCATAACCACCACAGTTGCCACAACCACAGTATCATCCTCACAGCACAGTTTCCCGCACATAAACCAGTTGAGTCGCCAGCACCACAATACCATACTTGCAGCACAATCTGGAACACGTAAACTAGCACAATCCCCAGCATCGTACCTGCCCCACCGCCACCAGCATATCCCTGATCCGGTGTTCTTATATGTAAATTGGCCAAGGCATGGACGAAGGAATGAGGGCTTAAGGAGGGAAGGTACAGAGAAGGAAGGAAGGAAGGAGAGGATGAGGAGGGAGGGATCAAGGAAGAAAAGGTGGCAGGAATGGAGGTGGGTATAGATGAAAAAAGGAAGGAGGGAAAGAAAGCAGCGAAAAGGGAAGGAAGGAAACACTAAGAAAGAAGGAAGGTAAAGAGAAAGAAAACAGAAACATAATGATAAAGGAGGTAGAGACGATGGAGAAATGAACGGCTGAGTAAAGAGAGGAAACAGGGATTTAAGAAAGCAAGAGAGGAAGGCCGGAGTGAAGGGAACAGAAGATGAAGAAATTAAGGATGGATAAAAGTGAAAAATGGTACAAAAAGAAACAGAGAAGGAAATGAAGCAAGGGAAGGAAAAATAAAGAAACTGAGGAGAAAAGGAGGGAGGAAATGTAGAAAAAATGGTAGGAAAGAAGGACAAGAAGCAGGGAATGGAAAAGAAGCCAGGGAAGAAGATATAAAGAAGCTGAAGAGAAAAGGAGGGAAGAACTGGAGGAAAAATAGGAGGAAAAAGAGACGATGGGAAAGAAGGAAGGAAATGAAAGTGAGGGAAGAATGAAGAGGGTAAGAAAATTAAAGAGGAAAAGGGAAGAAGAAAGAATTTGAAACAGGACGGAAGAAAGCAAAGAAAGAGTTACTGAAGGAAGGCAAAAGAGGAATGACAGGAAGGAAAGTGAAAAGAAGAGGAAAAAAAGGAATGGCAGGAAAGTGAAAGCGAAGGAGAAACAGTTAAAGAATGAAGAGTAGACACCAGAGAAATAAGTCATAAAGTGACATTAGCGAGAACAGGAAAAAGAGAAATAAAGACAAGACACATAAGGGACGAGAAAATAAAATGAAGAGGAAAATCAGAGAAGACGGTAAGGTAACATTGTACTATTATTGTTTATGGAAAGAAGGAAGGAAATTGAAACACTCATATGGAAGGACGGAAACAAAGAAGCAGGAAGCGAAAAGAAGATGGAAGGAGAGAGTAACGAAGAAGGAAATCCTCAGAAGCGAAACAGTAATAATCAAAGAGAGAAAATGCAGGGGAAGTGAAAAAGAAGCAGAATGAGGAACTATTGAGAAGCCAAAAACAAGGAAGGAGGAAAAAAGGTGAAGAACGGAAATAAAAAATATATATATCAGAGAATAACGGGAAAGGAAAACAGACGAAGGAGAGCTGCAAGGCTTGGTGGATGAGTTTGGGAGTGTGTGTAAGAAACGGAATCTAAAGGTGAATGTAGGGAAGAGTAAAGTGATGGTCTTTGAGAGAGGTGAAGTCAGTGAATGTACAGCGAGGTTGGATGGTGAGGAATTGGAAAATGTGAGTACGTTTAAGTACTTGGGTAGTGTGATGAGTAAGGATGGAGGTTTGGAGGGTGAAGTGCTTGAAAGGGTACAGCAGGGAAGAAAGGTTGCTGGTTCCTTGAAAGCAGTGATAAGAAACAGGGAAGTGAGCATGGAAGTGAAAAAGTTACTACATGACAGTATTGTGATACCAACTCTAACGTACGGAAGTGAAGCTTGGACGTTGTTGGAAGGACACAAGTCAAGAGTGAGAGCAGTGGAAATGAGTTATTTAAGAGGAGCCTGTGGAGTCACATGGAGAGACAGGCTGACGAATGAGGATATAAAGGAGCGTTGTGGTGTTGATGTGGATGTGATAGGAAGCGCTATGAGGAACACTCTGAGGTGGTTTGGCCATGTGGAGAGGATGGAGGGTGAAAGACTGACGAAGAGAGTGTATGTGAGTGAGGTGGAGGGAGAAAGAGGGAGGGGGAGGCCGAGGATGAGATGGAGGGATGGGGTGGAGAGGTATATGAGAGAGGGGGGTGTGAGCTGGGAGCAGGGGAGTGAAATGGCGGGGGACAGGGCGACTTGGAGGCGATTTGTTTGTGGCCACCCCAAACGGGATTGAGGCGTCTGGCAATAGATAGATAGATAGATAGAAAACAGTTCGTATGCCTTGAATCATGTTCACCGCCACTACAACCACCACCACCACCACCACCACCACCAACAACAACAACAACAACAACAAATAGTTGGAGGAGGAGGAGGAGGAGGAGGAGGGGAGAGAGAGAGAGAGAGAGAGAGAGAGAGAGAGAGAGAGGGGGGGGTAAATAAACTGGGATTATTAATGAATAGCCCATGCCTGGGAGAAAGAAGGGGGTGGAAATGGAGATATTCAGAAAAAAAGGTGAGCGAAAATGAAACTAGAATTGTAAAGGACGTGTCGAGAGGAAAATGAGTAAGGGAGAAAAAAAGAAAATATGTTAAGAACTTTGGGCTCCTATGACTCACTCTCATTTGAATAAAATCGTCTAGCGCTAACTGCCATGGAGTACCAGAATGTCTCGCTGATGAGACAGTTAATATGGACAGTATTAACACTAGCACTCTCCTAGCTTAGAGAGAGAGAGACAGAGAGAGAGAGAGAGTGCTAGCTTATATATATATATATATATATATATATATATATATATATATATATATATATATATACATATATATATATATATATATATATATATATATATATATATATATATATATATATATATATATATATATATATATATATATATATATATATATATATATATATATATATATATATATATATATATATATATATATATATATATATATACAGATAGATATATCACCTTATCTCATCAGCCGTTTGAGTGTCCACTGCAGGACCGGCCTATCCCGACCGAAGTGGGGACGATACAGCCAATGTATCTCTACCAAGTGGCTTAGGCTGTCTAGCAGAGATTATATGTAGGGTGAGAAGTGCTTGTAAGTGTAATTGTAGTGTTGGAGTGGCTTTGGATGTGTGTGTAGTCTGTGAACCAAGTGTAATTGGCCCGCGCAAGCCGACTGGGTGCAAGCATACTTTATAGTATGCGACACTGGTTCAATCACAGCACCCCTTGTGTCAGCCAATGCAGTACGTGGCCTGAAGAACGCTCCCAAAATTTATTACCCTGGCTGGGCGCGAACCCTCGTTCTTTAGTGTACGAAAACGCACACTTTACCAATGAGGCTCCATATATATATATATATATATATATATATATATATATATATATATATATATCATCTTCTGCTAGCCTATATAAAATATTTGAGTTGACATTACCATGAGAAGATTCAGAGTTAAAAACATGAGGAAGGGAAATCTAATGAAAATGGGAGGGAGTGAATCGAGGACACCGTTCCACACTCCAGTCCACTAATGAATACACAAGGATAAAAAAGAGTATTAGCCTTCGTGCTGTCGGAGCAATTCTTGTATTCTGTTCCCCGAACACCAAACGATATTTTTTTTTTCCAGCTAAGAATGGCACAGAAACCTGAATGTGTTAGTAATGCTGCCATTAATCCCCTTAAGATGGGGCAAACTTTAGTATTATACTCCAGCACACGCCAGGCGATTATATTTAGCTGAGTGTGGGTCAAAGGAGCCTAAGGGTGTTGACAGAAGAGAGGAAGAACCGGGGATGGCTAGCAAGTATAGGTGACAGCATGAAGAGGAACACGATAAGGACAGAGGGAAGGCAAGCACGAGGGTAAGGGAAAGAAGGAATGGTGAAATGTTACAAAACAGTCAAGAGAGATAAGAAGCTGAGGAAGTGGGACGAAAAGAACAGAAACGAGAAGGAATGAAAAGAGATTAAATTTAAAAAAGGGAAAGCTGGAGAGTGGTTTAATGCAAAAAATGAAAAGGCAAAGACAAAGAAAACTGCACTGGACAAAAGAAAGAACTAATCAGAGACAGAAAGAAAATATTACTGAAGTAGGATGATTGAAGAAAACCCCGAATGAGGACAGAGAGATGGTAAGCACGGACATGTAGAAGAAAAATCCACTTCCAATACGCACATTAACTTATTTGTACCTGTACGGTAGCGGGATAATATTGTTCTTGTCCAAAATAATTGTCAGCCCTCTCACGGTAGGAAAAACTCTAGTATTCTACTTCAACTAACACCATACAATTTTATTTAGCTAAGAGTGAGTCACAAAAGGATGAAAGTTTTAACGGAGATTGTTTCTAGCAAGCTCCCTGCGACAAGTTTCTGCTAATCTAAACAACAACGTCTCGTTGTAACAACAGTAAAATGAAGAAGAACTGACATCGCAGTGAAGGCGGCAACCACTCCAGTGACTAAGAGACGCCGTCTTTTCGGTCACATACTTGCGACCGCCAGGTGATTTTATTCAAATCAGGAGTGACCCATCACACTGAACGAATGAAGCAAGAACTATGTTGAAACATGGGGTGTAATGACCGTAGATTTTTAAGAGGTTGATATAAACAACAGGAGGTCAACGCTTCATTTCGCCAGGAGTTTTTACAGAGGGATTAATGCTCTCAGGCTGACTTTACGTTATCTAGAGATTTACGGTATACAACCATTGCCTACACCTGACGCTCTGTACGCTGATTGTCTATTACTCAAGCGGCTCTTTGTCACCTCTTAAAACTATCTTAAAGCCTCAACCAACGTAGATTTATTTATTCTTTATGATAAGGATCCCTCAAGAAACACACGGATAATGCACCGTTACTCCTAAATCTTCAGTTTTTCAATATCAGGCATCAGCCAAACGAATATTAACAATCTCAGGCTCCCTGGGTTTACTCTCAGCCGAATACGATTGTCTGAGGTGTAACTGCAATAGAATAATGAAAACTAGAGTCGTCCCAACCAGCAGTAAATCTTTCAGGATCCTGTACCTACTCTCAACTGAATAAAATCGTCTGGCACTCGCTAGAATGTAATACGAGACAAGATGCGACCTTGAAAGAATTAACCCGACACCTTGCGAGTACCAGTAAGTCTGTAGTTCACCAGGAACAGACATCAGCCCCAAGAGTTTTAAGCTAATTGAATAAAAAATGTAAGAATGGCGCGCTGTTGCAAACATTGGAGAGGAAAGGAAGGAAGAAAGTCTGGAAACAGCCGGAAAAAGATACATTCCCTCCCTTACGGCGGCCACATAAATATGCATAATAAACTAGATTAAGGAAAGCATCTATTCACCATTACTCCGGCTCCGTGGGGAATTGTCCTATTTTCTCCTGCCTTCCTTTCGGCTTTACCTTCCCTCTTTGCTTTCCACCTACCCTTCCTCCTTTTTCTTCTGGTACTACTTCCTTCCTCCTACTTTCTCCCTTCTTTTTCCCTTCTTACTCTTCTTTCCTCTCTCCTCTTGCAGGTCTCCTTCCCTCCTTAATCTTTCTTCCATTTCACTTTTACTTTGCTTGTTTTTTTCCCATGACCTCATCCTTCTCTCCAGCTCTACTTTCTTTCCCTCACCTTTTCCTCCTCCCTTTCCTTTCTTCTCACCTTTCTTCTTATTTTCTTCTGAGACTCCATTCCTCCTCCCACCTGCTCCTTCTCCCTTCAGCCTCCCCATTACTTCCCCTCTTGCCATCTCTTCCGCTCACCTCCCCACCTCTTACCCACTCCTCCTCCTCCTTACGTCTGTTTCCTCTTATTTCCTGGTTTCCTTGCCCCTGTTCCCCCCTCTCTCCCCCTTCCCTCCCTCCGTCCCTCTCTTCCCTCCTTCTCTTCCCTTCCCTCTCTCCCTGTTCTTCCCTCCCTCCCTCCCTCCCGCATCCTTGCTCTTTCTCTTCTTTCATCTTTACCTCTGTTTCCTCTCTCCATGTTCTTCCCTCATTCGTTTCTTGCCCTTCTCTTCCTGCCTTCCGTCCCCTCACCAACTTTGTCCTTTCTCTCCTTTCCTCATTACCTCTCTCTCTCTCTCTCTCTCTCTCTCTCTCTCTCTCTCTCTCTCTCATTCCCTGGCTTTCATTTCCTGTTCTTCCCTCCCTCCCGGACTCATGGCCTTTCTGTCCTTTCCTCTCCCTCTCCTTCCCTCTCACCTGAATATTAGTATGTAACCTTTAGTGTCGACCCTCTCCCAGCTCCACCTGACGCCCCTCTCCCTCTCTTCTCCTCATTCCTTCCACATTATCAGTCCTTCAGTCTCCTCATTCCTCCTCTCTCCTGGACCTTCCTTCCCTTCTTCACATCATGCCCCTCACTCCTCTAGTCACATCAAGTTGCTCACTCATCAGTTTCCCTCTCCTTCCTTCTCCTATTTTCCTTCCCCCCATCCTCTACCCTCTGTCTTCCTCATGCCTTTCACCCTCTTTGTGACTTCCCTCCCGTCCCTCTCTTCCCTTCTCTTCATTCCTGTCATGATTCTCAGTCACCTCTTTCTCGTTCATTCTCTCTCCCCGTCCGTTCCCTCAGCCACAATCATCCATCCTCAACCTTCCTTCCCTCCTATTCATTTCTTTAGCATTCTTTTCACGCACTTCATTCCTCACTTCCCTATTCCTCCCTCAACCTCAGTCTCTCATCCTATTTCATTCGTTTCATCCTCATCATTCCAGCCTTCCTGTTCCTCTCTTCCCTTCTCATTCTTTCATATTGCTCACTCATCCCTTGTCCTCATTATTTCTTTCCTCCTCATTCACCCCCTCTTCTCTAACTCTGCTCCTCATTCCCTTCCTCTCGTAAATTCTCCTCTCCTCTCGTGGCCTACCTCCATTACACCTTACTTTGACACTTTTCTTTTCTTTTCTTTTATTCCTGTGGTGTCCACACTGACGTGGAAACTACACTGCATTCGCCTAACTTTAGTCTTTCAAACACTTTCCAATTTGGTGACTGTCCTTCATTTCTTCACCAGTTCACTTCAAATCCTGTTAAGAATGTTCTTTGGGTAAACACCTCCAAAAAACCTTTCCTATTTTTCTATATAGGTCTTTTAATGGGTTATATAGATCAAAGGTCAAACCATGCAAACACTCATATTTAGTGAAATGTACGAACATGACTCTGTTGAGTGTATCAACTTTTGTAAGGAGGGGTGAGAACATTCACTTATTTTAAACAGAGTTCTAGGGATTAAGTGGGATCCTGTGTTTTTGCATGTTCATAAAATATAATGCAATGTACTGTTGCGTGGACCTGTTCTTTCCATATTTCATTTTACTGTAGCTGTGTGGAGCTCATCCTGCATTCCCTTAGAAATGATGAAAATCTTTATTTTTCTCCACTCACCTGTCCAACTCTCTTTTTTTTCGATCACCATACCTGTCTTTTTTTTTTCCTTCTATTAATTGTTTTCTGTTATGCTTATTAAACTTTTCTACATACATGTTGCTGTCTTATTCCATCCCGCTACCTCCATCCTCCCATTACCTTACCCCTTTCCTTTCATTCTCCCATCATCATAGCTTCACACTGATTCTTTCCCATTCTAGGTATTTTGTCATAATGCATGTACTGTGCATTACTCTATAATTTAGTCCCATATCTCATCGTCTCCGTTTCTCTTTCTTCCCTCCATGTCATCCTCTCTAGTCTACCTTTACTCTTTTTTCTTCGTTTTCCATTCAACCTCCCATCTTCTTCCTATTCTGTCTGTTTTTTTTTTTCTTTTAATATTTTTAGCTTTCCAATTCTCTCTCTCTCTCTCTCTCTCTCTCTCTCTCTCTCTCTCTCTCTCTCTTTCTCTCTCTCCTGTCTTCCTTCAGTCCTTCTCTCCTACACCTTCCTTGATTTACAATTCTATTAAGCTACTCGCCATAGTTCATAATTTTTCAGGATCTCTGCAGCCTTCCATTCCATCTTCTTCCTCTCCCCTACCTACTCTTTCATCTTTTCCTCTTGTTTTCCTGCCACTCTTCATTATTGCACCTTATGTAGCAGTTTGTGCATATACATACATAGCCACCACGACACAGCTGTAGTATATCTGTCTGTCATATGTCTATAGATATGTTGATAGACAGATAGACAGATTAATAGGTATAGATAGATGTATATACCACTACATATTTGTCTATAATTATCTGCCTCCCTGGAAATACACCCAGTGATACACCAACGCATTTCCATATCCACTTGCTAAATCGCTCATCTATCTATTGGACCATCTCTATCTATTAGTCTATTCACGCTCTATCCGGGTCTTTCATCCGTCCACGTTTTCATTTCAGTGTTCACCCACATAGCCAATCAATGACCGAACAGAGAGAGAGAGAGAGAGAGAGAGAGAGAGAGAGAGAGAGAATGAGGACGTACATTAAACAGAAAGGGAAAGATAAGAGAAAGTCAGGGGGTGAGTGAGGTGGAGGACAAAAGAAAGGACAGATAAGAGAGGGGGACAGGAGGGACTACGAACCAATGAGAGAAAGACAAGCCTGGGAATCCTAGAATTAAACTTGCACAGGATAACAAGCCACGCAGACCCCGCATCAGGTGACCCAGAATCACAATTTTTACTTGACGTTTGGCTTAGCAGGTCTCGTATACAAGCAGTTTAATAATCTGTTTGTAGTTATAAATGAATTACTAAACATACCAAATACTCCTTCCTTGTGGGCTTTCTATACCGTTCATTTAATATTGTTATGAAGACTTAGGCCTTCTTATACAGGACTCTTCTGACACCGAAAGTGTTTCTTATTTGCCTTCCTAGCATTTTGAATTCACTTCGTCATATTTGATTTGCTGTTATCAGTTCCTTACTCACTCAGATTTATTATCCATTTCATCAGCTATTCATTAGTTTAGTACAAATCCTGTTGGTGAGATGCCCAGTTTTCTTCGATAAGGTTTGCGATTATGGTGTTATCTCCAAAATTTGTTAAGATTACTCCACCCTACGCCAGTACCATTTACGAAAATATAAAAAACGAGAACTGTCCCCAACACTGATCCCTGAGATGCTGAAGTGGTGACTGGTACATGATGGATATGGCACACCCTTCAATACGACCCAGTGCTTCCCACAAGTCAAATGTCTGTCCATGAATGTCACTGGTATTTTCTGTCTGCCTAGATCATATCATTAAACCCTTTGGCCAGAATATGCCCTTTTTATTCTATTCTTGCCGCTGACGAGGAATTAATGAAGTCGGTCGAACCCATTCAGTATTTTAAAGATATGAAAAACATATCCGAAGTTAAATAAAAGTTAGTGGAATAAACAAGACTAAAAAACTACCTCCTCTGGCTGAAGTGCTAATCAACTAAGCGCTACTGTATCAAAGGCATTGGGAAAGGTGCTGTGATGACGTTATATGTAATTAATATTGTGATACAGTATTCAGATAAACAGAGCAACATCAGAGACAGGCAAAAGAAAATAGGAGAAAGACGAAAAGAGGAACAGTGGGCGAAATACGACAAAGACTGGGAAAAGAATAACAAAAATAGCATTAGAGAAAGAGAGAGAGAGAGAGAGAGAGAGAGAGAGAGAGAGAGAGAGAGAGAGAGAAAGACAGAGGAAAAGGGCACAAGATGAGCATCACAAATATATATATATACGGTAGATAGATAGGTAGATAGATAGATAGACAGATAGACAGAGAGAGAGAGAGAGAGAGAGAGAGAGAGAGGGGGGGGTAGGGGGACAACAGCAACAATAGAGGAGTTACGTCAGGGAGGCTGGGACCCCATTTTGCTTATACCTCATATAGCTCGCTCGACTCGCTCTCTGGGGCAGGGGAAGGGGGACGGGAAGGGAAGAGGAAAGACTAATGAGAAAGGAAAGGGGTAGAAAGAAGGGGAAGAAGGGAAGAAGATAGGAAGGAATGGGAGATTGAGGGAGGAAGGAATGAGGAGGAGGGAGAGGGAAAGAAGTGAGAGAAATAATGGACTGTGGGGGAAGGTTGTATGGAGGAGAAAAGATAGAAGATGATGGAAAATAGGTCAGACTGAGTGTAAGGGTGACTGAAGGACTAAGAGAAGAACTTTGGAGAGACGAGAGGGGGAGGGAAGAGGAGAGGTAGGGAAATGAGATGGATTAAGGGGAGAACTACTGATTTAAGTTAGAGGGAGGTAGGCTCGGGTGTGGGTAGGCTGGGAGAGGTTGGAGGTAGGTACGGTAGGAAGAAAGGAAATGAATGAAGTGCGAGATGGAAATGAAATAATGAAGGAAGGATACAAGGAGCAAGAAAAAGGAGCAAGAAAATAAAAATGAGATGGGAGAGAAGAAGAAGAAAGGAACAGCAGCTATAAGAAAGAGGACAATAAAAATGAAAAACAGCATAGGAAAGAAAGAACCAAACTGAAGGATTGCAAAGATATGGGAACTCTGAAAACTCAAAGCTTAGAGAGAGAGAGAGAGAGAGAGAGAGATGGTAAATAAGATGGATAAAAGAGAAAAGAAAGGGCAAGGGGCGAAAAAAATTAATGCACTGCAATGGAAAATAAAGGAAGAGAGGAAAGACAAGTGAAAAATGAAATATGGAAGAGAAAAAGGCAACAGAGAGAGAGAGAGAGAGAGAGAGAGGACAAAGTAAAACATACGACTAACTTGCTGCATTGCGTTATCTACCCTCCCTCTCCCCCACCACCACACCCTCCGTCTCCCCTCTCTTCTTCCCTCCCTCTCTTCTCCCCCCTCCCGCACTCTCGCTCTACTTACCTCTCTCTCTCTCTCTCTCTCTCTCTCTCTCTCTCTCTCCTAATCTCTCTCAACTTCCCATTCACTACTGGTATCTGTCTTTTCCTTCCGTGTCTGTTCTTCATGATACTTTTTCTCCTTTGTCCCCCCCCCCCTCTCTCTCTCTCTCTCTCTCTCTCTCTCTCTCTGACGCTCCCCTCCCAACATTTCTTCTCTCTCTCACACACACGGGCGCGCACACACATTTATTTTCATACAGAACACTGCGTAACTCCTGGTTATTTGTGGTTATTTGTCAGAATATAATTGACCGAGAGAGAGAGAGAGAGAGAGAGAGAGAGAGAGAGAGAGACAGACAGACAGACAGACAGACAGACAGAGAGAAATGCATGAGTGGCTGAAAAGTTGGTGAGGAAAGATTTAGAGGCCGAAAAAGAGGAAACGGGGAGGGGAGGAAGGAAAAGAGAGAAATAGGAAGAAGGAAGAAAGAGTGAAATGAGAGAAACAGGGACGCGGCAGGAAGTGAAATAGGGAGAAGGGACAAAGGTAGAAAGAACAGGAGAGAAGTGGGGAGGAGGAAGGAAGAGGGAATGGAGGAAATTAGAGATAAAGATTGCAAGAAATAAGGAAAAAGGAAGAGAGAAGTATGAAGGAAGGGAGAGGGAACAGAGGGCATTATCAACAGGGAAGGAAGAGAATAAAGGAGAGTGAAGGAAAAGAGAACGGAGGGAAAGAGGGAGGGGGAATGAAGAGAATGGAAGGGATGAAGAAGAGGGAAGAAGAAAGAATGGAAGGAAAGAGGAAGAGGGAAGGAAGATAATAAAGGACAGTAAAGGAATAAAGAACGGAGAGAAAGAGGGAGGGGGAAGGAAGAGAATAAAGGAGAGTGAAGGAAGAGAGAACGGTGGGAAAGAAGGAGAGGAAAGGAAGGGAACTGGAGAGAAGGAAAGGGGAGAATTAAGGAGAGGGAATCCACAGAAGTAGGGAGTGGTAAAGAAGATAAGTAAAAGGAGGGATGGAAAAGAGAATGGAGAGACATAGGGAGAAAGAAGGGAGAAGGAACATGGAGAATTACGGAGAGCGAAGGGAGATGGAACGAAAAGAAGTGCGAGGGAAAAAAAGGAAGATAATTGGTGAGACTGAAAGTAGTGAATCAGGGGAAAAGCAGTTGAGGTGAAAGGACCTAAAAAGACAGGTGGGTAGACAGGTGAGAAGACGAGAGATAATAGGTAAAAAGTTGAAGAGATAATCAGTGGATGTAGGAAATAAGGGAGAGAGTTAGGGAGCCGAGAGGGAGAGATGCGAGTGACAAAGAGGAAGGAGGAGGATATAAGGGAAGAATAGAGAGAAGAAGGAAGAGAAGATTATGAGCAGAAAGGGAAGATGCGGCGAAATGAAAAAGAGAAAAATGAAGGAAAGAAGTGGGGGAGAAGGGAAAGGAAGGGAGTAGAGAAGGAGGGAACGGAAGGAAAGGTGTGGAGTAGAAAGGGGGAGATGCCAGCAAGATGGAAATATAGTCTGAGAGATGGGGAGAAGGGAGAGGGGAAAATATAAGGATGAAAACAATTGTAGATCGATGTGAGGCAGAGAAGAAGGGTGTGGAGGGAGAAAAAGGAAGGAATGAGATTGGGGAGAAGAAAGGGGTAAATAGTGAGGACAGAGAGAAATGCTGGAAAGAGATGGGAAAGAAGAGAGAGGGAAGATGTAATAAAAACTGACGGAAATGAGTAGGATAAGAGAAAAAGAGATGCCGTGAAGAACAGAAAGAGGGTGAAGGGTGAAGGAAGCGAGGATGTGGGGGAGAGAAGAAAGGAGGGAAAGAGGTGTGGAGAAGAGAGGGAAAATTGAAGGAGAGAAATGAGGAAAAGAGAGGAGGAAGATGTGAAGAGGAAGGAGAGAGAAGGGAGAAGGGTATGGAGAAGGAAGGGGGGAAGGAAGAAGAAAAAGAGGTGTGGAGTATGATGGAGGAGGTGTGACGGGCAAGAATGGTGTGTGGAAGGACAGAGGTTTGAATGACAGACAAGAGGAAGCGAGGTGGGGAGGAGGAAGGGGGAATGGAGAAGGACAGATAACAGGAACAGAGGCATGGAGAAGGGGCGGGGGATGTGGGTCGAATGGAGAGATAAGTGAAAGGGGTGTGAAAATGAGAGAGAGAGAGAGAGAGAGAGAGAGAGAGAGAGAGAGAGAGAGAGAGAGAGAGAGAGAGGAAAAAAGAAGGAAATGTGACAGTCGTAAAAAAATTAAGGGAAGAAGAGGGGAGAAAGTATGAGATATAAAGCCACGGGAGACAACAAGTAAGGAGGAGAGTGGGAGGGGAGAGTGTAGGTGGGTGTTAGAGAGCAGGTAGGCGAAAGTGTAAGTAGGGAGACTGTGTAGGCATACTATACGTTGGGGGTGAGAGTGTATGCAGGGGTGAGAGAATATGAAAGGTGAAACTGTGGACAGGGGTGAGAGTGTATGTAGATGCGAAAATGAAGGCAGGGGTGACAGTGTATGTAGAGGTGTGAGTATAGGCAGGGGTGAGAGTGTATGTAGAGAGCAGTGCAGATAGGGTGAGACTGTAGATAGGGGAGGATGTAGGTAAAGGGCGAGAACGTGAATTAAGGTGACAGTACATAGAAAGTCAGAGTGAAAGAGATACGGGAATGGAGTACGTGCGAAGAATGGCCTCTTCAATATCCATATTTTTACATTTTCAATAAATTCAGCTAGAACGTTTTCCCTGGCACGGAAAATTCTTTTTTTTTCCCAGCACAAATTATTCCTGCATTATACACCGTTCGTTCGCCTCGTCGCACGTTCGTTCATTCACGTTATTGGCTCGTTCATTAATTCCCTTTGTGAATGTGAAAACACCTGCCAGCGTCCATTGGCTGTAGAAGTGGTGGAGACCCCCTCCCCCCCATCACCCCGCACACACAACCTCCTCCTCTCTCCTCCCCTCCTTCCCACACGCGTCACAACTTACACACATGACCGGGCGCGCACATAGGCGTACACATGTGGGGCTGTCAGTGCGTGTGTCAATCAGCGGGGCGGGGCTGAACGACGTGACTGAGCCTGCCAGTACTCGCTGCACAACATCCGTCCATTTAGCCTTTTAATCCCAAGCAGCTCTCAGCAGGACGGGTCTACTGTAGTCCAAAGACAATGAGCCTGTTGACAGTGTCCTCGTGTTCTCCGCCTCGCACTACCTTAAACATCTGAATCATCATCATCATCAGCCATTACAAGTCCAATGCTGAACAAAGGCCTCCCCCAACCTTCTCCACGAATTTCTTGACTGAGTCAATACTTGCCAGGTTTTCCCTGCAAATTTCTCTATCTCATCTCTCTACCTCCTGTCTAGCCTTTTTCTGCCAAGCTTACAGTCTCTTGGTGTCCAGTCAGTCAGCCTCTTGCTCCATCGATTATCCCTTATTCTTGTTACATGGCCTGCCCACCTCCATTTCTGTTCTTTTATAACTTCTATAATATTTTTTTTTACTTTATTTCTAAAGTAAAACTCAAAGAACCATCTGAATACCATGGTTTAAATCAGGCATTTTATCCTGCATAACGCTAAGTAATTATCTGATGACAGATGTCCCGGAACCTCTTCCCCTCGTATCTTAAACCCGTAGTGGTTATCTGCCTCACTGACACTTGTGCAGCTGATAGCAATAAATTTAATTAATAATCATCCACAACTGAGGGAAATACCACGAAGACAAAGAGTTGTCAGAAATGGCATGATCATTTAATCTAGTTGTTCCACCTTGATTATGCCATTCCTACACCAGACACACTGCGTCACGCAACACTATCCAATTACTGCATTTTTTGCACCGAGAATTCAAAGTTATAATGGGTTAACTGTTGCACTAACTGCCAGGAGATGTCATGGCAGTGAAGGCTATTGGTTATTAACTCCATGGAGACTAATGCATCACCCCAACATCAAGGCTATTAAGGAGAACAGATACTCTATCTTCACACACACACACACACACACACACACACACACACACACACACCACATGTAAACATATACGTCAATTAATGACGCCAAACATAAAAACCATGAGCGAACATTCCACATGTACGATGTACACCAATATACCGGTACAAACACATATGAAACACTGAACACTTAATATTTCATATCATCATCATCATCATCATCATCATCATCATGACCCTCTTTCCCAATAATACATGTAGTAGGAAGGGCCCAGAAACAGCAGACGGAAAGCAGAGAGCTGAAAAGTTCTCAGTGTCCATTGAATTGGGCCACGCA
Organism: Coenobita brevimanus; assembly: GCF_032717465.1. Taxonomy (NCBI): domain Eukaryota; kingdom Metazoa; phylum Arthropoda; class Malacostraca; order Decapoda; family Coenobitidae; genus Coenobita; species Coenobita brevimanus. The sequence continues at coordinate 19,312,563 of NC_137045.1, read as the reverse complement.
TTACTTACCCATCATTTAAACCCTTGAAATTCTCGGCTCTCCTCACAAGCTAGACCGCTAGAGTATACACAGTAAACTACGCCTCATAGTGTCTGTGGGATAGAACCAGCCCGCCGATCGCCTGGTTCAAAAAGTTGTGCAGCCCTTTACATGGTGCACACTTACATTTCTATACGTAATTCATTATCCATTTCTATCTTTACCAGCCGCGATATCTAAGCTGGTATTGTTTTCAGTTTGTCTGTGTGTGTGACTGTGTGTCTGTTAGCATGATAACTTCGCAACCGCTCATGACATCATCACAGAATTTTATAGCTGTGTAGCAGGGAAAAAAATCGATCAAGAGTTCGAAACTGGTGAAAGTAGGTCAAGGTCTGTGTATCTGTCACCAAGATAACTTCGCAACCGCTCAAGATACCATCATAAAATTTTACAGGTGTGTAGTAGGGATGAAAATCACCTACGAGTAATGTTTTCAGTTTGTCTGCCTATCTGTGTGTCTGTTAGCCAGATAATTTCTCAACCGCTCAAGATATCATCACAAAATTTTACAGATGTGTAGTAGGGATGAAAATCTCCTACGAGTTTGAAATTGGTGAAAGAAGGTTAAAGTATGTGTGTCTGTTACCACGATAACCGCTCAAGATATCGTCACAAATTTTTACAGGTGTGTAGTAGGGATGAAAATCTCATACGAGTTCGAAATTGGTGAAAATAGGTCAAGGTCGAGGTCATATTCCGAGCAGCACTGGATATGTATCAGGTCGCGGCTGGTGTGATTCCCCCCTTGGGAGGCCCCTCTTGTTTCTTAATTCTATTGTTTGTTTATTTATTTATTTTTTTTCGGTTTCCATACCCCGCTGTTTCTCACAGCAAGTTAATAATACATCTACACCACTCTGTTATTATACCAGTACACGGCAATCCGCTCACTAAATGATCATTAAATGACTTATTATTACCCGGGGAAAGTGCATCGTAATATGAAGCAACCTCACCCACCACGCCACCTATCAGTGTACCTATCGATCAGTTCATTTCCATAATTTCCTTCCATTTCGGCACCTGGCCTACCTCCCTGTCTCAATGGATCTACCTGCTTCACTAACAACCCATCAATTTTTCATCATCACCATCATAAACATCATCATCATCATCATCATGATCCTATTTGCCGCCAATAAATGACATGCTTAAAATGCCATATCGTATTAACCCACCGGTTATTTAACTTCAGATCTTCCTATTTATCTGTCTATTTACCTACTGTACTTTCCTATGTCAACCTATCTATTCTTCTGCTTATCTGCCTTCCTATTTACCTAACTGCTGCACCTATTTTCTGTTTTCCCTACCAGTCAGCTTACCAACCTACCCGTTTATCGATTATTCATCACTTTTCCAAATACCTAACTGCCTATGAATATTATCTGTTCCTCTGTCTATCAGTTCGCGTGCCTATCCATCAGTCTATCCTCATCTGTCCACCCTCCTGCTGTGTTCTTGTCTATCGATCCGTTTTCCTTGACTACCAGTCTGTTGTTCGCTGCCGTGATTAGATGGGGGATAGGGAGGTAAGAGGGAAGTTAATGTGACCTCCCTTCCCCCCTACTTCATCTTCTCTTCATCCGCTTATGCCCCTCACCTTTACTCCCCTCCTTATACTCCTCCCAGCCTTCTTACGTTTGCTCTCTTCCCACCTCCTCCCATCCCTCTACTCCTACATTCACATTCTTCTAAATTCTCATCCTCCCTCTGCTCTTTCTGCCCCTCTTACATCTACTGTACATTCTTCCCCACCCTATTTCCCTTTCCTATAAGAACATACAAAAAGATAACCGGAGTAGACTAGTTGACATATACTGGGCAAGGCCGCATTAGACCTCGACGCTAGGCAGAATAAGGTAAGGATAGCAAAGAAGAATGTTTTCCCTCATCATCAAAGCCTTTCAGCCTTAATTGACACGAAAAAGTGGGAAGGAACATCAGGCGGTATAAAAAAAAGTATATGACAGGGAAATTTTATAGGACGCGACCAAAATTAACCATGTGCTATCGTACTGAACATAAAATACTAGAAAGAATTCAGAGAGCGCATATCTCCGCCAACGCCAATATAATTTATGACTTATAGATCTACTTCCATCCAACGTCGTTAGGGTGTTGATTAATTCTACGGCCTTACTCTACCCTCGTTGTACAATCTCAGAGAAGGCATACTTCCGTCGAAGCCAAAAAATTTATTTTTTATTCGTGCATCCGAATTCGGATACATCTCAAACCCTGCTCATTTCTTCATTCACCCACTGCCCACCTATCCACAAGATTTTATTGAAATTAGATAATAACTTCTCGAGATAGCTTGTCCACAGACAGACATAGGTGAATACATAACCTCCTCCAATTTCGTTGGCAGAGGTACGTAGACGACACTGAAAGCGCGCACACCTCGGCCAACGCCAATAATGTTTGTAATTTGCCGCTGCATTTACTCTTTCCTACTAGAGCAGGGGTTCTTAACCTCGGGTCCATGGATGGGCGTCAGGGGGTCCGTGAAGGTCAGAATAATTGAGTACAATTTAGCGATATTGCGTGATGCCATTTGGCATCATTAGCTGCCAAAAATTAAATAAAAAAATAAAAAACGAAGAGTCTTGAATTCTGGTGTTCGTTGACACAAGCCTACCCTCGTCTGCCAACGCGAGCTATGGGTGCTCTGATTCAGTTTGCTGCTACATACCTTTGTGAGTCAGGGTTTTCAGCGCTTGTTTCTATCAAAACGAAAAGTCGAAATCAACTGGATGTCAGTGATGACATAAATGTTTCTTTGTCAAAGACCACTCCACAATTTCATTTCTTGCTCAAGCCAAACAACAACAACCCTCTCGTTGAAATGAATTTCTGAGCAGAATTAAAGTTTTGTTTTGTTTAATTTGCACAAGTTGGATGTATTTCATTTTTTCATCGAGTGGCCATTAATTTTTGCATGAAAACGAGTAAGAAAATAATTCTTTGTAAAGACTGTTTTATATTTTGTGCATGTCATACGCTGCGTGAGGTAGTTTTCCATTAAATAAAGTATATTCATTGTATGCAAAGTGCTGTGTTTATATATTTATGTGCATTTTTGTAGGGAAGGGGTTCATAGCTTTCACCAGATTCTCGAAGGGGCCCGTGACTCAAAAAAGGTTAAGAACCATTGTACTAGAGGAATATTTTTACAGTCATACATAATCAGTTCATTCTACGGTCTGAATTTGTCTCGCTGCATAATTTCAGTGAGCTCAAATGCAGTACCTTCTGCATTCGGATCCGGATTCACATCGAAATCTAACAAACTCTTTCTTGACCCACTGCCAACCTATTCACCAAATTTCACTGATATCCAGCGACAACTTTTGGAGATATCTTTTGCACAAACTGACAGACATGGGTGAGTACGTAATCCCATCCAACTTCTTTGATGAAGGTAAATAAATATATATAGCAGTAATTCTATTATGCGTAAATATGTGACTGGGACGAGTTTTACACCCAAACCTATCCAGTCATTTGCTGTCTAGCCTATTCTTGAAACCCCTCAATGGAAGCAGTACCAAATACATCACTTAGTAACTTATTCCAGTCATTCACGACCCTGCCTCCAAACACATTCCGTCTTATCACCTTACCGAAACAAAAATTATTAGTTTGCAACCATTTGTTCCACTTCTGTTCCGTCTATCCACATCTAAGACCTTATTATTTTGTTATCTCATTATTATAACCCTTTCATCCACATAAATACCTCAGTTACACCACCCAATACTCTAAGGCTTTCTGGTGGTTACAAATGTATTCTTTTCAACTTGCATTCATATGAAAAGTTCTCTGTCTTTTACAGATAATTTTTGTCACTCATATCCTCAGACTTCCTAAGAAACTTATGCCCAGTCTCTAGTGGGGACACCAAAACTGCAGCATATAATCGTAGTGCAGCCTCCCTTGGGCAAGATATATCTGTACTATTGCTCTGGATGCCCTAATACTCACATCAATGTATGTTCATAAATTCTAGGACTCTATTTGCTTTACTTCTTGCACTAATACACTGATATCTGGGTTACTGGGCTCTACTAGCCGTGACACCAAGACCCATCTCACATTCTGATTTATCGGATCTATTAATTCGTGTATTACATTATTTATATTTTGTCTCCTACAGATTATCCCGCACTAAGTTCTTTAAAACCTTCTAGATTACATTTCACTTCCTAGCCCTCAGACCAACTGCACAGTACGAGTATATCGAGATCCCGAAATTCCTGTGAGGACAGTACGGTCTCCTGCTCAGTTCTTAGCACGTATTAGTTTGCCGTCGTCAGTAAATTTACCAAAACTGCTGGTGATCCGTAAGTCTTGATAATATATATTAACGTAAGCATATTCCATTACTCCTCCTATTACCCCTACATCCTGTTTCCTCTTCTCCATTATCTTCCCTCCCCCCCTTCTCCCACTCCATCAAGTCCATCCTCCTATCCTTTCTCCCACTCCACATCCCTTTCTATGCTCCTCACATCTAACCTAACTCTCTCTCTCTCTCTCTCTCTCTCTCTCTCTCCAGTTCCTATTTCCTCTCTTTCTGCTCCTCCTCTTATCATTTTCCTCTTCTTCTATTTTCCAACCTTAACTAGGCTATTTTCCTCCACTCCTCCCATTTCCTCTCATCCATGCCACCTCATCTCATATCCTCACCTTCCACTCCTCCTCCACCTCATCTCCCCTCCCTTAGCACCTGCCTGCCCCTATTGCTCCACCTTCCTTTCCTCCCTGTACCCTGACTCACTCTCCCCCACCCTGCCGTCCCTCCCTCCACTACCCCCACTGTAACCTGTTCTATCATTTATACCGGAATAACCTTAAGCCTTATCATTATCGGCTCTGTCAATATAACCAGGACTATTTTTATCCTTACGGTCATAGGCATCGTTAACCTCAGTCATTAATATTTTCATCCCCATCCCCATCACTGTAGCTACAATCACAGCCTGCATCCCAGCCATCAACACAATCACTGTTACGATCAGTCCTTTTTGCCACTATCACCATCATTACTCTTGCCAAGACCACCATATTAGCCTAAGCAGTTTCATTAGGTTACTGGAGGATGAGGTATGAGTGGCCAGGAAGGGACGAGGGGGGAGAGGGGTACCAGCAACATCTCGCAAATTGGGGTCCCTCCTAATTTTAATGTATCCCTGAGGCCCAGTAGACCTCCCATATAACAACAGATGATGCCAAACAACCTCACATGTCACCATTTAGGCGTTAAAGCAGAACCATTTATACTGACATTTGCAAGGGTATTAGAGGGGATGTTTCACTGTCATGATAGTGAGTCCAGTGATAATGGATAAAAGCCTGTTTTAACGAAATTCAGATTCTCAAGTTGTCCCCTGCCAGTGGCCTCAATCAGCAGGCCACTCCTCCACATAACCACAGTCTCCCCCCATTCCCGATCAACACACACACACACACACACACACACACACACACACACAGGCAGGCAGGCAGTCATTCAGACAGAAAGACAGAGGGGACTGACTATAGCCTATTTATTCTGATCTGCGAAGAGACGAACCTTAAGCTTTTGCAAGATGGCAGCTGATTGGTTGTCCGAGTGCATTCATTATTATTAATGACGCATTTAAAATTATTTTTATCATATGGCTTTCAGTAACCGTTTGATGACAAGATTGACCAAATAAATTATTATAGTTATTTGCATACATTAATTTAAAAACGGGGCCTTACTAAGTTTATCGGATGGCCTAGATACGTGTGACATTTTGAACAAAACAAGTCCACGTAGTTTCACGAGTACCTTGATTTTTTTCTCATGTTCAGGTAAATTAAGGTAAATTACGTCATTACAGTGATAGTTTGTAAAATATAACCTAGTAACACTTCGGAATTGCAATGAAATATAACATTTTTCCTGAATTTTGATGAATGATGGCGGGGGTGGGAGGGGCTGGCCGCTCATAGGATGTCCCACATGACTCATCATCATCAGCCATTTGAGTGTCCACTGCAGGACCGGCATATCCCGACCGAAATGGGGACGATACAGCCTATGTGTCGTTACCAAGTGGCTTAGGCTGTCTGGTAGAGATTGTATGTAGGGTGAGAAGTGCTTGTAAGTGTAACTGTAGTGTTGGAGTGGCTCTGGATGTATGTGTAGTCTGTGAACCAAGTGTAATCAGCCCGCGCAAGCCGACTGGGTGCAAGCATACTTTGTAATATGCGACACTGATTCAACACAGCACCCCTTGTGTCCGCCAAAGCAGTACGTGGTCGGAAGAAGGCTCCCAAAGTTTATTACCCTGGCGGAGCGCGAACCCTCGTTCCTCCAGGTACAAAAACGCACATTTTACCATTGTACCACAGAGGCTCTCCCACATGACTAAGCAGACGAATATTCAGATTTACTTGAGAGTGTTTTACTGTCGCATCACTTTGCATTATGCGTTCTACTTTCGCATCATCAGAAGGTTTTCTATCTTTTTGTTTCGAATATCTAGTTACAACTTACAACAGAGCTGTGACAAGAAATGGGGTGCAGATATTTAAAAGTGGCGGTGACATACAGCTTCTTCACCCGTGTCTACCCGTCATTTTTCATTGGAATTCCTATGTTTTATTAGGTTAGACTTTGCATAAGGTCGCTGTAAAGACATAATTTACCTTAATTTACCTGAACATGAGAAAAAAAATATCAAGGTATTCGTGAAACTTTACATGGACATGTTTTCTTTTGTCCCGAGAATTCGAAATGTCACACGTATCTAGACCATCTGATAAACTTAGTAAGGCCCCGTTTTTAAATTTATGTACGCAGTTAACTATATGTAATATTTTATTTGGGCAATCTTATCATCAAACGGTTACTGAAACCAATGTATTAAAAATAATTTAAAATGCGTCATTAATAATGATAACACTCGGACAACCAATCAGCTGCCAGCTTTCAAATTAAGGCACGTCTCATCGTAGATTAGATCAAATAGGCTATAATTGGTGGTCAGGTAGACAGAAGGATAGACAGGTGACTGGGTGCAGATAAATGGAAAACAGATCGGAAGGTTAAATCAATAACAGATGTAAGACATGCAAACATGTAGGTAGGCAGGTAAGTAGGGTGGAATATAGGATGTTTGTTAAGTAGGTAAATCAGGGTCACACGATACTTCTACCCATTCACAGTGACCCACACTAACAGAAGTGAAAATGTACCATTATAAGTCACTAAACATGGAAACGTTAAAAATACAATAGTCTATCATATCTTCCGAACTTTAGTTAAATTTACTTACATACTGTAGTTTCTATAAATGAAAAATATATGCTGAACACTCTAACTCTCGCGATGTATTGGCTGCTGACACTAATACAGCTTTTTCCATATCCGGTCAGTATTTATCAATCAATCAATCAATCAATCATTTCCTGTGGCACCTCACGGGATGCATAGGGCCTCGATGAACTCTCTCCACCAATATTTGTCTCATGCCATCTCCTTCAGGTCCCATCAACATTCCTCTCCTGCTTCTTTTTTTCATTGTCCTCAACCAGGTTTCCTTCGGCCTACATCTACCTCTTCTTCCTCTGGCAGTCCACTCTAGCACATCCTGTATTAAACTGCCTTCTTTTCTGTATATGTGCCCCAGCCACTTCCAGCGAGACAGTCTCACATATTCATTAACTGGTTCCACTCTCGTAATATCCCTGACTCTTTCATTTGTAACTCTGTCTTGCCATTTTTTTTATCCCAAGAATCCTTCTCAGTATTTTATTCTCAAATCCTAATACTTTCTGATCTGTTGCAATTGTACTGTACCATGACTCATGCCCATAAATTAAAATTGGTCTAACCATGGACTTGTAAATTTTCACTCTAGTATGTACCGAAAGCATATTATTATTCCAAACAGATTTCAACATTCCAATAGCTCGCCAAGTCTGTCTAATCCTCTCCTCAATTTCACTGTTTAATGATCCATTAGATGATACAATCGTTCCCAGATATTTAAAGTTTTCTACATTCTTCACCACATTATTCCCAATTGCACAATCGATTTGGTTCTCCACGTTCATATTAATAATTTCAGTCTTTCCAGTAATTATCAGTCCTACTAATTTTCCCGTCACTCATTCAGGACACACAAATCAATCACTTTAATATCACTCAAAAATAATAGCTACATCTCTCACTGACTTTTTTTTCCTGCCAGCCAACATAAAGTTTGATTCGTGTCTTTACAGCTCACCATTCCCCTTGCTTTCTGTGAGAGATCAATTCACCTGTGTATGTCTCATGTATGTGTATTTCTGCCTCTCTGTACACAAACAAAACCCGATAAATCTCCATCAAACCCCTTGTCGCATTTGTATCAATTTACTAATCCATCTGTATATCTCACATCTTCCTATTGGTATATTCTTCTACCTCATTTCCTTCAGTCTCCACCAATACAGAACTGTTCCATATCTGTCGATCTTTCCATCTGTTTAACACTTTGACCATTAGAATATCTCTCGACTGAAAAAAAGAATCGTTTGGTGTTTACATAGATATTTCCTAAGTGTGCTAATAGCAGAAAGGTTTACTCGAAATGGTTTTTAAGACCTGCCATGAAGTCTGTCAGCTCAATAAAATCCTCTGTTGTCTGCAAAAATAAAACACCCAACTGCAATACCCGCAGCGAAAAGCTTAACTCGTGCCAGCTTGAACAGAGCGGCCGTCTGGTGTTGGCAAAGTCTGAGTTCAAGTTTCCCGCGGGTAATGAGTTGGAGACCTTAAGTTACTTTCCTGTAAAATGTCAGCAGACTTGTCTGCCCGTGCACAGCAAGTGCGGCGAGGTACGGCTTACATCTCCGGAGTGAACACAGTCTTGTAATGTTAAGATTCGTATTTTTATTGACAGAGATGGATTTATTATATTTTTTGTAGCAATATATATTGCATTATACAATCTGATGGTCTTTGGTACGTTACAGTATCTATATATTCCTTAACATCGACAATGAAACGTCAGAAACATACAAGTTGGTACTAGATGTAAGTTTTAAATATTTTTCTAAGGAAGAGAAATTCTGAAAAATCCTAGTCAATAAGAATATGACCCTATTTCTGGAATCCGGAAGGGAGAGGCACCAACTTTCGACGGTCACTTATGAAAAACGTGTGCCCATTCGACGTGGTTAGCCTGCGTGCCGCGGAACAGATAACTTCCAGGAACAAGCTAAAAAGAAAAGATAGGACTTACCCAATGAAGGTTTTCGCAAATGACTTTCTGTAATTCGGGGCTTGCCTATGCCTTCTCCCTTTCCTTCATAATAAAACAGCCGACAGGTTTGTGTTACTGAAACTGTAAGGGTGAAGATGTGAACAAGCTCCCAGTTGATTTACGATGCTTTCTGAGGCATGTGATGAAGACAAGACATATGATCTTCCTTTGTTATTGCTGATTACACTTTTTAATGTAGGACGCAGGATTAGTGCATATAACAGTTATATATGTTCTATCAACTTACAGAATGAAAGCTCTTGTTAACACCTTCGTTCATTCAATTTTGATATCATGGTGGATATTAGTCTGCAATGAGCTTTTCTTCGACTAATCTTGACCCACCCAACTTTCTCTTTTTTTTTTCTTCCATCCAGCACATCTACCTGTCAGCCCGCTCGTCAGTCCATCACTCATCCTGTCTGTCTATCTGCTTATCTACCTAGAATCTATACTTATTGATCTAGCCCTGTATTTCCGTGCCTCTCAGACAAAGACACTTCCCTCCTCTCCTCTGTACCCCTCGCCTCCTCGTCCTATTCCCCCCTTCGTACCAAACTCGTACCCTTGACTACCTCTCACTCTCTCACCACCACCAAGATGAGGAAGGGAGATGGGGGAGAGACGTAGAGGAAGTGGGATAGGAAGGTTAGACAGTAAGGGCATGGCGTAGATGAAGGAGATGAAACACACAAAAGGACACACACACACCACTGGCAACTTACACAATACAACTATTCCATTTTGTTCTTTTATGGCCAAACTTCTCTTCCTACTAACCATCCTCTAAAAAAATGTGGCGGGGGGTAGGCGTGGGGGGAGATGAAGAAAGGATGGAGAGTAGAGGAGTGCCAGCAGAGGAAGAGGTGAGAAGAGGAAGGAAAGGGGGAGGGAGGCGCAGCGATGACAGAAAAAGGAGGGAAGAGGAGGGGCAGAGTTCATCACAGATGGCCGAAAAAATGCATAAAATGTAGAAAAAAAATACGCACCATGAGTGAGGGAGAGAAAGATGAAGAGTAAAAGTGAGGGGAGGGAGAAGAAAGGAAGGAGGGGAAAGGTGTAAAGCGCGTGTGGGGGGAGGGGAGAATGAGAGGGAGCAAAGGCGAGAGAGAGATATGGGGAGGTTAAAGGTGAGGGGAAAAAGAATGGATAAAGGGGCAATAATAGGGGGGAAAAGAGTGAGATGAATAATGTGAAAGTAGTTACGAAAAAAAAAAAAATGGCGGGAAAAACAGAAATGAGGAAAATGTGAAGAGGAGGATACATGGAGGAGCACTGGAATCAAGGCATCTGGCGAAAGTGAAGCAAGATTGATGCAGATCCCAAGAAACGATGAAAATGAGAAAGGGAATAAGATGAAGGAGGGACGGGGGAGGGAGAAGGAAGAGGAGTAAAAACTAATTAATGGGAGTAATGAAGACAATAAAATGGAAGTTTATGGAGATGGATGAGGATGAAGGGAAGAATACAGAAAGAGGGCAATGATAAGCGATGAGGGAGAGAGGGGAAGGGGTGTGGTGGAAGAGAAAAGACTGCAAAGAAAAATAATACTGATGACGAAGATCGGGAGGACAGGAAAATGGAAAAAAACAAAAAGATAAAAAGATGAGAAAGAAGGTAATATACAGGGGAAATGGTGGCCGCATAATTGAAGGGAAAGGAATGGGATGGCTAAAGGGTAAAGGAGAAAAATGGAGGAAAGAGGAAAACAATAGGCAAGAAAGGAAGAAATGATAAAGGGATCATGAAGGATAAAAGAAACATAGTGGAAAGGACAGAAAGATGAAGGGCTCAGAAATGAAAATTAATGTAAAGATGAAAAAAAGAGAGAGGAAAGGATAGATGGATGGAGGGACAAGGCAGGAAAAGGAAAGGAAGGAGGGCACAGGGAGGAAAGAAAGGATGGACAGAGGGAATAGGGAGCAAAGAATGAAGGATGGAAAGAAGGAGGGAAGAAAATAAAGGGTGGGGGAAGAAGGAAAATGACAAGAATTATGAATAATAAAGCGAGGGAAGAAAGAAGAATGGATAGAAAGAAAAAGACAAATAAAGGGTATACAGGGAAGGGAGGAAAAAGCTAAGGGAATACAGGGAAAGGGGAAGGAGGGAAGAAGGGAAGAGGAAAGGGGAAAGAAAGGAAAAGTGAAGAGTACAGGGAAGGAAAAAAAGAATGAAGGAACAGTCTACCAAAAGAACGGAAAGATGAACGGAAGCGAGAAAGAAAGGATAATGTTATAAAAGATAAGGAAGAAGCTGAGTGGGACAGGAATGAGAGTATGTGACTAATATGAGGGAAGAGACATAAAAACATGAGATCACAACGGTCAGGAAAAAAATGTGGGACCTGACGAAAAGGAAAAATACAGAAGAATAGGAAAAGCGTGATGGAAACTAAAACTAGTGTAAGCACAATAAACACTGACAACATTCAGTACTTATTAGCGCACTGCAACACACACGGGTCCGAATTTTACCTTACTCTGTGCCCCTAACCGCTGACGGGATGTTTTTATAACCAAATTCCTTCATCCTTTGTTTACCCTCAACCTCTCCACCAAGTTTGGTCTGAATCGGATAAAAAAATTTAAATTCACATTTTCATGTGACCTTGACCTATGTTCTATTGTTCTAAAAAAAAAATAGCTCTTACCTGACTCTCAGTTCTTTCACTATGTCTGATCCAAATCAGATGAAACGTATTTAGTTGATGAGAGAGGGGGGTGTGAGTTGGGAGCAGGGCAGTGAAATGGCGGGGGACAGGGCGACTTGGAGGTGATTTGTTTGTGGCCACCCCAAACGGGATTGAGGCGTCTGGCAATAGATAGATAGATAGATAGATTCACATACAGTCACACACGGGTCGAGCATTGATCTCGCTATGTGAGTTTCACCTTTACCTGATTGTTATCAAAACCGACTCACTTCGTTCTTGCCTGAATATATGCTCTTCCAACATTTTTAAAATAAAAAGACAGATCAAAATTGTTTCAGTTGATCTTGCCTCATGACCATGACCTTTGACCTATTATTCTTAAAACAACAGGTCAGCCCTGTGACACCCTCAAACGCTCCACCAAACTCGGTTGAAACTGGATCAACGCCGTTTGAGAAACGAGTACGGAACAACTCTGTCTCTTCGTTATACTGAATATAATTCGGTCGTTTTCCTACTTTCACATATCCAGAGTGACAGAGAGAGTTGCTGATGCTTGGCAATATCCGGATATTGTCACGAATCAAATTCGCGACATTTCCCTTTTGTGAGAAGCCACGAACTATTAGTGGAAAACTCACTGTGTATCGCTCAGTTAACCGTTTCTCTCTCCATTTCGGGGTATACTTTTCAAAACATTCGTCACTGTTTCAAAAGTGACCGATTTAATGCACGTCACTAAGTGTTCCACTGAGCGATACTATTGTTTCTTAATTGTTCACCCCTGCTTGCCTCAACCGTTAGCCACGCCTTCTTCCGGTGGCTTGTGCGTCCTGCCCATACATCGTATTTTGAAGGAGTCCAGTGTTTGCTCTGACGGAGAGAGGTTCTGTGCTCCAGAAGTGTGAGAGAAGAGGTCGCTAGCACCCAGACTCCACTGAGTACAGTTTCTCCAAGCTCCCACCCTTGGTGATACACAGCATTCATTAACTAGTATTTCCTTTTTGTATTTTCCTAGTTTTAAGAGCTTAGTTAAGGTATTTTTCCTAGGCGTAAGAATTTAGCTCGAGTGAGTGAGTGCGATCTCATTAATTTGATTTGAAATGTAACGTTAAATTTATTTTTGTAATCAATAAATTTAACAGTTCTTTTTCTTGAGCTTAATGTAATGTAAACTCTTGTTTCATTTCTCCACAATTAAGCTTATTTTCCATATAGCTCCTAGCTTGCATAAACGTTTGCCATTCATAACTGGTACTTAGGCCAGTCTTGTGTATTAAGCTTAAAATCCGTTGTGCCTCCTAGGAGTTAAGCATCAGCAAGAACCTGATATTATTATCAGTATTAGTTATTTATTGTCAGGGGTGAAGTAACTTTCTCCAGAGGCTAACAGTACTAGTAATCAGCATTTGTGAGTAATTAGTCTCTGCTGTGTACTGTTGAGAAAGTTTACAAATTCTCGTTCTGAGAAAATCGGCGAAGTAAGCCAGCGTAAATAATCATTGCTTGATGTAGCAAGACAATCATTATCCCTGCTCTTCAATATTATTGAATATTATTATCAATTAAATAATATTTAGCATTTATTATAAAAACCCCATTTATTACAAAAACCCCGTGACAGATATATATATATATATATATATATATATATATATATATATATATATATATATAAAATCAAAGACTCTATCAAAAAAGAAATAATCTGAAACAGGGCCGAAGCAAAATGGCATTAGGAAAGACAAAATGATGAAGTAATTTAGTGTAGAAAGAAGATAACGGAGAGAGTTGAAGAATTTTACAAAGAACCGTATGCATCAAAGACAATAACACCAATACCTAACTTTTCAGTTGACACAAATTAAATACCAGAAGTAACACCAGACAAAGTGAGCATTTCCCTTAAACACATGAAAAGAGGGAAGGCCCCAGGAGAAGATGGAAAAGTAGCAGATTTACTCTCAGATGCAGGAACAGAAGTTCAGAACGGGGTCACCCACTTATTTATTCATTGTATAAGGAAGAAGAAAATTCCCAAAACATGATGTAATGCAATAATGATTTTCCTTTACAAGAAAGGCGTTTAAAAAGATATTAGTAACTATCGACCCATTAGCGTATTATCAGTCATTTACAAACTCTTCACTGAAGTCCTTACGAAGAGAATAACAACAAATTTGGAAGAAAACCAACCTCGTGAACAGGCTGGATTCCGAAGCGGGTATTCGACTACTGATCATCTACGCACAATGAATCAGCTAGCTGAGAAAACTACAGAATATAATAAACCACCGTGCTTAGGTTTAGTCAATAACTAGAAAACTTTCGACACAGTGGAGCACATAGCAATTATAAATTCATTGCGGGAACAAGGAGTAAATGAGAACACTGTAAAAGTGCTCGAAAACATATACATCCATGGAAATTCAACAGTTAAGTTACATAAAGACTCAGTTAAAATTACGGTTGAGAAAGGCGTGCGTCAGGGAGATACAATTTCGCCAAAATTATTTACAACATGCCTTGAAAGTATTTTCAGAAAGCTAGATCAGGAGAAAAAGGGAGTAAACATAGATGTCGTATGAGACGACTAAAAGGGTTCATGGTGGGTTAGTGCCCCTCCCTGTAAAAATAACTAAACAAGAGCATAAAGAGCCTCGAACCAGGAAGGATCATATCGTGACGACTAAGGAACGGACAAAGTACATTCTAAGGGTGGGGACATGGAATGTAAGAGGAGTGAATGATGAAATGAAAGAGAGAGAGATTGTTCAGGTGCTTGAGGATGCAAGAGTGGATGTATGTGGACTGACTGAAACTAAATAGAACAGTGAAAGGGTGAGAGAATGGGAATACGGTTGAGGAATATGTGCGGGAGTTACTGAGAATGAGAGGGCAAGGCAGAGAGTATGTCTGATGATAAGCAAGAAGTAGGAGGAGAATATAAGAGAGCATGGAACAGTGGGTGCAAGGATTGTATGGGTGAGAATGAAAGTAGGTATACAAGCCTGGGCAACTGTATGTACGTATGCGCCGACAGAGGACCGAGTGGCAAGAGTGAAAGATGACTTTTGGGTAAGTGTAGAAGCATGTATGGACAAGTTTGAGAGGAGCGAGAGAGTGTTTTTGACTGGAGACATGGATGGCAAAGTTGAGAATGTACGAGTGGATGGAGTGGTTGGTCAGTGGGGTGTGCCAGCTGAAGTAGATGGGAATGGTAGTGCTTTGGTGGACATCTGTGCTGGTAAGGGGTTGGCAACAGCCAACACCTTCTTTCGGCATAAGATGATCCGCAGGTGTACATGGAGAATCAAAAGGAGGATGGACAGTGAACTTGTTGAACGAAAGGGATTGATAGATTACATGTGTGTGGATGAGCGAATGAGAAGACAAGTGTTGGATGCAAGAGTGTGGAGAGGGTGGGGGAATGAAATCTCGGACCATCACTTAGTGATGGCCAAGGTATGGCTGCAAAGAAAATGGGTGAAGAGACGAAGGGGAAGACAGGAGGAAACAGCTCCCGTGAGAAGAGTGGAGAAGTTGCAAGATAGTGAGAAAATGGCAGAGTATAAGAGCATAATGGAAGAAAGATTGGGAAGGTATGAGTTAGAACAAATGGAAGGGGTGGAAGATGTATGTAAGATATTCACGGAACAGATAGGCGCAGCGTATGAGGTGGTTTGTGGAATGAGGAGGAGATGCAGGGGTGTGCAAAGGACAGCATGCTGGAATGATGAGGTGAAACGAGCTGTGGAAGAAAGGAAGAAGGCATATACTGAATGGCTAGCGAGTAGAGGCAGGGGAGAAGATAAGAGAGAGAAGAGAGAGGTATTTGTGAGCAGGAGAAGGGAGGTGAAGAGATTGGTGAAGGAAAGTAAGAAGAAAGTGGATGAAGAGTTTGGGGGGAATCTGAGTGTAAAATGATGGGAGAGTAAAAAATTGTTTTGGAAGGAGGTAAAGAAAGTAAGGCAGTGTGAAAGGGGAAATAGTAGGGGAGTGAAAGATGGGAATAATAGATTGTTGGTGGAGAAGAGAGAGAAATTAAGGAGATGGAAGGAGCACTTTGAGGATTTGTTGAATGTAGAGAGTAAGAGTAGTGCGAGTATAAGTGGTTGGGGAATGGCTGGGAGAAGAAGAGATGAGGAGAGAGGAAGAGATCAGTAGGGCGGAAGTAGTGGAAGCAATGAAGAAGAGCAAGATGGGAAAGGCCCCAGGGATTGATGGAGTGTGTAGTGAAATGCTGAACTATGGGGGTGAGATTGTTGTGGAGTGGATATGGAAATTGTGTAGATTGGCTTGGGAAGAGGGAAGGGTTCCAGAGGACTGGAAATCAGGTATAACTGTTCCTTTATACAAAGGAAAAAGGGAGAGAGAAGTATGTGGTAACTAAAGGGTATTTGCCTTAGTGTGGCGGGAAAAATATATGGTAAAATACTCACTGATAGGGTTAGGCATATAACAGAGGAGCTAGTTGGAGAAGAACAAGGGGGATTTAGGAAGGGAAAAGGGTGTGTAGATCAGATATCTGTTCTAAGATGTTTAGTGGAGAAGTATCTAGAGAAGGGAAAGAAAGTGTATGCTGCCTTTATGCACTTGGAGAAAGCTTATGACAGAATAGATAGGCAAGGTATGTTGAAGGTATTAAGAATATATGGAGTGGCGGGAAAATTGTTGAGTGCTGTGAAGAGTATGCACG
The DNA here is from genome assembly GCF_032717465.1 of Coenobita brevimanus. Lineage (NCBI taxonomy): Eukaryota > Metazoa > Arthropoda > Malacostraca > Decapoda > Coenobitidae > Coenobita > Coenobita brevimanus. Next base: position 19,295,879 of record NC_137045.1, on the reverse strand, counting down.
AAGGAGCTAGGGCTACGGTGCAAGTGGATGGTGAGCTGAGTGAGTTCTTTGATCTAAATGTAGGACTGAAACAGGGATGTTTGATGTCTCCATGGCTGTTTAATATATACATGGATGGGGTTCTAAAGGAGGTGGTAGGTAGGGCAGTGGATGTTGGGGTGGCTCTAATGAATGAGGGTGAGATGTGGAAGATTCCGGTGTTGCTGTTTGCTGATGATACAGTATTGTTGAGTGAAGATGAATGGGAGTTGCAAGGTTTGGTGAATGAATTTGGGACAGTGTGTAGGAAAAGGAATCTGAAAGTTAATGTAAACAAGAGTAAAGTTATGGTGTTTGAAAGAAATGAAGTCACAGAATGCACAGTGAGGTTGGATGGTGAGGATATGGAGAATGTGAGTGCATTCAGGTACTTGGGTAGTGTGATGAGTAAGGATGGAACTTTTGGGAAAGAAGTGCTTGAAAGGGTACAGCAGGAAAGGAAGGTTGTTGGTTCACTGAAAGCAGTGATGAGAAATAGGGAGGTCAGTATGGCAGTTAAGAAGTCACTGCATGATAGTATTGTGATCCCTACCCTGACGTATGGAAGCGAGGCATGGACCTTGCTAGAGGGGAACAAGAGTGAGAGCAGTGGAAATGAGTTACTTGAGAGGAGCATGTGGAGTGACATGGAGGGACAGGTTTACGAATGAAGAAGTGAAGGAACGTTGTGGGGTGGATGTGGTTGAGAAAATTAGGACAAATACACTGGGGTGGTTTGGGCATGTGGAGAGAATGGAGAATGAAAGACTGACTAAGAGGGTGTATGTAGGTGAAGTGGAGGGAGGGAGAGGGAGGGGAAGACCGAGGATGAGGTGGAGGGATGGAGTTGAGAGGTATATGAGGGAGAGGGGAGTGAGTTGGGAGAGGGCAGTCAAATGGTGGGTGACAGAGCGACTCGGAGGCGTTCTGTCTGTGGCCACCCTCTGCGGGATTAAGGCGTCGGGCTATAAATAGATAGATAGATTTAAGATTAGCAGATGACACTATCCGAATCTCAGAAACAGCAGCCATTGCAAGAAATGTTAAATGACCTGAACAGAGAAAGTCTCAAAGTAGGGCTAAAGATGAACCGAAGTATAACTAATGTTTACCCAAATACACCAAAGTGCATCACCAAAATAAACGAAAAATTTGTTAAAGAACTTGATGAGTACAATTACTTGGGACAAATACTAAAACTTATCAAAGACCATGAAAACGATATAAAATGATGCGTTATAAATGTATGGAAATGTGTCGGTAAATCCTTCGGAAAAGTAGTTTGCCAGTCTGTATGAAAAGAAAAGTATTATTGAATGTATAATTACAGCTATGACGCATGGCTGTCAGACCTTGAAACTGACAAAATCAATGGAAAACAAACCAAACTGTTCTCAAAGAGCCATGGAACGGTCAATATTGGGAATATATTTGTGAGGCTGGAGGAGATCGATTGGGTGAGAGAGCAGAACAAACTCAAAGACATTATAGATATTATAATAAAGCAGAAATGGAGATGGGCAGGTTATTTTGCAAGAATAAGGGATAACCGATGGAGCAAGAGGCTGACTGACTGGACCCCAAGAGACTGCAAGCCTAGCAGAAAAGGCCAGACAGGAGGTGAAGAGATGAAAGAGAAAAGTTTGCAGGCAAAACGTGGCAGAGATTGGCACAGTCAAGGAATTCGTGGAGAAGGTTGGGGGAGGCCTTTCTTCAGCAGTGGACTTGCAATGGTTGATATATATATATATATATATATATATATATATATATATATATATATATATATATATATATATATATATATGCGTACATGCGCGTGGAGAGAGAGAGAGAGAGAGAGAGAGAGAGAGAGAGAGAGAGAGAGAGAGAGGAGGGTATGGAAAGAGAGAACAAAGAGTAAGGGGAGCGATCGGACCGTATGGAGGCCGTAAAACCCACTAACAATTATAACCCGATCACCACCCAACCTCGCCCCGCATGCACGCACGCACGCACGCATGCAAGCACACACACACACACACACACACACACACACACACACACACACACACACACACACACACACACACACACACACACACACACACACACACACGGCTGGAGCTGAGTGCAAAGTTTGATTGAATTTGCGACACGGTTAAAAAAAAACATTATGTCATATTCAGACGAGGCCAGACCAAACTCAAACAAAGCCAGACCAGATGTACATGGTCCTAGCCAGACCAGATATGGACAAAGCCAGACCCGGCACATAAAAGCTACAGCGAATAAACACGGACCAAGCCAGACCAATCACCTACAAAACTAGAGTAGGTGAATATAATACACTAAGCCAGCCCAGACATTTATAAAGTCATCCCAGACACAGATAAAGCCAGACCGAATAATAGTGTCCAAACCCAGACTAGACACGGACCAGCCAGACCAAACGTGGCCAAATCACCTCAAACAATGACCAAACTCAAGCCATACAGATCAAACAAAAGCCAGACAGCTACGACATGGACCAAACTAAACAAGGACCAGCCAAACCAGCCTTAGACCAACCAAGCCAATCACGGACCAACCAGCCAGACCAAACACAAACCAGCCAAACGAAACTGACCAAACAGACCTAACATGCAGACCAACATGATGTAAGTGGAAGCCTATCCTAAACTTAACACAGATGTCGAACAGATTAACATACATAACAAACACCTGACACAGACCAACACGGCCAAAATGTGGACCTCAAACAGACCTAATTCCATCCAGATATATGCAAAACCATTTACAAAGCAGCACTGGAACAGAGCTACCGTGTCATATATGGTAGGTCTGTTGGGTCTGGCTGGATACTGTTTTACAAGACCTAGAACGGACCTAATACAAAAGCAACTATGTATTCTGCATCATTCCGTAAGAGGTCCATTGCAGGATCGAAACTTCTCATTCAAAGGAAAGTAACAGCCAGAATTATCCCTCCCTCATACTGGCCAGGTGTACAAATAAAAGGGCGTCAGCAGTGGAAGTGTCCGTGTGAGAGTGGAGTGTTGTAACGGTTATGTGTGTGTGTGTGGGGGGGGGTATGTAGGGAATATGCTATCAGTACGTAGGCTACTAACAGCGTCCAAACATGTGTTGCCATATAAGAGGACATGCTACTAGCAAACACTTTAAATGTTCGACAAGACTTTGATTTCGAACTCCGGACTAGGACGCACGCAAATCAGTTGAAGGCGTTAACAACAGAACCACCCTGGCTCCATTAACAGACATGAACCAAAAACACACAAGAAAACAAACTGAACTGGATTATGAGAGGCCTAGGTCAAAACACACAACCATACAGGGAATCTTAAACAAACCACATGATTCTCAGTGTCCTTCTACTAACACGCCACGGACCTGGCCTGAATCCAACACGTACTACTGTAAACCTAACTTGTCCTTCCACAGAGGTAATATATTTCTAACGAACTCTAACGCTGGACCATAAGAGAGGGTTAGGTAGGGTAGGGGGAGGGGGTGCACAGCATAGGACCTACGCTGTACCAGATCAATACAATGGCCGCCTCCTACTTCCTCCTGCCTCTACCCTCCCTTCCCCACATTTCCTCTGCTTACGTACATTTCCTCTAGACTCTCTTCCTCTCTCACATTTCCTCTATAGCTCTCATTTTTGTTGTTTCTCAAATTTGCTCAACCTTCCCTTGCTCACATTCCCCCCTACCCTCCCTTGCTCACACTTCCCTGTTTGCTCACATTATATTTACCCATCCTTACTCCACTGGCTCACATTTCATATATTTCATCAGGTTTGCTCACATTTCCACTACTTGCTCACATTTTCCCAAATTGTTCACATTTCATATACTAGCTCACATTTCATCAACTTACCCACATTTCATCCCTCCACCCTCGCTCGCATTTACTCCATTGGCTCACATTACCCCTACTGCCAGCTGCCTCATCCTCCTTTGCTCTTATTTTCCCTGTTCGTTGCATTTCCTCTGCCACTATGCTCTTTATTTGCTTATTTTTCTTTGCTTTCTCTCAGTCTTTCTATTTTGCGTGCATTCCTCTAACGGTTCACACTTCCTTCACTTAACATGTCTTTAACTGATCACATTTTCTACAGTTCCTTGATCACGTTCAGTCCTTTCTTATTTACGTTCAGTTCTTCCTTATTCACGTTCAGTCCTTCCCTATTCACGTTCAGTCCTTCCTTATTCACGTTCAGTCCTTTCTTATTCACGTTCAGCTCTTCCTTATTCACGTTTAGTCCTTCCTTATCCACGTTCAGTCCTTCCTTACTCACATTCAGTCCTTCCTTACTCACGTTCAGTCCTTCCTTATATTCAATCCTTCCTTATTCACGTTCAGTCCTTCCTTATTCAGGTTTAGTCCTTCCTTACTCACGTTCAGTCCTTCCTTACATTCAATCCTTCCTTATTCACGTTCAGTCCTTCCTTATTCAGGTTTAGTCCTTCCTTACTCACGTTCAGTCCTTCCTTACATTCAATCCTTCCTTATTCACGTTCAGTCCTTCCTTATTCAGGTTTAGTCCTTCCTTACTCACGTTGTCCATCCTAATAATATTCATGTTCGGCCTTTCATAATTCACGTTCCATTTTCATCTTCACGAATTACCCTTCCTTTTTCACATTACTCCCTTCCTTACCCTACCTTATTCACGTTCCACTCTTCCTTATTCACGCTTATTCACGTTCCACCCTTCCTTATTCACGCTTATTCACGTTCCATCCTTCTTTATTCACGCTTATTCACGTCTTTATTCTCATTACACCCTTCCTTATTCACGTTCCACCCTTCTTTGTTCAAGTTCCGTCCTTCTTTCTTCACGTTCCACCCTTCCTTATTCACATTAAACCCTTCCTTATTCACGTTACACCCTTCCTTATTCACGTTCTGCCCTTCCTTACCCACGTTACATCATTCCTTATTCACGTTCCATACTTCCTTAGTCACGTTACACCCTTCCTTATTCACGTTACACCCTTCCTTATTCACATTACACCCTTCCTTATTCACGTTACACCCTTGTTTATTCACGTTACACCCTTGTTTGTTCACGTTACACCCTTCCTTATTCACGTTCTGCTCTTCCTGAACCTACCTTATTCACGTTCCAGCCTTCGTTACTCATATTCTACCCTTTCATGTTCAGTTCTACCCTTACTTATTCACATTCCATCCCTTCTTATTCACGTTCCACTCTACCTTATTTACATTCTGCTTCTTATTCATATTCTGCACTGTGTATTCAAGTTCCATCCTTCCTTACCCACTTTCCACTCTTCCTTGCCTACAGTTCCGTACAGATACAAGTGATGTCTATTATTGCAGATGTTATGAGGACAGAGTACAGTACATGCGTGCAATATCATATAAGAAAACAGCCTCGCCACCGTACAAGTTAACTGCAGTTACGCAATGAGAAGACAGTTACTTTACTGGCCACCTCAGGCTGCCCTTATTGTTACTCGCATTTTCTTGCTTGGTTTCTTGTTTAAATGTGACAGTGTAATGACCGAACACTGCCACCACTGTAATGACCGAACTGAAACCTAATAAACTAATAACACTGTCCTGGCCGAGATTCGATCTCAGGCCCTCGCGCTTCATAGGTACGCACGTTGCCACTGAGCCAAAGAGAGGATCCCCGCTTTGCCTCTAAGCAACGCAGGCTTTTATAGACCCCATTACAGCAGGCACTTCTACCGTTCAGAATTAACCGATTCCTACCAAACTTAGATACAATGACCAGCCTACGACCTACAGTAGTTGTGTCCACAAGGTTTTGGTTGCTAGGCAACTACTCGTTGCTTAACAACGACCGAAAATCCGCTTTTCTCGTGCTTTTCACATTTTTAAGCTGTAGAAGCATTACTAACTGGCGTAGAAAGCTCTGATTCCTTTAGGCGTAATCCTGAGGCCATTCCTTCTCGGAAGTGTGCCATCCATTTTTCCTCTCTCTCCTCTAGTTTTCGAGAGGCAACCCTGCGAATATTGGCCTCAGCATCCCTAGCGACCAATACTAGTTTTCAAAAATGTCCCCCTAGTTCCCCAGCGGCTCGATAGAATTGAATAAAACTTTGCATGCTTATAGACACTGACTAGTACCACAACTTTCTACTGTACACCTATGTGTTACATTGGCCAGGTCAGGGGTCAAAGGTCAGCATATGCGAAAACAATGAAAATAACTAAAATCACGACTATGATCGCGCGAAATGCTAAGGCTCCCAAGATTATTAAACCAGGGCCATAATTCTTGGGTGGGATGTTGTCCCTTGGTACCGCCATACGGGAGTGACTTTTTATACCGAAACTCACTTCTGGTCGCTGACAAAACGTGGTCCGCCCTTATCGTACCAGCTTGTTTTTAGTATCACTATACTCCATTCATTTTAGCTTGGCCTAAAATTGCTGTCTCTCCATCTTGCATTCTGAACTGTAATAATAGATTAGCGACAGACTATGATATTAGTCACGAATATGTACAGTTCTAAGAAAAGCATTTTACGGGAAAATGTTTGACCTGTTAGTCAGTTTTAAGTCACCTGAAGGTAGTACCACATCGAGTGAGTGGAAGGTAGACGCCCCCGCCTACCACCAAGAATAAAACAGTACAATAACCATCGTAATTGTTGGGTGGCATCAGCTTTTTTTTTTTTTTTTGTCCCTTCAGCCAGAGAAAGCCTGCTTAAGCGGAATTAATCCTTTCAGTTGAATTAAGTATTTTTGCTTTTTCCATCTCTAGAATGGAGAAACTATTCCAGCTGGAGAGGTTAGATACAGCAATAGATAATACCTTCACTACAAGGGGTCTCTCATAAAGCAGTAAAATGACCTGATGATAGCAAGAACAAAATACTGGGCACGTCATCAGACTGAAGAGGTTCAATCGTGTGGGCAGACTAATAAACAAAGGCGTCATCATATTATACAGATGAAAACCTTTTATAGTCGTGTTTTATACTGGCTCTTATTTCTCCACTCGCATTTCGTTTTATGGCGCTGGCAGAAACAAATCGCTAATAATCCTGCCCACTTTTCCCTTCTCTCGCTCGCACGTTTTACTTTTACTGGCTGTTTTTCTTTCATTTCTTATTATCGTTTACCTTCTTTCCGGCTCCAGATTTTTTTTCACAGATTATTTTATTTATTCACCGGTTTTGGGTATTCGTTTTGTCCTCCTGTGTTGTAGTTTCCCAGATTTTGAAATCCTTAATTTTTCTTGCAGGTTTATGGATATACATATATATATATATATATATATATATATATATATATATATATATATATATATATATATATATATATACATATATATATATATATATATAATCATCATCATCATCAGCCGTTTGAGTATCCACTGCAGGACCGGCCCATCTCGACCGAAGTCGGGACGATACAGCCAATGTATCTCTGTGGCTTAGGCTGTCTGGTAGAGTTTGTATGTAGGGTGAGAAGTGCTTGTAAGTGTAATTGTAGTGTTGGAGTGGCTTTGGTTGTGTGTGTGTTCTGTGAACCAAGTGTAATCGGCCCGCGCAAGCCGACTGGGTGCAAGTATACTTTATAGTATGCGACACTGGTTCAACCATAGCACCCCTGGTGTCCGCCAATGCAGTACGTGGCCGGGTGAACCCTCCCAAAGTTTATTACCCTAGCGGGTTGCGAACCCTGGCTCACCGGTGTACGTTGCACACTCTACCACTGTACCACAGAGGCTCCTCTCTCTCTCTCTCTCTCTCTCTCTCTCTCTCTCTCTCTCTCTCTCTCTGTATATATATATATATATATATATATATATATATATATATATATATTTATATATATATGTGTGTGTGTGTGTGTGTGTGTGTGTGTGTGTGTGTGTGCTCTGGTGCTTCATTTTCTCATTCCCTTCCTCATCAAAAGAAGCCGCGTGCAGACAGCTAGGGCCAGTGGCGGTACGCTCTCCTCTTCACTCCTTTCCCATTGTTGTCATCCCTTTCTTTCCCCTCCTCTCCATTACCCATCCACTCCCACGCTCCCATCTGCAACCCAGGCCTCTACTCTCCCCCCTCCCCCTTCTCACTGCTTTTCATCTGATAATTTTGTACTTCGTTTTATGCGTTGCTGATGCGGGTAAACGTGGTCATGTCTAATTAATGTTCCTATATTTCCTTGCTTTCATGGCCTGTGTTCATCATTTGTACCATTGCAATAATATAAGTGTTCATTTTAATCACAGTGGGAAGCGGCGGCTTGTGTAAGGTCTCATTAACTCTACCCCTCTTACTGCCTCCCTTCAACCTCTGACTCTTCGCCGCACTGTTGCATCTTCATCTCTTTTCTATCGCTACTTCAATGGTCACTGCTCCTCTGAACTGTCTGCATGCATCCCTCCACCTCTGCGACGGGCGGGTAGCACCCATCTAGCAACAAACTCTCATCCCTTTTCTGCCCAACTCTTTAATGCATGAGTTAACCGTTACTCCCAGTCCTTCATTTATGCAACGGGTCAACTCTGGAACTGTCTCCCTCTGTCTATATTTCCTACTTCCTATGATTTCCAGTCTTTCAAACGGAAGGTGTCCAGGCATCTCGAAATGAACGGATTTTGAATTTGGCTTTCCTTTGTTTTGTTTTTGTTTTTTTCTTGGAAGGAAGGGTTTGCGGGCTCCTGGCCTTTGGTTCCTTCTTCCTTGTATAAAAAAAAAAAAAAGATTCGAGCACCCTTGAAAGGAGTAAAGAGGGAGCTGGCTTATTGCTGCGTATGTACCGTGTGATTACAGAAATATGGACGGGAAAGATGGGTTATGGTATCATTTGACAAGAGTGGCTGAACACGTGCCAAGGAGAGTGTCCGGTGGATGATCTGAATGGAAGACTTAACACAGGTCCTATAAATAATGAAGGACATACATCAAGGAAGTCAGATGTGTATTAGTAATTCATATTCTAAACACATATACGTACATTAAGACACTTGGTGTAGAAAGACAGTTGTGAATGTTGATAGAAGCCTCAAAGATACTCGTATGCTAGTTGAGCGAAAGATGCTAACACGAGAGCCGGTGTAGGATGGAACGGAAGACTCGTCTATTTTAACCATATAAGTGTGATATGAAACGTTAAATTGAGAGGGACATGGATGAAAAGTGAGGGACATTCAGAATGAAAGTGAAGTGGAAAAATATTAATTAAAGCAGTGGCAAATGAATAAGAGCAAAAGATTAAGTTATGGTCAATGAACTAGACATGGATAGATTTGAAAAATGTGTATACAAAATGTTTTTGGTTAGATGCTCTAAAAGAAAGTATGGTACGGCAAAGGTGTTTTTTAGTCAGAAAGGAACAGCGTGATTAGATGTGGAAGTAGAACGTATGATCGAAGAAAAACGAAAGACGTGGATGGAGTGGATCGAAGAATGGAATTTAGTTGGAAGGAAGAGGGAATATGATGAAAACAAAAAGTGTGTAAAAGAATCAGCTCAGAGAAAGAAGTAGGGTGTAAATAATGTGGAAGAAAAATAAATGCAAATTTTTCTAAAAACAGGATACTGCTTTGGTAAGGGATGTGGAAGTGTAGAGATGAATGTGAGAAAAAGTGTGAAAATGTTGTTATCGCTTAACCCCGATCTGTCTGGCTGAGCAGACTCATCAACCGCTGGCAAACATCCAGCTACAGGGTCGTCCCGTGCAGTGAACTGATGCTTTCTGACGGCAGACAGCTTCTCGCCACAGCGTGGTGCGGGAAAAGTGTGGAAGTTTGGTTCCCTGATGGGCATCGCATCTGAGTCTCTCCACCCAGTTAACAGGGACACCATAGTAGACTGCACATCACCCCACTATCTTGGTTATACGATTACCATCAAGCGTTGTAAATGGTTTCCTGGATTACAGAAAATCATTAGGCTTCTCACTCAATGTAATGCTCTTGAAGTAGAAAGGAGAATAATAAACAGAAAGGATGGATGAGACAGGAAGAAAGGAGAGGAATAATAGAAAAAGAATGATAAAGGTGAAGGAAAAAGTAAGCAGAATTACACTGAGTGCAAGGTGTTCCCCACCACCTACCACCAGCGTGAAAATGCACGGGATGAAACTGGAAGACTGCTGGCAAGTACAAGTGTAATAAGGAGATGGAAATATATATATATATATATATATATATATATATATATATATATATATATATATATATATATATATATATATATATATATTTGATTAACAGGATTGGCGAGAGCAAAGCAGTGGTAAATAGAATTGAACTGGATGATGCAAAGGACAGGAATATGTAACCAAGAATGTGTCAGTGGCAGAAGGAAGACGTGCAGTGAAAAGACTAAAATTAAGCAGTAAATTTTGGTGAGTTATGTGAAGAAATGTTACGATGTGGTGAAGATAGTGCAGTTGCTTGTGGATGAGTGAATTAATACAAGTGGAGTGAAAGAAGACTGTAACTAACTTCGTATGAAAGTCAATTGCCCGAAGTAGGAGCCAAATATAATTGTAAAAAGAAGTCTCCTGAGCGTTGTGGGTAAAGTACCGGTATGTGAAAGAAAGGTAATAGAGAAGGTATGGCGGGTTCCAAAAGATTTAGTGAGTGATGAAAAGGATGGTTTTAGGAGTGATCTTACTTCCAGTAAGACAGACAGTGGAGAAAGCATGTAAGAAGGCCTACTATATTTATGGTAATTTATGGATCTGGACTAAGCATGTGACGGAGTGAACAGAGAGAGATCATGAAAGTTGTTGCTCATGTATAGCGTGGAAGAAAATTTACAAAGTACTGTAGAGAGCTTCTGTTACAGTACCAAAGTTTGTATAAGAGTAGATGGATGCTTAAGCGATTGGTTCAGCATCAGTACTGGAGTAAGACAAAGATGTTCGCTCTATTGGAGCGAATCTATTGATAAATGGCGAGCAATGCAATAGTTCAGAGCTGATCTTAATGGATGATAATGTATTGCTTGCTAGAAGGGAACGTAAGCTTTATGGACTGGTTCAGTGATTTTTGAATATTTGAGAATATTCGTGAACGGCGAGATCTGAAAGTAAATTTAGATAAGAGTCAGCTGTTGGTTGTTGAGAGGGAAGGTGATTCATGTGTTCCGCGCAGGTGAGTGGAGAAAGCCTGAAAGTAGTTGAAGAGTATATGTACTTAGGTGCTGTGACAGAAAAGAAAGGCATAGGCTGTATGTAAAAGAAGTAGGCGTAGAGTGACTCAAGGAAGTAAAAGAACTGGTGCAATGAAAACCATAATGCAAAACAGAGGTCTGAGAGCAGAAAATGAAAGAGAACTATATAAAGGTGTAATAGTACCAACACTAATGTACTGTTGAGACTTTGGACTGGACATGAGTATCAAAATTCAAGAATGGAAGTAGTGGAAATTGAAATATTAAGGAATGAACAGTATGTGTTTTGCGTGGACTGGATAAGATTTTTAAAAATTCAGATTCGTAAGTTACGAAGTCTGTTACGAATCGTAACAGATGTGGAGTTATGAAGTATGTTGACCAAAGAGCAACAGGAAGAAAATGAATGCAAGCAGAATGGTGAGAATGATGTATATGAGTAAGTTTAAAGGTAAGGGGTGGAAAGCAATGAAGGTGAATAAATAATGTACATGAATGTGTGAGTATGCGAGCTATGGAAGCTGAACTAACAGAGGACAAAAATGGAAGGATGAAATATGTATGGAAATGCACATGACAAGGCTTGCATCCTTTTTTGAAGATGGCAGTCGACGAAATGGCTCTGTCTCAAAGACATCATGAAGTGCAGATTTGTGTAGCTCGTTTAGCCTGTGAGGTGAAGCCAAGACCTTTCAGAAGCTTGAGTGATGACTGAATAGATGTGTGGCCCATTTTTACTGAGCTATGTTGATGGTTCTCCTACTTTTGTAATTTCCTGCTCCTGTCTCTGGATCCCTCTCACCTCATATAAGTAGGAAAGATGATTATGATGATGATAACTTGCAACTTAACTACTACTCATCATCATCTTGAATAATCATTCCTCTTTCTAATACATTTCACTACAAACATGTTCATTCTCAATGCGTTTTTATTGTTTCACCATCATCATCACACTGTCATCGACATCCATTATCATATCATTATCATCATACCTTTACTCTCACCATAAACATCTTCCAGTTTTTTTTTTTTCATTCAGTTTCACTCCAGGTGAATGAAACTCCGGGATGATACTGGAAAGGAAAGTTAGAGTTTCCTGTTGACTAACTTAAGTGAGAACAAAATCTCTGATACCGACGTCAAGCACTATTTCCACACCCTCGAGACGCCATGAGATTCAAATTTGATCTGCATGATTACATTTCACTGGCTTTAAGCACACGCAAATGGCATATATTCAGACCAGGGACGCTAACTGGCTGCAGTATGCAAAGGAACTGGATGTGGACTGTATCTGTTGCCACGCACAAGCAGCAGGTTCCAATTTACGGATTTGTATGTTCGAATTGCCACCATAATTCTAAAAAATGCCCTAATCTACCGACATCCTGTGAACATGCTGTATTCCTTTCCTTTTTACATGCAAATTCCCTACTAAAAGGCCTAAGCTAATGAGAAGCGAGCACGCGCACGCACACGCACACACAAGTACACATACTCAAGCAAACGTGAGCGCGCGCACTTTCACAAGTGCACGCATAAAAATACACACATACAGTATACTGTACACTAATTTCCCTTATGTGGCAATCCTTCAGTATGCCGCCATATCCCTCAATATCCATTCATTCGCATGGTTATTGATGAGCCTCATTTCCTTCCACTCTCGTATTGCTCTCTACTTCCTCTATCCTTCCCTTCACCGGGTTCCCTTTCTCCCTGTCGCATCCATTCCCATTCCATTTTCCTCTTCACTTATTGCTGCCCCTTTCCAAGTGCATCTTTTTCCTCCATTCGTTGTTTGGTTCTCTGGCCATCTTCTCATCCTACCCAGTTTCTCTTATTCATTTCATCTCCTTGCTATCTTCCTCTTCTCCTATTACTTCATTCCTCTCTCTGATTCTCTTCCTCACTTTTCAACATTACAAAACTTTTTGCACAGACTTTCATTACTGTAACTTCTTTTAGCAGTCCATTCCATCTCTCGTTTTATCATAATCTCACTCTCTCCGTTCTTTTCTTTTGATTATTCTTCCACCTTTATAGATTTTCTCTCGCCCTCACTCGTTGTCTCGAACTATGTATCATCCAAAATATCCCCTTACCCCTTGCCCTTTCTACATCACATCCCACATCTCCCAACCACAGCCGAGTACCCTCTCCTCCACCACACCCCATTCCCCTCCCTCTTCACCACATCCCCCTAACCATTTATCTCTCCACCCCATCCACATACCCTTTCCCTCTATGGGCTGTACTCTAGCAAAGTTACCAAGCTTACTGACACCTCTTCCTTGGCGATTTATTTCTGATTCTGCTCCTTTACTATATGCTTGTGTGTTACTCTTGAAACCTATGTTAATATTGAAAAGATATAAGAGGCAAACCAAGGGATGTTAATGGGAAGTTTGGAAGATAAATCAATAAGGAAGATGTTTTAGGGAGCTTCCTTACCCGCCGAGAATATGGGCCTATACCACATTCGCCACCATCTCCCTCTCCACCATTACACACCTTTTCGCTCTCCACCACATCCCATATTTCGTCTCTGTCCTTTCCACATTTCCTGACCCTCGCCTCCTTTCCCATCACATTCCAATGCCTCTCTTCCTTCACCATCCCGTCCCCATCACTATCTCATACTGTACTCATATTTGTGCTCGCTATTTCATATTGACGTTTTCTGGCATCTTTCTCCACTCATCCTTCCCCACTCCAGCATCATCCTTCCATACCCCTCCCCACCCCTTTCCTCCACAACCCGCCGCTTTTCATACCGTCTCTTATCTTCCTGACCCAGCCACAGACCCTTCCCTCTCAGAAATATTAAGGCCAAATGAAAGGGCAGGAACACAGACTTTAAATTAATCGTAACAGACAGACGTGACAAGAGAGTCAAAATGACTATTCTCTCTCTCTCTCTCTCTCTCTCTATATATATATATATATATATATATATATATATATATATATATATATATATATATATATATATATATATATATATATATATATATATATATATATATATATATATATATATATATATACAGATAGATTTTGATATATAGATATATAAATAGATGCATGGATTGATGGATAGATGGATAGATAGATATTACAATACCGGTATTTCTGACTCCGGGCATAAACCTGATAGTTCGTTTCCTTAGGCCTAGCCATCGTCTGACAAGTTAAAGACTCACGTGTCACCGTTTCGACAGTAATACCCACCGTTCATAATCAGCACATGACAGGGGTGTCTCACCCACGGCTGGTGTAATGACATTTGCGGGGGGGGGGGGGAGTTATGGTATGTTGCTGGGTCTTGTGAAAGAGTATTTAAGTTTGCTTTACCGAAGTTCAGATCATCAGAATGCCCTGCACTCGCATCCCTTCAGTCAGCTGATAACTTCTTGAACCACATGATCACCACCTATCTATTACATTCTTCATATATCTATCTACTTGTCTATCAGCTTCTCAGCACAATGTAAATTAGGGTGGTCCAATAAAATAAACCTGATTTTTGCTGCTCCACAAGGCTGCCCCTGTTCCTACTGACATGACATGTTTCTGGTGAAAATTTCATCAGATTTGAACAGCATTTCGAGACTGAACAAAATGAAATTTTTTTTTTTTTTCGGATATTGACGGAAAGTGAACAAAATTCGACTAACTTCTAACACTCTAAACCAAATTAGTTAGTGTTTTGTTAACAACTTTAATACTGCATAAGACATGCGAGTTCATTATTAAAAAATTACTAACAATTTTCAACTCTGTGTAAAACAAAAAAGTGTAAATTATTGTGACTTCATTATACCTAAATTTTCTGTAATCATGGTATAACATACTTACTAGGTATGCACATACAACATCTTTTACTTATTATACAATTAAATTTAAAGGTCTAGGTAAGCTGAGTTCAGTGAAAGGTATAAGTACTTTATTGTGGCAAAACCGCAGATTTATTAGAAGATGAGTACATTTACCTATGAATTCTGACTTGTCTGAAACAAAAACTGCTTCTGGTCTTAATTTTTTGTCGGTGTACTGTAGTAAGACGCGGTGAAACTTATGCCTCTTTCTGCGCAGTAAGTCTCCACTTTTACTGCACAAACTTTCTTCTGTATGGCAAGATAAGTGTCATCTGCTAGCCAGGTAGTAGGGTCTTTTTCGAGAAATTCTAACTTTTCACTGTTTACAGTTACCAGGTTAAAGAATTTCACTGACCTGTTTGTAATGTATACTTCTAATGAAGGACCAATCTCAATTCTGTGGCTGGGATACGGTGTGCACAGTCTGACTTTAGTGGTCTCTTAAAGTTTGCAATCACTGCAGTCTTTGTTTCATTACTTACAGAGTTGTCAAACAGAGCCATTGGTGCTAGGTGATCAGACAAATACCAGAGATGTTGTTTGATGGCTTGCATCAGGGTATGACTGAAGCATGTTAATCAAATTCAGATAACAGAAAGAGGCCTTTTGTGGGATTGGAGCTTCATGCCAAAACCTAGCACATTACAAAAACAAATAGTCCAACTTTCAGAAATTCTTTTACTGTAATTCACGAACAGTGAGCTTAAACTGACCCCTAAAGAACAATGTTTTCTAAGCATATACTCCTTTCATCATCCAACAAACATGGTGTGCGGCACCTGAGCACGAAATCTGTATTCTCCATCTGGTGTACTCCCTAGAAATATGAGACACAGCTCAAGAAATTCCTTTCTGTCTTCACGTAGATGCTCTTATTTTACTGCATATGTATAGTATGTTATCATTTCCGTAAGCAGAGATTCTTGAGTGGAACTAAACTTATCATTTCCTGGCTGAAAAGCTTCTTTGATCTTGTGCCAGCATTTCTGAAAACATTTAAACAGCTTCATTTCTGGACCAAATGACGGTCCAAGGGCTTCAGTCACAACATCCGATAAAGCTGCTTCAAATATGTGGTGACAACAGGCTAACCACATAAGTTCCTTTCCATAAGATGACTCTGTTAGTGTCAAGCACCTGGCCGTAAACTTGTATCTGGCGCTGTAGTATCAAACACCAAGCCTTTGACTTGAGACTTCAGACCCCAATCTTCCAGCAGCACAGCGTGTAAGCTTTGGCTTGTTCCTCACCCGTACTGAGGTCTACCATTGATACATCAAGTACTTTTTCCTGTTTCAGATCATGTTGCCAATATGGCCATTCTGACCACTTCTTCAGCTCTGATACATGGAAAATCAGGCAAGAGCTTCCCATCCCACAGACTAATCTGTGGATGATCTCTCTCCTGAAGCTTTCATTCCCGAGATGTAATCCGAGCGCGACGTATACCACTTCTTGATAATAACATATCAGTAACATCATGACCCAGAGCACCTGCTGCAGCACTGGCGACAAACACTGCCTTACGATTAGAGAGATTAATCCTGTCTAATGTTGATGCAGCATGTGGTGTCACAACTGTACCTAGACTCTTTCTAGATTTCTTGGGTTCTGCTGGTCCATCTGGTACATAAAAATAATATGATTCTGAATCTTCATTTCCTTCACCGCTATCACTCAGATTTCTTGTATCTATCCTTTCTTTAGAAGTAAATAGCTTCATTTTTCTTTCATCTTGCTCAGTTCTGATTGGCTTTAGTTTTTTCTTTTCTGCCAAGGATTTGTCAACAGATCTCAAGCTGCAACTATACAGACGTGTTTTCAGGCTGCGTCGTAAGGAATATTTTATCCTCTTCATTTCTCAAGCTTTGAAGAGCATCTTACTGGATAAAAAAGACTGTGAGTTAAGACAAAAATTTGTGACTGAAGCTGTAAACTTGTATAAAGTCTAAAATTGTACTCACCAGCACATATATTACGGACCTGAAACGATCCTGATGATTATTCTTGGCTGACATCCAGTTTAAAGGATTTGAAAGCGTGATGCATAGACCACAGAAGCAGTCTAAAAGCTGGAAAGTTGGGCAGTGGGCAACTGAACACTGTATTTGCAGAGGTTTATTTTAAAACCATTAAAACAGATCTAGTAAAAAAGGCATACAGTCTTTGATAAATATGTGTAGGCTACTCAAATAACCGCACAGTCGGAATTTCATACATATGACACAAAATCTATTTTGTGTGTGTGTGTGTGTGTGTGTGTGTGTGTGTGTGTGTGTGTGTGTGTGTGTGTGTGTGTGTGTGTGTGTGTGTGTGTGTGTGTGTGTGTGTGTGTGTGTGTGTGTGTGTGTAACCACTAAATTCTGTTCAAATGGGCTAAAATTTTGCCTGCGATGTCCATTTGCCAAATGGAACAAGGGCATCCTTGAGGAGCAGTACTTTTTAGACTATTATTTTTACCTATGGATTGTTAACCACCCTAATGGAGAGAGAGAGAGAGAGAGAGAGAGAGAGAGAGAGAGAGAGAGTTACCATTTCTTTGTCCGTGTCCAGTCGGCGTGAGAGAAAGGAGAATATTCGGGTAGACAGAGCGAGACGAATTTTATGGAGTGTGACATGACAGAGTGATATCAGTAGACAGATTGGAAAATATAAAGGCAGGGTGAGGAAGATAATATGAGAGGGAGAGCAAGACAGGATCAAGTTAACCCCCGCGATTTCGTCCAGGGAAGAGGACACCCCCAGTAGTGACGGTGTTGGATGGACAGGCAGAGACGGGTGGGGACAGGAGTGGATGAGAAGGAAGTACGTGTAAACAGGTTTGTTGTGTTGCCAGAGAGACACGGCATTAAGAAAAGATTAATGTTTATACAGACAGACAGAGCGCTAAGACAGAGAAAAACAAAGAAATATATCATCATCATCATTATTATGCTCATTATAATCATCATTCTCACCATCATCATTTTTCTCATCATCAATCATCATTCTCATCATCACATATCATCATCTTACCTTTTTATCTTAACTTTTTTCTTACTAAAAATAGGGTGAGGTGAAAATCAGAAATCAAGGAAAGGGGAAGCATGAAGATGCGAAAGTAACACTGACAATGTGAAATTCATCGTGTAACCCCGTCAGTCCGAGGATGTCATTTATGCTTAACTCTGGCTGCTGCTAGACGGTTTAATTCAGTTTAGTAGTGCAGGGACTAATGTAGAATATATCATCACTGCAGTTCCTGGATTCTCTCCTGAGCTGAATAAAATATCGTGTGGACTACAAAAATGACATGAAAAATGCTGACACAAGGAGAAAAATGTATAGGAAGATAATGAAATAAATGGAAGGGAAACATAGAAAAGAGCTTAATCCCTCCTGCCCAGTGACGCATTTATTACTTTGTTCGTGCAGTAAATTCATCTTGGGACAGACTCCTCGAGCTGGATGGGTTCGGTATGACCTCCATTCACCTCTTCCCTACTGAAGGTCCTTCCTCAATTTAATATAATCCACTGGTAGCAACAAGGATAAAGTTAAATGTACGCTATCGTCTAGAAGCGCTATACTGCCGATTGCCTCTACCAATAGCGTCCTAATTCCTCTGAGGTGGCTAGGTATGCTCCGGTACGTCAAAGCAATAATGAACTTAACCCACTCACATAGCATGCATTTTAATCTCCCTATCTTCAGACCCTTTTATCCAGCTTAAGAGAAAAGAGAATTTGATTTAGCTTTCATTAACACCTTTGACATGACAGGAATTTTCTAAATTGAGATAAATTATTCGATGCGACCATGAATATTGCAAAAATACGTCATCTGTATGAAGGAGGTTAAGCTCTTGCCTGTGTTTCCTTCTCTACTCTTTTATCACCTACCACTCAGTCAGTCACATGAACAGACATCGAGAGAGAGAGAGAGAGAGAGAGAGAGAGAGAGAGAGAGACAGACAGACAGACAGAGACAGACAGACAGACAGACAGACAAAGACAGACAGACAGAGACAGAGACAGACAGACAGACATTGAGATAAGCAGGATGGGGGAATTGGTGCAAGGCTGGTGGACCGTGACAAATGGGGTGAGATTAGCAGACTGTGATGGATCTAAATTATCGAACTGTGATACACGCACCAGGATTAGTGGGCTGCGATGGAGCGGTATTATAATATATGACGTTGATTTTGTGATCGTCAGAACTCAACAGACACGGAAGAGAACATAATTGTAAAAAGTGTACAACGTAGTAATGAGGTAAGGAACAGTTACGGATAGGGAAACTGAGACGGTAAAATTAACGGAATTGCGTAAAACATGTGAACAGATTGAAACGAAGAAGCCAACTGACAGTGGTTTTCATCATCATCATCATCATCATCATCATCATGTCCGATGCACTGCAGGAATAGCTCATTCTACTACGAAGCTCTTAGCCACACCACACCATACTGACTTAGGAAAGATGGAAGAAAGATACTGACCAAAATTTTTTCAACCTGGTTACTCAGGAGAAACACGAACTTCTACCCTTGTATGAAGAGGAAGTCGCTCTACCGATGAGACTACCGATTCACCATCTGCACTGCATGGGTAGCAAAATACTGAATACAAAGGAAGCAGAGCAGAACAGCATGACAGAAAGGAGAAGATGGAACAAAGAATTCAAATTACTTCCACAAGTGGCGACATATCAGTCAGCACGGCCGGCCACTGATTAGCATACATACATCCCTCAGTGACACATCATCCACACCTCACACATCCAACACTCACCACATACGCTACATCGGCCAGCAACCACCACAGTGTTAAATACTAATTCAGTCTAGTATCAACCTAATTACAGTGCACAATATAAAACACAGGATAATTACGATATGCAAAAACATCAGTGACGCTACCAGCACCACATCAGTGGTACCCTCTAACCGACAATGAAAACTGAGGACGGGGTACACTGATACAGGCCGCTGTCTTCAGGATATGTGTCAGTTCAGTAGCTGGGTCGAGGCCGTTACACAGCGTAAGTGTGGAAGGCTCGGATCCCAAATCCCAGGTGCTCCAGCTTGAATGCTTCTCGATCACAGAGGTGAGCGATGATTTCGGAAAGGGGATCAGTGCAGATTGAGGTACAAGTGCAGGCGCCAGCACGGGCTCAGATTGTGCCAGGTGTATGCACCATAAGTGATGATGAGTTCAGAGAAACTGTATTTTCAATAAAAGGGTATTGGATACTAATGGTTATATAGTACTAAGTGTTTCTAAAGTTGCTCACTAATTTGATTTTCAATTTTCATTGCAGGTAATCGACCAACGACGTTCATCTTGTGGTAAACTCTTACTCAGTAGTTGAGAATTTTTCTGAGTCTACATTTGAAGTTTTGCACCGTTTTCTTCCCCTACCATGCTGACATTAGAGCAGAGGTGTAAAGTCGCTGCATGGCACGAGGTTTTTCAATCTGTGATTGAAGTGCAGCAACAATTCCGGGCACTCTACGGACAGCATTATTCACCGGACAGGAACACCATTGTCGTCACTCACCAGAAGTTTATGAAGACCGGATCCGTTAAGGGCAAACCACAATCAGACCTCGAAATGGGCGGAGTGAGGAGAATGTCGAAACTGTCCGTGAGGCTTTTGCTCAGGGTCAAGGAAAGTCCATTCGGCGAGTAGCTGCGGAACTGAACATCAGCGTGACATTTATCCAACTGATTTTGCGGCGTGATCTCAAGCTGTATCCGTACAAGATCCAGGTGGTTCGGAAGTTGGAATCTCAAGACTACGACTGCCGGGTGGAGATGTGTGAGACACTGCTGCATCACTACAAAAGAAACCCATCGATCCTGAAGCACATGTGGTTCAGTGATGAAGCTCTCTTCCACCTTTCTGGTCGCGTCAATCAGCACAACACCAGCATCTGGGGAACTCACAATTCTGTGGAAATCCATGAACATAAAAGGGACACGCCGAAATTGGTCGTCTCGTGTGCCATCTCCTGAGCTGGGCTGATTGGTCCATTCTTCTTCCGGGATCATCAACGGAGACAATTACCTTCGTATGCTTCAGGAGTTCTGCATCCCCCAACTGTCAGCTGTAGCCGATATGCAAGAAGTCATTTTCCAGCAAGACGGTGCCCCTGCTCATTACCTGCATGAGGTTCGCTCATTTCTGAATGAGCAATTCCTAGATCTGTGGATTGGTAGCCGTGGTCCCATCCAATGGGCTGCTCGCTCGCCGGATCTTATACCATGCTACTTCTTTTTGTGGGGCTACATTAAGAGCAAAGTGTACGCCATCAAGCCGCGACACTTCCCCACACTAGAAGAACGGATCAGAAATGCATGTTGTTCAATGTCGGCCAAGAATGCATAAAACAGTGGCTCGCTTGTTTCAGAAAAGGCAGTGCCCACGCTGAGGTGTACCAGTGGCTTTCCAGGACACTTATGAAGCCAAGTTTGATGCCACCAAAATTCTTGTGAATCGTAAACTCAGCAACCAAATTGTCATTTGGTTCCATTTGTAATTGCAATATTAATAAATTTTAAATAATAATGAGGGACTTTTGAAACACCCGGTACAATATTTAGTTCTGTCTTCGGCGGGTGATAGTATAACCGTTTTTGGCTTTCTATCGCCCGCCTATAGGAGAAGCAATAATGTTTTTGCCTGCCTCTGTGTGTGTGTGTGTGTGTGTGTGTGTGTGTGTGTGTGTGTGTGTGTGTGTGTGTGTGTGTGTGTGTGTGTGTGTGTGTGTGTGTGTGTGTGTGTGTGTGTGTGTGTGTGTGTGTGTGTGTGTGTGTGTGTGTGTGTGTGTGTGTGTGTGTGTGTGTGTTCTCATTATATCCCATGAACGGCTTGAGCTATCAGCATAAAACCTTCAGGGCATCAAGATATGTCCAAAATCTTGGACGAGTTCGAAATGGGCAGTCGGGGTCAAGGTCAAGGTCACAAAAACGGCTTCCAAAAGTCATCTAGTTTTAATCGCCCACCTTTAGCACCATTATATCTCATGAACGGCTTGAGCTATCAACATGAAACCTTCTGGGTATCAAGATATGGCCAAAATCTTGGACTTGGCCAACAGCATATTCTGGTGGGTGATTAGCATTCGGCTCCCGAATGCTTTTCTTTCATGTTTAATATCATATTAACCCCATCAGTCAAAGGACATAATACTTTTTTCGTCCTTCATATCGTCTACAGATTTTTTTTTTTTTTCAATTTATCGGATATTTATGGCACTGAAGGGGTTAAAGAAAGTCATACCTAACCCCTTCAGTACAGAAAATCTCTCATAAGCTGAATAAAATTGTCTAGAGATTGCTGCAACACTGTACAAACATTATCCCATCAGGGTTAACAGATCCTGGTCATATCAAATGCTGAACCGCACGTACCTAAGAAAGTAAGACAAGCAAACTTAAGCTTCCGAACTACATATCCTCATGGACACATTAATACAGTTTAAACAAGAAGCGGTGCCAAGGCACGGCAGTCATTTTAGTGCTGACGTATAAACACAACGTGATATCTAGTCAAAGATGTCAGATATCAAATTTGGAGTAAATCGGGTGAAAATTGACGATTTTAAGCCCATTTGAAATTGTAGGCCCGACTCACCAGACACTGACCCCCCTACCGCTAACTGGGGAGTGACCCCACTGATGTAATGAGGCATGTTGTAGGATGCAGATTTGAAAGATGCACCTCTAGGTTTTGTTCTCACGTCGGTATGACGAATCTGAAAGGAGTTATGTCGAAATAACGATTTTTACCCGTCCCCGTTTTTTTTTACATTTTGGGGGCCTACAACCTGGTCCTTGGCCCAGTTTGGTCCAAAATATAATCAGGTGATCAAAAGGTCATAGCCCATCATCCCTTTACTTTTAGTCAAAATCGCACCGTTAGTTTTTGCCCCTCCGGGACGGTCACGGGTAAAAATGCACCCATTAGGCCCCAAGGGTATAAGTAGCGGCAGCGAACAACAGACAGCCATCATGTCCAGCACAGCAATCATTTGTTAACACAATCATTGCAGCCACCTAATATTAACAACGCAGCAAGCACACACAAAATTAGTTTGCAAGTGTCTAATCCACAGTAACCAATCAGAATTTATTACCCAAACACTATGAAGGCCAAGACAAACATTACACTGCACACAGCAATAACAGTTAAGGTAAGTTTGTTTTAATTAGTCCTAGCCTTGCCATGGGTTTAACAGCTCTTTCCCTGAGGCCCAGCAGACCTCAGTCCTCCTACCTACCATAAACCTCCACATGCCGCCAAGTCAGTGCTAACACCCACAGTCCATAATGAATACATGCTTCAGCTTTCTCACACAGGACTAGCGAATTGGTATGGAGGGGGGTATACTACATGTCGGAGGGTCTTATGGTAGGTCAGTAAAGTCTGTTTTAACGAATTCAGATCCTTAAAGTGTTCTCTGCCCTAACCGAGAATCGAACTCGCAACTATTTGGGCAACAGACCACCTCTCTATCGACTATACACATATTGCAAGTGGGTGGGATTACACAGCACGGTCAGCAGGTACGTGGGGAGGGCGGCAGATGGGGTTACAGTCAACAGTCAGCAAACATTACAGTCAGCAGGCAGGAGGGGAGGGCGGCAGGTGGGGGTAAAGAGGACCTAAACTGCTGGGGTTGCCGGGGTCTCGCCTGACTCGCATCTTGAACGGCACATGGTGAGCTATGGCCAGGGAAGGGGGGAAGGTGGGGAAAGGAAAGGTGAAGAGGGGATGGAAGGGAAGGAACAGTTTGGAAGAGGGGAAAGAAGAGGAGAATGGTCAAAGAAGCGTGAGGGGGAATAAGGATGTTGGAGAGAGCAATGACTGAGGTAGAATAACAGGAAACACAAAGACGAAAGTAACTGAGAAAGGTGGGAAGGAATGAGACAGTAAGGCAGGTTAAGAGTGGTGGGAGGTGTTAGGACGAGTGAAAACTTGGAAAAGAGGGAACGCGGGAAAGGCTGTTAGAAATGAAGAAATAAAACTTATGGCACAGGAAAGATAAGAAAGATAATGAAGAGTGGAGGATTGAGGGGTGGAAGGGAAGAATAAGTATGGGCACTGAAAAGGCTGAGGGTAACCTAAAGTGAGAAAAGTGAATGGGTGGGATGGAGAAAGTGAATGAGGGGGGGCTAGTGATGGGAGATGACAATAAGCGGGGGTAGTGGTGGAAGCCAAAAGGTGCGAAGGATAGGGGAAGTGGGAAAGAAGGGGGGAGGGACGATGGTGACGGAATGTGATGAAACGAGAAGGGATGAAAGAAGGGAGAGGTGAGGACGAGAGTGAAAAATGAGAAGACATAAAATAAGTCAGGGTGGATCGAGAAGGACTGAGATGGCTGGGGAGCGGTGGGAGAGGAGAAACAGTGGGAATAGAAGACAGGACTGTAAACAAGAATGGAGAGAGATAGGGTTATGGGAGAACTAGTAACAGAAGTGGGGGTAAAAAAAGGAAAAGAGAAATTAAGGACCAATTACGTTCCCAAAGGAATACAGGATGGGCTCCACTCGGCTACAGTACACTGATACACGGAGAGGGCAAAACTATGCAAGAGCATTTACGTAGTACTGTAGGAATCTCTAAATCGATTGCCTTTCAACACGAGCCATACACACAGAGAAATTTAAGACATGTATTCTTGTCTTGTATTGCTTCATAACAAAAATCCTCTGTATCCAATTGAACTGTTTACTTCTATACAATGAAAGGGTACAACGAAGAGGAAAGGTTGATGGTTCTTTGAAAGCAGTGATAAGAAACAGGGAAGTGAGTATGGAAGTAAAAAAGTCGTTGCATGAGAGTATTGTAAAACCAGCCCTAACGTGTGGAAGTGAAGCTTGGACTTTGTTAAGACACAAGTCAAGAGTGAGAGCAGTGGAAGTAAGTTACCTGAGGAAAGCATGTTGAGTTACATGGAGAGACAGACTGACAAAGAGGAAGTGAAGCAGCGTTGTGGTGTGGATGTGATAGGAAGCGTTAAGAGAAATATACTGAGGAAGGTTGGCCATGTGGAGAGGATGAAGAGCGGGAGACTAACGAGGAGAGTATATGTGAGTGAGGTGGAGCGGTGGAGAGGGAGCGGGAGGCCGAGGATGAGATGGAGGGATGGAGTGGACAGGTATATGAGAAAGGGGTGTGTGGGCTGGGGGAAGGGCAGTGAAATGACGGGGGACAGAGAGACAAGGAGACGATTTGTTTGTGGCAAGCCCTTACGAGATTAAGGCGTCTGGCAACAGATAGATTGTTAGACAGATTAATGACCAAACAAGAACACACCATCCTTCCAAAAAAACTCTAGCACTTAAACAGATGCTTGTAACTAGCCCTCCTCGCAGAAGATAATACACTCTATGGATTAGTGTTGATATATTTCACTTTATGTATGTCTTTGTGTTGTTTGAACTTTGACCACATAAAACCCAATAGAAGCCTAAATCCAAAGAATGGGGAAGAAGCCTGAAGGTATTTGCCCAAGGAACAATTGTATTTAGTGTGAAGTGATATGATGAAGAAGTGAAAATACGGCATCCAACTTAAAAGTGTTTGGTAGAAAGGAAGAAAGACAAAAAGAGCGTAGGAATTGAGTAAATACAGTATGGTCTTCATCGTGTGCTGACCATAAATAAGTACGAACGAGAAAGAAGAAGAAGAAAGGAGAGAGAGAGAGAGAGAGAGAGAGAGGGTGGATGGTAATGTATAGTCACTCATAAAAGTTCATTGGGGTCCGTGTGTGTGTGTGTGTGTGTGTGTGTGTGTGTGTGTGTGTGTGTGTGTGTGTGTGTGTGTGTGTGTGTGTGTGTGTGTGTGTGTGTGTGTGTGTGTGTGTGTGTGTGTGTGTGTGTGTGTGTGTGTGTGTGTGTGTGTGTGTGTGTGTGTGTGTGTGTGTGTGTGTGTGTGTGTGTGTGTGTGTGTGTGTGTGTGTGTGTGTGTGTGGTCCCCACCCCTTTCTGGATGGCGAGTGTGTATAACGACGTGACAACCCACACATCCATACACACGGCAGAACTGTGACGTTAATGTAATCAAGTACGAAAGGATTATGTCTGGCAATCATATGGTACCGGTAGTCATAATCAATTTCATATTCAACGTTGTATGCTAAGATATGCAGGCTGAAGCCCCTCCAGTGGCTAAGTTTTCATTACGGAAGTGAGTAGTGACGATGGTAATGCAGGTCGAGATGCATTCAAATTGTTTCGAAAATTTGTTTCATTTCCACATG
Source organism: Coenobita brevimanus (assembly GCF_032717465.1). Lineage (NCBI taxonomy): Eukaryota > Metazoa > Arthropoda > Malacostraca > Decapoda > Coenobitidae > Coenobita > Coenobita brevimanus. The sequence goes on along the minus strand of NC_137045.1, from coordinate 19,269,576 downwards.
AATAATGTTGTAAACCATTATGAGCTAATCTCACGACGTATCGAGCATTAACGTTGTTTAGCATATCTTCGTTATATAGTCCTTCATATATTCAATGAAAACCAAATCTAAATAATAGGAAATAAAACACTGTACAGTAAGTAGACCAAAACTCGAAACAATGTGCAGTGAAGCAGTCTGAGTAGGCCGAAATCGTATTGGAACAGTCCCGAGTCTAAGGCAACATTACTGATGGAAAAACACGAAGCATGTAATACAGGAAACTATTGAACTACTTCAACAGTTTCCTGCAGTTATTACGTGAATAGTTTCAATACAAATTTCAATACAGGTAAACTTCCTGATGTAGCATGCTTTCACCTTCACTGTCGTCTACATCTGCCCAAACACTGTATTTAAACGGGCAGTGTCTGGTAGAATATATGCACCAAGAACTTTGAGTCTCACAATGTCCATCTATGGCCTCGGTATGAATGCACCTGATGGCCTATTCACAATGAGGCCAGAATCGGACAGTGTCGTTCGTTTTCTCTGTGGCTCTAGAGATCTCGTAACACCTCCATCTTATCGATTTATACTGCACATTACATGTCAATATCCTCTTGTATGTTATTCATGTAAAGTATGTCGATAATAATGCAATACAAATAACATATGAAGAAAATTATAAGGTGTAATATATATAACTTGCTATGGAAGAAATGCTATAAAGCCTCCTATGAAGCATAGAAGATCATTTTCCACTGCGTAGAAACAGATCGATTTTTAAAAATGAACTTATTTGTCCTTTATTAATAATATTATGCACTGAAAATTGTCCCTTATTTTAGTAGATGTACAGTAACAGTGTCATTACTTTCCGGGTTTGTTCGTTGTTCGGCATCATGCCTATGAAAACGAGTTAGCTTCGAAAGGGAACAAAACGGGCATGGAAAACTACCAAGACATCCCCATTATAATAACCAAGAAAACAGAACTGCAACAATTAAGTAACAGATCAAGTAACTTGATAAACGGTGAGGTTAATGGGAAAAAGAAAGGAGAAAAATGATCAAACCCACATACTCCACTTTGTCTCCAGAAATTAATGAAAGAAAAGCATTCGGGTGCCGAATGCTAATCGCCCCCCAGAATATGCTGTTGGCCAAGTTACAAGAAAATTCGCAAAACTCAACGGAATTCATTCACCGTGTTTCACAAAAGTCAGTCCATTTTAAAAGAAAAAACGTTTTTTTTTGGTGGCCATTTTGGTGACCTTGACCCGAGTGCCCATTTTCGAACTCGTGCAAGATATTGGCCGTACCTTGATACCTTGAAGGTTTCATGTTGATAGCTCAAGCCGTTCATGGGATATAATGGTGCTAAAAAAGGGCGATAAAAACTAGTTAACCTTAGGCAGCCATTTTGGTGACCTTGACCTTGACCCCGAGTGCCCATTTTCGAACTCGTCCAAGATTTTGGCCATATCTTTGTACCCTGAAGGTTTCATGTTGACAGCTCAAGCCGTTCACGTGATATAATGAGAACAGATACACAGACAATGATCAAACACACACACACACACACACACACACACACACACACACACACACACACACACACACACACACACACAGACGCGGGCAAAACCATTATCGCTCCGCCTTGCTAAAGGCGGGCAATAATAAAAGGGAATGTGATAAAGTGATGAGGACTGGACGTGACTGAAAGATATCTGGCTTCAAAGCGGCAGTGGCTGGATGGTCAGGAGAGTGTGTGGAGGCAGTTATGAAAGCAGACGCAAAGGTGAGTGTGGAGGCAGAGGTGAGTGCAGGACAAGGGTGAGCATGGGAGCAGGGGTGAGCATGGGGACAGGGATGAGTGCGGGTGCAGGGATGAGCATGGGAACAGGGGTAAGCGTGGGAGCTGGGGCGAGTGCTGGGTAGGAGTGAGCGTGGGGGAGGGGTGAGTGTGAAGGCAGTGTTAAGTGTGAAGGCAGGGATGAGTGGGGGGAAGGATGAGTGTAGGGGTAGGGGTGAGTGTGGGGCCAGGGTTGGTGTGGTGGCAGGGGTGAGTGTGGGGGTATGTGAGTGGGGGTAGGGGTGAGTATGAGGGTTGGGGTGAATGTAGGGGCAGAGGTGAGTGTGGGGGCAGAGGTGAGTGTGGGGGCAGGGGTGAGAGTGAGGACAGGGGTGAACATGAAGACAGGAATGAATGTGGGGGCAGAGGTGAGTTAGGGGACAGGGATGAGCATGAGTGATTTTTCTTTCTGTAATGCTTTTTAATATTCAAGTAATGTAGCCATGAGCACATAACTGCAATATCTATCCTTTCTTGCTGGAATGATATATACAGTATTCTATTACCGGTACTTTAATCAGTATGAACACTATCATTCGATCGTTCTCCGTCCCATAAGAAGCGTAGAGGCCCTGGGCTAGCCTACCCAGTCCTGGCATTTGTCGGGAAGGTGGGCCACCGTCAACCCTTGAGAGACATCATATGAACAATAAACCCCAATTATCCCTCGGACCTCGTATGCAAGTAGGATTCCAAAATGGACTTTCGACCACTGATCATCAGCACATAATGAATCAGCAAACTGAGAAAACTCCGGGAATATAATTAACTATTGTGTTTAGGTTTTGTCTATTACGAAAAGGCTTTTGAGTCAGTGGAACATGTAACAATTATAAATTCATATTGGGAACAAGGAGTAAACGAGAACATTATAAAACTGAACAAAAACACATACAAAAATGGAACTGCAACAGTTAAGTTACATGAAGACTCAGAAAAATTTACATTGAATAAAGGCGTGCGTCAGGGTGACACAGTTTCATCAAAATTATCTACGGCATGCCTTGAAAGCATTTTCCGAAATCTTGAATGGGAGAACAAAGGAGTAAATGTAGATGGAAAACTTAAACAATTTAAGATTTGGAGATGACATTGTTCTAGGTTCAGGGACAGCAGGGACATTGCTAGAAATGTTAAATGACCTAAATTTCTAAGCCTCAGAGTAGGGCTAAAGACGAACGAGGGTAAAACCAAAGTGATGTTGAATCCTAATTCACCAAAGAGCGTCATCAGAGTAAACGAAGGTATTTTTGAAGAAGTTGAGGAGTACAATTACTTGGGGCAAATACTAAAATTAACGAAAGGCAATGAAAACGATATAAAAAGACGCATTACAACTGGATGGAAAACTTTTGGTAAACACAGAGACATCATCAAAAGTTGTTTGCCAGTCTATGTGAAACGAAAAGTATATAGCATGTACAAAATCCCAGCTATGACGTACAGGTGTGGGACCTGGAAACTGACATATCAATAAAAAACAAATTAATCCGTTCTCAAAGAGCACTGGAAAGGTCAGTGTTGGGAATATCTTTGAGAGACAGGAAGAGATCAGCTTGGGTAAGAGCTGACTAAAGTCAAGGACATTAAGGAAGTTATACAAGAACAGAAATGGAGGTCGGCAGGTGATGTAGCAGGAATAAAGGATAACTCATGGGAAAAAATGATGACTGACTCGACTCCAAGAGATTACAAAAGTAGCGGAAAAAGTCCAGACAGGAGGTGGAAAGATGAGACAAGTTTGCAGGCAAAACTGTGGTACCAGTCGAACAGGGCGTTACTCTCAAGGTGGATGGAAAGCTGATGACAGGGAGAGCTGCAGCTCCCATCTCATCAGCCCTCAGGACTAGTTCCTGACCATCCCCCTTTGCTGAACTTTTTCAGAGTTCCAGTAACAGAGTAGGCCACCATGCTCTCCAATACAGGTTCCTCTAACTGTCAACACAAAACAACATGCACTTAACACACTACACTACCTATTCAAAATATGTAAAAAATGGCATCTCTACCCCAAGCCTTGAAGTACCCAGGGACGGAGGGACAATAGAAACCCCCACCATCCGCCCCTCTCCCGGTGACAACCAAGCGAGATGCAACCACTGTCTGGCTCACTTCTATTTCATTTCTGCAACATTCGTGGCCTTTCCTCTAACTTTCTCTCTGTTTAACATCACCTCTCCTTCTCTAAACCTCACCTTCTCATCCTCACAGAGACTCAATTGTCTGAGGCGATTGATAACAGACTCTTCTTTGAATCCTCCTACTTTCTCTATACTCATTTCAAAGCCAAAGGTGGCTGTTGTGTATATGTATCCAACTACATATCTCCCTCTTCTGCTCCTGAATTTGAATATTCTGAATTCTATACTCTCAGGCTTCGGCTATCCTGTCATTCTCTAACAAAATATATCTGTGCTGTTTACCTATACCCTAATTCTACTGACTATGAAAAATTCTTTGACTATCTTACTTCTAAGATGGAACATATCCTATCAGTTTCTCCATTCTCTGAAGTCTCCAGCCTAGGTTATTTCAATGTTCACCAGCATCTTTGGCTCTCCTCTCTTTTCACTGATCCACCTGGTGAACAAGACTACATCTTTTCTCTCCTTAATGACCTAGTGCAGCTCGTACAGCACTTACTCGTATCCCTGACCACCTGGGAGAGAGTGCCAACATACCTGGCCTCTTCCTTACAACTAATCCTTCTGCTTAGGCTGTCGGGTTCCTCTGGTCACAGCCTCATCACTTTAATCTGTCCTACAGCTCCATTAAGGCCTGTGGACCCTCCCAAGAAGCGGTGGTTGTGGCACTTTGGAACTGCTAATTGGGATGCCCTCAGGCAGTACTTCTTTGATTTTCTTTGGAATGATTATTGCTTCCATGACCAGGAGCCATCTGAGTGTGCCTTGCGCGTTACAGAAGTTATTCTAACGGGCATGGGAGCATGCATTCCTTTCCCTTATTCTTTGACAGATAAAAAAAAAAATTGTTTAATCACGCTTGTTCTAACGCTGTCCACAACAAGAAGAAGGCCTACAAAAGGTACCGGAGCCAACCCATCCCTGAATCTCATCCCTTTTATATTTCTGTCCGGAATCGTGCTTTGTCTGTTCATCGCTCTGCTAAAAATAATATCATTCGTGCTAAATGATCTGAACTCTCCAACTGAAATTCTTTTCACTCCTTCTGGCACCTTCCCAAAAAACTTTCTAAAAGCTTTACAGCATCATCCTTCCCTCCTGTTTTCCACTTGCTGGCTCTGTAACTATTTCTTCTACTGATAAGGCAGAACTCTTCTTTCAGCCTTTCTCCTCCAATTCCTACTTACACTATTCCGGTGCTGTTCCTCCATCACTTCCTCCCTCAGACTTCTGCTTGGCTGACAAACTTTCTTCATTTGATGTATTTTCTGCCCTCACTGGCCTCAGTACTAACAAGGCATATGGGCTTGATGGGATCCCTCCTGTTGTCCTTAAGAACTGTGCGTCTATGCTTTTTTTTTTTTTTTTTTTTTTTTTATGTGACCGACTCTGGGCATAGGCTTCA
>NC_137045.1:19251688-19259188 GCF_032717465.1 Coenobita brevimanus | reverse complement strand
TTCTGCTCTCACATACTTGATGTTTTATGACACAAACGAGGAGAAATATTAATATGGAATTCCTTACCTCTACAGAAGCGACACCAGGAGGCCGGACGCAGGTATCCGCAGGGCCTTCTCTGCTCGACCTCTCCTCGTCCTCGCCATGGTGTTTCCTTTGAGCATCCCCTCCCCTCTTCTTCTTCCTTCTGTCCCTCGCCACCTTCCCTCCATGATACGACTGGAGGGGGACGAGGGCCAAGTCCAGGAAGTCGTGAGTATGGAAGACAGACCAATGTTCCAGAAGTTGGTCACTCGTGAGGAAGTTGACCTGACACTTAGGACACGTGTGACCCTGAGATTTAGCCCCTCGATCGTCATCAGAATTTAACAGCATATCTCCGTAGGGTATCACGCTCCAGGAAGTATTGTGCTGTAACCTTTCCTGAGTTCTATGAGCACTAGTACTAAATGATACATATTCAGAAGTCTCTGGAATTTCTTCATCTCTGGGTTCTCTAAAAGAAGTTAATAAGTGCATGAGGGAAGCCAAATTAGGTGCTGGAAGACGAGAGTTGTTGAAGGATGGGGGAGGCGAGGGAGGACGGTCGAATGAGGGCTTCTGGTAATAGTGGTGATGAGAGGTGATGCTTGAGTTAATGGTACAGTAAGGGCTAATGGTGGGTGTGGCATCACTGGAGGTCAGATCAACAAGAGAGGGACTAAGAGATGCAGCCTCTGACCCGGTGACTTCTGACACACTTTGGTAATGAAAGGCGGCATCAAAGTCTTCCTGGCGTAGTGTGCAGACAGATGACCCTCTGGACAAGCCACTTTCATCCTGTCTTGAGATAACAGAAGATGTGGCCTCAGACTGATGTACAGTTGGTGTGACTTTTGCCCTAAGTATCGTGCTGTAATTCTGCTTCACAGGATAGGTGGAACTGCAGGCTGCTTCATGACTGTGGGCATCAAGAACATCTCTCCTGACTCCAAGAACGTTCTCAACACCCTGCTGGTCATTGACCTCAGCTGTACCTTTAGAACCTCGGCTCAGTGTCCTCGTTGGTAGGGTGTTACTTCTGCGGAGAGTTTGATAACTTTCTGTCTCACTCAGGTCCCTGAAGAATGACCTCCTTCTAAAACCAGACAGAACACTGGACATCATCTCCTTCCATGCCCCTTCGAATTTCTCCCTCGACTGACTCTCAGACTTTCTAATCCTGTGCAAACTCAGCATGGATGCGAAAGAACTGGAGAGAGATTTCCTATCACTGTTTACATTATTCTCTCTATTCGATTTTCTCTCTGACGTCACAAGGGTTCTACTTCCGCTCACATCTGCCATCGTTATATCTTGGTTACTCACCTCCCCGCCCTCACAAACGTAGATCGTCCTTTCTCTGCGTGGGAGGGGGGTACTTTGGAATATTTTGGGTAGTTTCATACTGCTAGGTAGGTGCTTATGACAGATTTCTGACAGTCTGATATTAACAAACTAGCAACTATTACGATACAGCGACAAGTTTTCCAAAGACATATACGTTCCAGAGCCACATCCAACCACTTCATCAGACTGGCGGCATTTCATCGGCAAAAGAATTCCCACAAAAATGTTCACTTTTCAGTCACAGAACATGATCGTGAACCAGATCTGAGCGTAGGCTTGGTGGCTGGAGCGACTATAATGATTCGAGTGACCAGGTGTGATTGTGTTCTTCAATGAGTCACCCATCCAGTGTGCCATGTTGCTGAGTACAGTGTGGAGTCCTCAAGGGCACCGTGCTCTGAAAACCAGACAAATGTGAAATTACTTATATGTACATGAACCGATGTGTGCATCTCTCAGACCTATGACAATATCTTTAAAATGATGACCAGCCACAGTTTTTATTTAGAAATACATTTCACCAAAAGAAAAAGCCTGTAGCTATTGATAATGCGTATTCCTTTGTATTATAATGAGGAATCACATGCAAGTAGGAAAGGAAGACATGTGACGAAGAGCACAAACACTAAAGGTGTTTGATGATCAAGACGTGACTGGTAATCACAGGGACAAGACTAAACACACACACACACACACACACACACACACACACACACACACACACACACCACGCTCGCTGGTGCAAACCACGCTCACTGGTGCAGTGGTAAAGTTCTCGTTTGCCAACTGATGGACGGGAGTTCGCGCCTCGCTCAGGTTGCGAAAAGTTTCACTGACGAAGTGGGTGGTTACTGTCTCCCTTGAGCAAGGGGATGGGTGTGTGCATGTGTGAAGGTCACAGCCTTGCCCTTAGATCGGACTATATGAGCTCTCAGCTCCCTTCCGGGAGGGTAAAAGCTGACGATCACGACCATCAAGTGATCCTGACCGACCCGGTGACTTACACACACACACACACACACACACACACACACACACACACACACACACACACATACACATGCAAATTAATATCAGCAGACATAGGCAATGAAGAGAACAAAGAAGTAACTTTGCAAGAAAAAGAAAGAAGAGAGGGAGAAGCATACAGTTAGGTATACTTTTGTGTGTGTGTGTGTGTGTGTGTGTGTGTGTGTGTGTGTGTGTGTGTGTGTGTGTGTGTGTGTGTGTACAGATAGATAGATAGATAAACAGACAGATATAGATAAAGATATAGATATAGACAGATAGATAGATAAACGGATAGACAAACAGATAAAGTGACAGATGGACAGATAGATAGAAAGATAGGTAGATAAAACCATCAAAGTTATTTTGGATAGAATATTTTGAGAATAGAATAATTTCAAACAGTTCTCCATATCACAGTTTAAACAACTTCTTGAATTAGCGGTAAAAGATTCTCCTTTCTTTTTCAATAAGCGAATATATGTTCAAACAGATAGTATCACAGTGAGCTCACCACGTGGTACATCTTGATACTTTATGCCAGTGCTTCTCTATCTTATCCTGAACAAAATTGGTTACATAAATGTCCTCAGAGCTTCAAACCCATTTACTATAAACGTTGTGTTGAAGATACATTTCTCTTGTTTGGCAAACAGGAACACACCCCAAAAGTTTTGGACTACCTTAATTCCAAACACCAGCGTATTTAATTAATTACTTCTGAGGAAGAAAGTGGTTGTACCCAACCGCTCATGGATATTCTCGTAACCCGTGACAAACAGACCATACCCAGGTGTGCTGACAGAAAAACTTTTGCCACTGGCCTCGGTATCATAACAGTCCTTTATTTCTGATCTTTTCAAAACTAACTCAGTGAAGTCTCCTTTTAGATGTTAAGTTTCACGTACACGTATATATATATATATATATATATATATATATATATATATATATATATATATATATATATATATATATATATATATATATATATATATATATATATATATATATACACGAAGAGAGGTGTGTGTGTGGGTGTGTGTGTGTGTGTGTGGTTATGTTTCTCGTGTATATATATATATATATATATATATATATATATATATATACACACGATGAGAGAGAGAGAGAGAGAGGTGTGTGTGTGTGTGTGTGTGTGTGTGTGTGTGTGTGTGTGTGTGTGTGTGTGTGTGTGTGTGTGTGTGTGTGTGTGTGTGTGTGTGTGTGTGTGTGTGCGCGTAAATATACAGTATATATTTATATATCTTTGTAAATATATAGGTAGATAGATATAGAAGAGAGGAGACCGGCAAAGGAAGGAACGGGGTTCTATTAACGTAGAAACGACAGAGGACAGACTAAGAACTACAAGAAATAAAGAAGATGAGGAAAATCTAACTAAGGAGACAAGATGCAGGGTCAAGGGGCAAAATAAGACAACGAAGAGAAGCAGAAAAGAATAGAAGGAGGAGGAAGAGGAGACAGTGGTGTAAGTGGAGGTGGGCGGGGCAGGAAGTGGTGGTGGTGGGAGAGACAAGCCAGGTGGTCGCCACATCAACTCAACTTCCTCTTTCTTACATCATACACAACTTACACCAACACCACCACCACCTTCGTCGACCACATCACCATCCACCTTCACCATCCATACCACACCGTCTGTATCAATCACATCACCTACATCAACTCACCCCCTCTATCAACTCCACAACCTACATCAAGCACAACACACCAGCTGCACCTGCTACAATAGGCTACTGCCATGACAGCTAACAGCATCAGCCACAATACCGCTATTGTTTATACCGGTTGTATACCTGCACCTTCCTGCACTAAATCAGCCACACCAGCAAAAACACCCATGTTACTCTAATCAGTTTCTCTACCTCCTCACCAATCACTGTGCATTACTTACATCACTTAAAGCACTTACCCTGGAAACTTCAACTCTCTTACTTATCAAACCACCCATCATATGGTCACCACCATCTGCACCAAAGAAATCTCATCCTGTGTATCATATAATGCACTTGCATCATTTCCACCATCCACATCATCATTTCACTTTACCGTTACCACAAGTCACCATCAGCATTGCACTACTTAACCCTTCCAAGTCACATAAGTAATGAGTTACAAAATGTACTATATATTATAAACATCACTGTGTACCCCACTGACTCCATGTGCACTAATATTCTACTCCATAATTCACGTTATGAAATATAATAATAATATAATACAGTATGAATATCACAACTATTTAAATAAAAGTATACCATCATTCACTTCACAATACAATAAGTTGTCACCCTAGTGTGCAGTATATTCGTCACAGTATTCATCGATCCCTCCTTCCCTCCATACGCTTCCCCTACAACAAAACAACGACTTGTGTGGTAATGTAAGGTAAAGGTGGGTGCAGACGCCAGACGCTTTGCCTCGATGATTACTTCCATAACGTGGGTCTTTTAGCCTGTGACGGTGAATTCACTCACTATCCTGAGATACAAAGTCGTTGTATCATCCAGGTACGCACAGTTACCTCCCCTAGATGTTACTAAAGATTCTTTACCTCCCAGTCCACAAAGGGTGAATGAATACCTCAGTCGAATCCCGCCAGCTGCCCGCACCCTAGTGCCAACGGGCCAGCAAACTCGTAGCTGGCAAAATTAATCACCTGGATGAACGATGTGTATATTTCATTAAGGAGTATTGTTTTCATAGCCATGAATTTAATCACTAGTCAAATAAACTCCCCCCCGTTTTCTTTTTTTTACTGTGACCTAAAGCAATATTTGCAATGGTGTAATCTTAACTTCAATATAGTGTAAAGCTGTGGTAAATATTATTGGTAATAGTCAAGCTAATAATCTCTTGACACAAAAATCCTACGAGAATGAGAACACCAAACAGACGACGATTATGACACATGTCAGGGGATAAACGTCTTGCCAAAATCTTCACAAAGGTCACTTCAGACGAACGTGTCTTATTACTTATTACAGGTCATGGTGAGGATGCAGCTTCATTTGTGTCCTTCATTACAGAGGATACCGGAGTGCGAGCCTAAAGTTAACCCTTGCTTGACCTTCGTCAAGCAAGGGTTAACTTTGCTTGACACCCTCATCTTCTTAAACCACACTCCATTGCATAAGGTCTAAGTGTCGTTCAAGTCTACATACAGAGGCCGTCAGTAATCCTTTTACACATTCGGGAATACTGAACCATGAAGTTATTATAACCCTTTCAATCCACCTCAATAAATCTGGGTAGTTCTCATTATTTTCTTACATAGTATATATATATATATATATATATATAGGCGGTGCAAAGGAAGTGTGATCGTTATGTGTTCATATAAAGTACTATGAAAGTAGCAAAAGTAGATTACATATCAGCGTGAGGAAAAACTCTACTGTACAGATACACAGAGTAACAATGATACGGAATACTTGCGATAAGAAAATCACACAGCCTACAGGCACACAAGGTAACGTTTGTACTCGACAATCACTGACTTGTACAACCTTATTTACGAATATTACACAAACTAAACCTAACAACACCTGACCAAACAGTGAACACCACATACATTACTTCGGTAATAAACTTAAAATCCACCAACCCTAACCTTAGTAAAGGGGAATGATAGTACAGTAAATATGTGCCTTTTACGGTTAGGTTGGGTCTTATCTGGCTTGCTTTATGCGTTGTTGAAGAAAAAAAAAACTGTCCACCCACACTTAATTACCCAGTACTGAACGCTTGGCCGAAGACAAACACAGCCATACAGGCACACATGGTAAAAGCAATACTGAGCACTCGCGAAAAAAATAAAATAAAACACAGGTAACAGTAGTCCTGAAAACGCGGGACGGAAATACTGAACACTCGCTGGCGAAAATTAGCACAAGTGACATAACGTTGAACTCCATCGGCACAAATACACAAAAACAAAAGTACGGAAAACCACTTGAAGAAAAACGAACAAAACTGAAAACTCTCGGAAAGCTAGACTCAAATACCTTGACACATAGGGCATCACCACAGCAAAACACTGACGCAGAGATAAATATACAACCGAACAGTCACACAGGGTAACAAGAAAACGCAACACACGCCCAAAACGAACACACAGGTTGAACACACGCACGAGGACAAGCGCACAGGTAACAACAAAACTGAATACTCGTAGGAAGACAAGCACACAGGTAACAACAGACTGAACACTGGCACGAAGACAAACACAGCCACACACACCGAAAACGGCAACAAAACTACACTAACCTTCACCTACCACACAGTCATACAGGCGCATATTTAACAACAACACTGACTACTTGCACGGAGAAAGAGAGAGAGAGAGAGAGAGAGAGAGAGAGTACAATACGAGACAGACACCCATCCACAACAGGCCACACTCCACCACCTTCACCTTGACATCCAGCCGCTCTGTTCCGGGGCTCCAGCGAGGCGGAGGTGGTGAGACAGTCAAACTTTCGCACGGTTATTGACTCCCAAAAAAGGTATGCAAATTGAGACTGTCCCTCTGAAATGTCTAGCAGCGTGGAACGGCTTCCTGTGATCCGGTAAGGAGAGAGAGAGAGAGAGAGAGAGAGAGAAAGAGAGAGAGAAGAAGAAGAAGAAGACTCGAGTAGGTAATGGGATAAAGATAACAGAATAATGGAAAAAGAATGGGAAGACCAAGGGTAGAGGAACGGAAAATAAAGGGATTAAGTGGAAGGCGGGGAGAACGAAGGAAGGGAAGAAGCGCAGAGAGGACGGGAGTTTAGATGGAGGAAAGAGAAATAAGTGAAGAAATTAGGAACAGACAGAGAGAGAGAGAGAGAGAGAGAGAGAGAGAGAGGGGGGGGGGAAGGTGATCGGTGGAAGGAAAAATGGAAGAGAAAATTAGATAGGAAGAAACTTTTGCCCATAAAGGGAAGAAAAAGAGAAAAGAAACTGGAATAATTTTAACCAAAGAAAATATAATGATCGGCAAAAGAAAAACAGTTAATAAAGGAAAGGAGAGACGAGGAGAAGGAACGTGAGGGAAGAAAATAAATAAATGAATAATAATGACGATATTAGAGTGGAAAGAAAAATACGACGTATTA
>NC_137045.1:19041688-19246688 GCF_032717465.1 Coenobita brevimanus | reverse complement strand
ATCATACGAGCGGATCTACACATCCAACTCCAGTCATTATCTTACACTCTTTGCATACACCTCATCCACACACTCAACACTAGTCACCATCCTACACTCTATCATACATCCACATACACCAATCATTGACCTACACCTATTTTATTGTAATGCTTCAGCCCTGCTATGTCATCCTCCTACACCCACCCCAACACACTCAATCAGTCACATTCATAGCCATTCAGATATAACATTCAGACACATTTACACTCGCTGCTCCACCCATATGTATTAACTTCCTCTCTCTCTCTCTCTCTCTCTCTCTCTCTCTCTCTCTCTCTCTCTCTCTCTCTCTCTCATTATCATCCTACTTCCTCAGTTATATCAACCGTCACACACACACACACACACACACACACACACACACACACACGTCTTCACCAAAACAAGGCTATAAATACCACTCCCCTCTCCTAAAGTAATTTTTTTGTTACACACACAACACCTTCCACATAAACATGTTCACTTACACCCACAGACCACTCGCCTCCCAAACTCATTTTTCCTGTATCTGTTTTAACTTCCGTACACCCATCTTCACCCACACAGCTCTCATACTTCTGGCACCCACTTTCCTTCCGCCCACAATTCTTTCCACTCTTTAATTCAAACAACATTCAACTTTTTCGAACTCGGTACCCTCATACTTACAGCCTTGACAGCTTCACTCTTTCTCATCTTTAACCAAAGCAGCATCTACCTCTCCTTTACTCATTTTTTTTTCCTTTCAGTTCTTCACACACACACACACACACACACACACACACACACACACACACACACACACACACACACACACACACACACACATACACACACATTTTTACCACAAAACATTCGCGTCGCATACTTCATCCCATCTTAAACTGTTTTCCAGTTTCTATTAGAGCCATAACCTTACTCCTCTTCACCTGTACAGCTTATCCTTATATCTACAGTACAAACAAGCAATTCATCACACACAGATCAGTTACCCTAAACAAACTTTTCTTTCTCTTCACGATCCTGCACACACAAGCGCCATCTCCCTTATACTAATTTTCCTGATACTCTTCTTAACATCCACACTCTAAGCCTTTACCCACTTACAATCGCTTTCCATATATTCACAGTCCCTTATACCTACATTCACCTTCACCCATGGCAACTTTCTTCCTTCCGGCCCTGCGCACCCGACAGTCATATTTACCGTCATTCACACCTGGTCTGGCCTCTGTTTACCTCCACCCCGACCAGACCCGCCAGGTTACACTCTACACGCACCTGCCTCCCTCACCCTATCCTACCCTGTATCAGCTCCTCACCCCGCTTTATCTTATTATTCTCTTTCATCTTGCACCCTGTTTCTCTGGCAGCCAGTCTGCGCATTTCCTCAAATTTTCACAAACTTCCATTCTTACCTCTCCGTTTCATTCGTTTCCCTTTCTTTCAGCCTTTTCATATCAAGGCTTAGTTCGCAACGCTCTCACTCTCCCTCACCGTTTGCTATTTCTCTTCCATCTTACCACTAACTTTGCCTTTACTTCCCTCTCCTCTCTCTCTCTCTCTCTCTCTCTCTCCCCACATAACGTTCCATTCGTTCCCATACATTAAAATCTTCATCACCTCCATGTTCCCGCCTTTTCAAACATCTTCAGTCAGTACAGGATCTATTCACCCTATCTACCTGCACCACTTTCTACACCTTCACCATATGTGAACACTCCCGTTCACTTAATGTGATATTTATATTTTTTTTCCTCCTTTTCCCTCCGGTCAAATCAAGCACCCCTGTAATGAGACCAATAACTGCTAATTTCCCCCTTCCTCATAAACTGTAAGAATCCACAAGAAACTAAGGTTAGAAATGAGTACAATTATTACACCCGCGCTTGCCATAGGGAGAGCGGGGTATTATTTTTGGTCAAGGTGTGCCTGTGTGTGTGTGTGTGTGTGTGTGTGTGTGTGTGTGTGTGTGTGTGTGTGTGTGTGTGTGTGTGTGTGTGTGTGTGTGTGTGTGTGTGTGTGTTTCTCAAATAAACGGTTTTCATCCTGTTTTAACCAAACTTGGTGGAAGGGTTTAGGGCCAGCCAAGGGACTGACTATGGCTTTTTAGAACAATGGGTCATGAGTAAAGCCATAGGTTTGGATCAAGGTTTGGCTTAGTCTGGTCAACTTAATCATTTTTTATCCGATTTAGACTAAACATAGTGGATGGGTTGAAGGTAAGATATGAACGAAGAAATAAGATTTTGAGAGCAATCACATAAACGATAAGGTCATGGGGTAAGACCAAAGTTCAACCAGTGTGTCTGTATGTGAACGAAATAACTAAGACAGATTTCATCTGACTTGGATCAAATTTGGTGGAAGGGTTGAGAACCAGCCAAAGATTGGCCTATTGTTTGGGGAACAATAGGCCAAAAGTCAAGGTCACATGACAGAGCAAATCTAAACCGTTTTTATCTGTCTTACACTAAACTTTGAGAAAGGATTCAGATTCAGGCAGAGAGAAAGAGATTCGATTTTGAGACCTATTAGTCAAAAATCAAGGTCACAGGTAAAGGTCAAAGGTCAAGGGCACACGACAAGATCAACTTAAACAGTTTTGATCCGATTTGAAACAAAGTTGGTGGAAGTGTTAATGGTCAGATAAGAATGCAGTAAACTTACTTTAAGAACAATCGGTCGAAGGTCAAGGGCAATGAGCAAAGTTAAATATTCGGCCCACCCACCAATTGGTGAGCGCTGGTGTTGCACTCTTCGAGTGCTACTCCTTGTTTCTATTGTACCAGTGTACAGTATACAGTATTAAAGCGAACCGTAACGACAACAAGAACAAATAATACATCCGACAGAAACCAAAACCACTGTTTGTGAAATGCAAACAACCCAATCTGCCCTGCCACTGACACACAGGAGAACACATTTACTTCTGAAGAACAGACTGGGCTTACGACTCTTTTTTTCTCTTTGTTTCTTTAACGCGATACTTTTTATTACTTGTACGCAACACAACAGACCATTTGTTGGCTTTTTCCTGTTAAATGAGTTCAGTTGTAAAACAAAGTACTTTATTCCAGAATGTTTATTTGTAACACTTCATCACAGCTACTTTCACCACAAACAACGCCATCACTTTAGCGAATACCGCTGCCGTTGGTTCATATCATCACCCGTCCACATCACAACACCGGGTTCACTGCCTCACAAGGCATATTGCACCGCTGCCGTTAGTTCACCACCACATCACAGTTCTTCACGTCCATCGTTCGGTTTACCAAGCACATCTCGTCATCACTACTACCTTTTGGAGTTAACCAATTAGCCTAGCTCCTCACCACTACGCCAAGGTCATCATCTCAACACTTTAATTTTTCAGCCACCTCATTACCACTGAAATGCATTACCCCCACACATCACCACTACCACCAGTATAACACCATCTCACCACCTCATCACCACCACCGCCATTACGCAATTACCACACACCTAACCACCAACAGGTTGTTAACACACACTTCACAACCATCACCAATACGCTACCACCACACCTTGCCTCACATCTTACCACCACCACTACAGCACATCCTCACAAACTCACCATCTCACCAATAATGCACTACCACCACATACCTCATCACCACCAACAAATTGCCACCACACACCTCAACACCACGCCCCCCGAAACCACCAGAGCATTACAACCATACACCTCACTACCACCACACTACCACCACACACCTCACCAATAAATTGCATCCACATACCTCATCACCATACACTTCATCACCAGCAATACAATGCGACAATACACTTCACGACCAGTACACCACCTCACCACCAGTACACCACCTCACCACCAGTACACCACCTCATCACCAGTACACCACACCTCACCACCAGTACATCACCACCTCACCACCAGTACACCACACCTCACCACCAGAACACCGCCTCACCACCAGTACACCGCCTCACCGCCAGTACACCACACTTCACCACCTCACCACCAGCACACCACACCTCACCACCAGTACAACACCTCACCACCAGTACAACACCTCACCACCAGTACACCACCTTACCACCAGTACACCACACCTCACCACCTGTACACGACACCTCACCACCAGTACACCACACCTCACCACCAGTACACCACCTCACCACCAGTACACCACCTTACCAAAAGCAAACCACCACCAGTACACCACCACCTCACCACTGATTTACTACCACCTTAGAACCACCTCACCACACACACACCTCACCACCAGTACACCAGCTCACCAATACTGTACTGATGGTGTGACGGCGGCCGGGCCACCAGTTCCCACACACGTGACGTCACCGTGCTTCCCCATCCTCCCAGCCCTCCCCACCCCCACAAACTATCGCGTCCCCTACTCCCCACCCTCCCGGAGCCCCGTGTCATCAGAATATATCCCCGTGTCTCGTACTGCATTCTGGTCTGGGGAGGGAAAGCTAGGTCTCAATGGTTTTACTCTTTCGTTGCGTAGAAATTATCTCAGAAATAACAAAATATGAGAACATGGGTAGTGAAAGAAGTGAAAGACTGTGATTATGAGAAGTGAGATGAAATGGCTATTGAAGAAATGTAAGAGATGTAAAGAATGTAGGGAACAAAAAAAAGTGATGAACAATGGTCGATATGGGGGATGAAGAAGTGACGAAAGTGGCTTTAAAATTAATGAAACAAAATGAACAAGGAAATAAGGAACAAATGTAAATATTACGCTCTCAGGAACTGGAACTAAACAATGAACACCTATAATGGTCATACACACCCCTGCAATATTATAAGAGGAAAAAATTATTTCCGGGGGAAGCTGAGGAGCGAACCTAGGGGTCCTACCCTCCATTAGCTCTGGCCCGGGTGAGGGTCTTTTAATATGCAAAATTTTATGTTTCTGCTAAAAACTAAGGCGTTATCTCCCCTGGGGGCAGACTTCCCCGCGGGAAAGGTGGCCATCGGATGATCGAGGGTCTCATCCTGCCTAAAACTTGACCGGGGTAAACGCCTACAATACACAAAATTTCGTGTTCCTCGTTTAAAAACTACGAAAATACATAATGTTTTTTTTTGCCACGGTTTACTGGGGTCGCCCCCCCCCAGTAAGTGGTGACCCCCGGTGATTCCACCATCCAAAAAAAAGGTGGGCAGGGTGAACATCTATTAATTGGCATTATATTATGTTTCAACTAAGAACCTTGTCTGTACATAACGACTTTGGCCGAGACAAATGGGGGCTGCTTCCCTGTGGATGGTGGCTCTTGAGGGTTCCACCATGCATATAACCTGGCACGAGTGAAGCTCTATCACTGTGCACAAAATTCATGTTCCTAGGTAAAAAAAATTGGCCGCGCCTATTGGTTTTGAGTTGGACACTGAGGGCCCACCGTCCCCATGAGGGTGGCCTTGGGGGTCCCACCCTGCTTGAAACCTGACCCGGAGGGAGATCTACTACTGAACAAAATTTTATTTTCCTTACACTCCCCTCATACAGCCTGGACCCCATTCTTCTAGAAAGTACAGAAACTCAGTGAGTGAATGAGAAAGTGGATAAGGGAGGGAGTGACACAGTTAGGGACAAGTATTATATTTGGCCATGCCTGTGGGTGAGGCCAAAAAAAAAAAAAAGATGCACAAGAGAAGAGGTACTCCCCCTTGCCCCGGAAAAAAAAAAAAAGTCCTATAAATAATTACGACTAATAACAAAGTAATCCTTCACTGACCCAACAGAGCGTAGACGTCGGACTACCAGTACAGGCTACTCATTGCAGACGTATAGTGCGAGAGTAACCAGTTGCTTTAGCCTGGGCGTCATTATCTGAACATTAACACTAACCACTCCACGAGTTGAAACCTATACGAGTATAGGCAACATTCGGGTTACCTTAACCCACTACACCACTTGGCGTCCATTCATTGTGTGGTTACCCCTCAACGTATTAATTGGTTTCCTGAGTTACAGGAAACCATTTGGAGTGTCACTCTGTGTTGTCACCTGAAAGTTGCACTAGAACGAGAGAGTGCATGATGACCACACTCTCCTATCTTTCCGCCACCATCTATCTTTTTTTTTTTTTTAACTATTAGCGCTACTACTTTTTTTTTTTCAAAATCACCTCCATCCATTAGGGATTTGTACTGTGAAGATCAAAACCAACCTTCCTAATACAGTCCACCATGTGGAGTTGTAATGTGACGGTTAACACTAACCCTCATATTACAATCCGTTGGCCCCAAGCACGCCAATGACTGTGGTTACCAACCATCTACTATTACTTTTATTGTTTTATTTTATATTAAGTAACATTACATTGTTAATAAAGACATTATTGGAGTCGCTGATCTATGCGAATCACGGCCACAGTAGCTTCGTAATCCATACCCGCCAGAGAGACAGGCCTGAGGGCTGATAATCTTGTGCCCCAGAGACATAGGAGTGCAGACCTCACGAGGGAGAATGACGGTCGACATCTCATCAAGGCCATTACAAAACTCTGGAGTTAATGCTTCTTCTCAGAAAGAACCTCTGCCTGTCTCGAGTTGAATCTCACCGCCTCTGACCCATCCCACCTGATGTTGAGGACACAAGGGAAGTGAAGCGACCATGGTTCACATGTTGGATCCTATCTTGATGGTTTCTGTTTTTTTTTTTCTTGTTCATTCCTTTTGTGTGCAGCTTCGAGAGACAGTTCAAGATGGCATGCTGCCATTGGATCAAATATCCTGATGTCTAAGAAAGCCCTCTGCCCACGTGTACAGAAACCTCGAGCATTGACATCCACTCTTGCATCATTTGATGTGTTTGCTGTTGTGTGGGTGGAGTGCTCGCCGTCCAGGGATAGCAGAGCTTGCTCAGTCGTGACATTATGGCACATTTCCTGCAGCATTTTGGCTGTGAGGTCGCGTACTTCATCGTGTCGGATGCAAACAAAGCCTCCCATCTTGCAAACCATTGCACGTTTCGCATCAAAGGCAATGCCACAGGCACAGTGTTGAGGTGGGCTCTATTGGCCACTCATATCTCACGGCTATGGTGTTAATAAATCCTTGTTTGTTGAAGTGGAAGCCTTTTGCCTGAGAGGCAAGGTTGTCAGCCAGTTCGATGACCCAACATCCTGTGCAATTTCAACTTTTCTGCATTGGTCTGGTGATAGATGTTCGGTTATGTGCTGCAGCTGGTCCTTTTGTCTTAATTCTCGCTTCATGCTTATCTGTGTCCTTATGTCTTTCTGCCTTTGGTGGTCGATTTCACTCGTCTCAACCTGGTCGCAAATCTTCTGTGACAAGGAGTCTGTGACCCTAAGTGAATTTCTATGTTCGTAGCTTGCCACGGCTGCTGGGTGTATAATGCCAAGGCCTACCATCCTGGCTGGCAGTGCTAGAAGGTCCCTCGCTTCTAGTGTGGGGATGTGGCCATTGGTCAGGGATGGGAGGAATGAATCCCTGATAGCATCCTCCAGTGGTTGTAGCAGCAACTCGATGTCTGGTATGGTCTTCATCACGAAGGTCCACTTGTGCATTACACCATACGTAAATGTGCTGTATGCTGCATGGGGTTCTGTTTTTTCGTGGCTGGGAAGCACAGGAATTTCTTCTACCCATGTTTTTACCTTATCACTCACATATTGGTCTTTGAATTCCTTAATTCCAATCGCAGAGTTAAATAGATGGCCAATGGGTGTGATGCAATGCTGCAGAGCCTTGTTTAATAGTACTGGGTCTTCAGGTGTTACGGTGAAGGGGTGAGATTGGTGTGTGTGTGTGTGTGTGTGTGTGTGTGTGTGTGTGTGTGTGTGTGTGTGTGTGTGTGTGTGTGTGTGTGTGTGTGTGTGTGTGTGTGTGTGTGTGTGTGTGTGTGTGTGTGTGTGTGTGTGTGTGTGTGTGTGTGTGTGTGTGTGTGTGTGTGTGTGTGTGTGTGTGTGTGTGTGTGTGTGTGTGTGTGTGTGTGTGTGTGTGTGTGTGTGTGTGTGTGTGTGTGTGTGTGTGTGTGTGTGTGTGTGTGTGTGTGTGTGTGTGTGTGTGTGTGTGTGTGTGTGTGTGTGTGTGTGTGTGTGTGTGTGTGTGTGTGTGTGTGTGTGTGTGTGTGTGTGTGTGTGTGTGTGTGTGTGTGTGTGTGTGTGTGTGTGTGTGTGTGTGTGTGTGTGTGTGTTGTTTAGTGGTACTGGGTCTTCAGACGTTATGGTAAAGGGATGAGAGTGGTGTGGTGTGTGGTGTTGGGACAGTGTGAGCGTGTGTTGGTGTTGTGACAGGTGATGTGTGGTGTGTGGTTGTGGTGTGCTGTGGTGGTAAGGTAAAGGCACCTTTGGTTTAGTTAGGCACATTGGCTCAACAAGGTTTATTTAATATTGGTTAAAAGACAGTGATAGAAAATTTTGTGAGGGTTGAGTAAACAGTTCTAGTTTGTAATTTCATGGAGTTTACATTAGCCTTATTATATTGAAATTATATTAAAATTACCCTTATTACTACTGTATATGTTAATAATTGGTGCATTTAAAACTAGGGTACTATTATTAAATTTATTTTAACTAGAACAATATTTATTAATTTTATATTAAACTTAACGTTCTACTTTACTATTATATTATTGGTTTAAATTGTGATCGGCTATATATGAATGATGAGATTTTATGTAAAATATGTTTCATAATAATTTAAGAACTGACAGAGAGTGTGTGTCTGTATGTATGATATATATATATTACAGTGTCATCTAAGGCGTGTGTAAGATTCCCTACCTTAATGTTTTTTGTGTGCCATACTTCACTTCTATACCACCTGGTCATGCTGGTGGTGTGTATGTAGGAGGTTGTTGTGTAATTGGTGGTAGTTATATTTACTGTTTGATATGGTGTTCATAAATCGTAAGATCAGGTGGTGTGTATGCTAATGATCAGTGGGTGATACTCAGTGTGCGGTAACAGTTGATGTGTTAAGGAAACTGAGTTGGTGCTTCAAGGATAATGGAGTATGCAAGAGGTGTGTGGCAGGAATCCCACGTCTCCTTGTCATTTGAGGACAAATTAAATAATTGAAAAATAGGCTTCAGTGAGGTACTATTTTGTACGTGAGGGTGGGGATACATTTATTGTGGGTGTGGGCAGCACATATGTGGTAGTGGGTCCTGGGTGGCTGATGATATAATGTATGGTGTTGACAGTAGACCATATAACCTCCCAGGTCAACACCTCGCTCGCTAACCGTCTCTACACACACACACACACACACACACACACACACACTTCCTCACCCTCAAATCGTAATTTTAACACTTTTTCACATTTTCCAAGCTTTATATAGCTGATATTTAAAAGTTTCTTTCACGTATAAATCGATGTCCGCTTTATGATCAATTTTTAAGAGCCCACAATCATTTTTACTTTGATTTCGAAACGATAACACGGAAAGCCTGGCACACGTCCTCTAGCTCCACCACCCAGAACACTATTACTCATACTACTACCACTACTACTACTAATAATAATAATAATTATAATAATAATTATAATAATAATAATAATAATAATAATGTAAAAACTAATTCTTATTACACCTTGTGAGCTCCCAGGGACAGAGTGGACCACTGCAGTCCAGGGCATTTAAGCCGTGGCTCACGCTTCGCCCCTGGCAGCATTCACGCGATGAAAGACCTCCTGGTGATTCATGGAACTGAACCGCGTGCTTTAACGTACAGTCTTCCTCGACTAGAGACCTCTACTACCATGCTTCTGAGGTATCATCATGATCATCAACATCATCACCATAATGATTATTATTATTATTATTATTATTATTATTATTATTATTATTATTATCATTATTATTACTACTACTACTGCTACTGCTACTACTACTACTATTACTACCACGACTACTACTACTATTACTACTACTACTAGCATACTGCTTCTACTACTATTACTACTACTACTGCTACTGTTATTATTATTATTGTTGTTGTTATTATTATTATTATTATTATTATTATTATTATATTATCCATTTATTTTTACTCAATAAAAGGTACTAATTCTAGGCCAGAGGCCACAAGTCAGGCCTGCTCCAGAACAGTCCTGAGACCACTTTACATACAGGATATGAAAGCCGCGGGGCGAGGGGGAGGGGGGAGGGTGGGAAGACTTTGGAGGGAGTTGAACATTAGGCAGAGAAAGGACTTTACGACCAACAGTCATGGAAGACACATCTGCAATTGCCTGCGACCCGTTGAGAGGGGCATCCAGCAGACCACAGTCCCCGGCAGCCCAGAAGGTCAGAGGGACCTTGGTTTGGTTTAATGTCAGGATGGGGTACGGTTTCATCAAACGCCAGGATACTGGCATTGATGTTTTTGTGCACTGCCAAGCCGTCGTTAAACCAAACCCAAGGTACCTCCAACGCTCTCTTGGGGATGGAGAGACGGTGGAGTTTTGTCTCTTTGGGACTCCTAAGGGTCCAGAGGCTCCGGACGTTACTGGGCCGGGAGGTGTGGCCGTGCAGGGTTCTGCCCATGCACGGGGACGTCCCACGGCCTGGGGAAGCCAGGCCAGTGATTCTACGAGTCCTTGGGAGATAAGCACCATTGTTGAAATGTGCATTGTGACAGTGAAGGCTTTTTGTGGGGGTGGCAAAGAGGCTTTGTGCGTTCTTCTTCCCAAGATCTTTTAGGAGAACGGGCTGTCTCGCCTTGTCATCCCCGAGTGCATTGCCCACGCTGTCCATTCTGCCCCTCACCGAGGGGGATGTTGGGCCCGGCAGCCGTAGCCTGCCGCTCCCCCCCCCCCCACAACACCGCACAAGAGGCTGCGGCTGGAGGCTCCTCTCAACCAGACAACTGCCAAACCGATCACCAACCCGGCTTAGAAACTGGACTCTCATAAGACCTTGGCTGACATTCACCACCTGCCGTCAGAGACAAAGGAGGGGCGGGACTCTTCTACATCTGTCTCCATGGCCGAGGATGCATCGACCGGCTCCTCGGCCGAGGAGGAGGTTGATGAGTCAACTCCCCTCCTACAGAGTGGGGAAGCCCATCTCGCCCTCCTATCATCGACCACAAGGATCGGCTAGACATGTCCACCTACCATCACCTCCCGACACTCGAAGCCCACACCTGGTCATACCCGCTCGGAGTTTTGAACTACTCCACCTATTATGATCTCCGAGCAGCCGACCAGGGTGAGGAGATTCGACCCGTTTGGTTTGTCAGGGGGGAGGAGGTGAGTCTAGCCGATCTAAGAGGATTCTATCATATGCTCCCTCCACACTTGGCCCCCTAAACTGGTCATCTTGTGCAATGACTGTGTTTTGAGTATTAATTTTGCGTCTGTCTTTGTTGGCCTAATGCCCCCAAGTGGGTGACGGCCATTAAGCCATAACTAAAGAAGAAGAAGAACATTAGGCTTTTGTACACAGCTTGGCCACGCCACCTATGGTAGGGGCAGACCCAGTATTTATCCAAAGGGAAGTCCAGACTTTCTATACAGTGATGACAGAGCGATTATCACTAGGCTCAGAGTCATAAAAGAAGGCCCTGGAAAACACATTTTGCTTATTCATTTAAGGACACCTGCATACTTATTGTAATTTTTGTTTTAGCTGATTGCACAACAATGCAACATTGCCGGCCCCTCCCAGGGACTGGTGTAGAAATGCCTTTGTCAGTGAGTTACTGACTTACTGAAAACCAATTTGAAATTCGCAATTTACTGCCCCTAAAACCTCCAGGACACTTATAGTTACTATGGCCTTTCAAAGACTCCCTTTGATGATCAGTACAAACTTGAGTCATATCTACAAAGATTTTTAAGCTGAAAATGTTTATAAATGCATTCAGGAGTTTTATGAATATATCAAATTCATAAAGCGGCTTTTTAGAATCCTTTCCGGCTTTAGTTAATACCAAAAAATTCTTGACATTTTAAACTGAGATGATAACAGCGAGCAGTGACATAACACCCCCAGGTGGCGAAAACAGAGGGTTAGATGTAGCACAAGTCCCAGGTAGCCGCACGCCCCTACTTCCCGGAACCGATCCAACCCGTACACCTCAGCCCGGGCACACTGCCCTCTCGCCAGCCTGGCCTGCATCAAGATCAGAGTGGAGCTGAACTTATGCTCCATACAGCTCGTTGGAGACGGCCTCAAGCTGCTCCATTTTAGAGACAGCCTCCAGCTGCTCCACCAAAGAGACGGAGCCGTTCCACCAAAGAGATGGCCTCAAGCCGCTCCACCAAAGAGACGGCCTCAAGCCGCTCCACCAAAGAGACGGCCTCCAGCTGCTCCACCTGGACTACCCGCAGGGTCAGTGACAGTCCTAAGGACACGACACAGGAGACGGCCTCCTGCCACGCCCGTGGGCAAGAGACGGCCTCCAGCCGCTCTGTGCCCGCACGTCACCCTCCCGCGTCCACCTGCCGTAGTACCAGTCCCCAGCCAGGGAGTCCACCGCTGGCAGCCTGGTGGTAGGGCCCTGTACTGTTCCTGGGGCTGTTTTCCCAGCAGCCAGCCCCTGAGGAGGACCTGAACCTGATGGACCCCTCCCCGGAACGCCGCCAGTCCCCTCCTGATGGCAGAGTACCCTGAAGTGGACCGCAGCCAGGTCCCCGACAGTGGCCCGAGCTCCCCGGGGCAAGACCCACCTCACCTCCGGCCGAGGCGATGTGGATCCTCCACCCAGTGGCTCAGAAGGCATCTGGAGGAGTTGTTTGGCCCCTACCCCACCAGTCAGACCTCTGCCCCCAGCCCCCAGCACCCGAGGCCCTTCATCACGCCCATGGGGGACGACATCAACCTACCTGGACTATAAGTGACTCAGGTGTGGCTCAGTACGTTGACATAATAGTAGAGTGCCAAAGGTGGATTCATTAAGTGACCATGCCTAGACAATGACTTAAAGTGCAGTGTTATAGAAGTAAGGCTCCTGTATTTGAGGTGGCGATCGTTATTGCTCAGCACGCCTCCCCCTTCTCTCCCTTGCAGATGTGTCAACCTAGATTCTCCCCCCCCCTTTGTTCCCAGCAACAAGATCAAGTCAGTGCACCCCTCAGTGATCGTGTCAATGTTGAACATAAGAACTCTCATGTGACAAGGAGCCACTAGTCTTAGAGACTGTGTACAAATTATAATCCCGAGGCACCCAGATTCATGTTGTGAACTGTACCACACTGAACTGTGAACTGTACCACCCTGAATTGTGAACTGTGTCTATCACGTATCCTGCGAGATACGCTTACCCCTTTCAGCAGCCCAAGAATTGATGAGTCAGAAATATTGTGAGACATCCTATTGCCCTTGTGTAAAATAAGTGAATATACGTGTAAGTTGTTGTCTTGAGTGTTCATGCCCTGTTCCTCCTATATTTGTGGTATAGCCCCGGTCTTGAAAAGAACCCAATGCTAGGCCAGGCGTTCTTAGGACAGGAAGCCGCCCTAAAAACACCTAGCATAACATAAACATTATCAAGTTAATCTGTATTCATATAGGATCTTACGCTGAACATTCTTATAAGTGTCAAAAGAATCTCAGATTTGACGAGGGTCATGTTAACAAGCATTCTATATGAGTATTTTTAAAAGTACTTTAAGGTTTTTCATGAATATGACAAGGCAAATTCATAAAAATGGCCTTATATATGCCTTTTTTTTTTTTCTTTCCCTTATGAGGCAAAAAGCTCCGAGGGCCCGGCACTGTGGAGTTTGGCTGCTGTAGTTTTCCTTTCTAGCGGCATTAAAAATAATATAGGACATTTCACGAAAATTAAGAATCAGGCAACTTAGGATTCACCTTCTGAATCCACCACTGCACATCATCATTTCCCTAACTTAAACACGGCTTTTGATTGCAGGTGGTACACTGGACATAAGTAACTCACGCTGAGGGAAGAAGAAGCGCCCCATGAAGTCGTTTACTCTAAGGAGATGAGCCCTTTTGCATGTGGTGGATGTGGCAAGGCCGGCACTGCCACCTTGACCACCAGGCACAACAGGAATGCAGGATGTGAAGAAAAGTTGTCAGAAAAGAAGTAAAGAACAGCAATGATAAAAGCAGAGAAGCGAAAAGTACTGGAAGTAAGAAAGAAAAGTGAAGTAATAGAGATAATGAAAAGTATTATGAATACTGGTAATAAAAGAAGTTAAAGGATATGGGTAATACGCGAGGTGGTATGATAAGGATATTATTGGATGAGAAAAAGTGTAACAAAAAGTAATTACTAAGGATGGCAAAAAAAATACTTGGGATGAAACAAGTATTACAAATATAATAACATAAGATGACTAGACAGCGCAGAACAATCATATAATTATTCAAGAAAAACTGCACCAATCTAAAAACCACGGTTTTACTCTTATTCAAATAAGTGGAGAGTAAGAACAGCAATCTCGCCAAATTAAACTGAAAGCAATCACAACAGATTAACAATCACAGGAGGCAGTGCAACTATAACACGTCTATTCTATTTTAGCAAGATGATGAAATCAAACCCCTTTCAGCTCAAATGATTAAGTATTGTCAGACTGGAGGGTCGATCTGACGAGTAACCAAGGAGATTTATTCTTACCTCATAACTGTGGCTCATCGAATTTCATGTAACCACAGTTAGAATTCAAGTTATGAGAGTGGCCCACATCGGTAGGGTGAAAACAACTTCAGTAAGACCTTTCATCTCCACAAGAGGCTTATCTCCCTCCCTCATGCTCCCACCACCAGCGCTCATGACCCTCCCCACTAAGACCCGGCCCAGTCATTCACAAAGGTTACGATGTGCAAACTCTCACAGATTAGTTTAAATGGGTTCCTGTTCGGGAAGAGGTTGGGTCAGGAATATATAATGGATATTCTGGTAATCTTCAAAAGATGCTAGGGATAGCAATAAGTTAATTGATGATGCTTGTATCCTGTCCCCCTGGGGCAGGGTTATATTTAAGCTGTCTAGGTTAGGTTGGTCATATAAAAAAGCAGAGCTGCTACTAAATTATTAACCATGTAATACAACTCTCTGCCCAAAAATCTACTTCGAAAACAAAAAGCTAGCCTAGCCTAGCTGAGGGCTGACGGCATAAGATGCATCGATCTTGAGGGCCACATTACATGATTCTCCATGCGAAAGTAAGCCCTAACTCTTGATGTGTCTGAATATTCAAGTGGGGACAACCAACTTCAGATGTACGAAGGCTCGATCCATTATCTTGCATGAAAAGATGTTCTGGCTGCTTGACTACCCAGTGTTCAATGGGACAAACATATAGCACTTACTGCAGAAGGCACTGCAGGAACAATGAAGGGGGAGGAGGAGGGAAGGATGTCTTTATGAGCAACAGGCTCTACTCCAAAAGAAAATGCCAAAACTGATTAATTAGAAATTTGACGCGATAATGGGACGAAAAAATAAGTCAGTCATAACAGTGTAAAACGAAGACTATTAGTTTGATACAATATTTAAGATTCTGAACTATGAAAATCTGGTACTAGAGGGCAAAGGGAAGGGTAGTAAGCACAAGGGAGGGTGTGGGAACCTCCACAGTGAAGCCATTTACCGAATTTAGTGATTAACTTTGGTTTAACTGGACGATGTACACTGCAAATGACCAAGAGGAGGCAAACGCTACGGGGTGCATAGTCTCACTCACCTTCCGTCTCCACCCACGTGGTCTCTTCGTGCAGGCAGCGACTCTTCCTCCTCTAAGTATCTCTCGACATGCATGATCAGTCTGCTCCAGCCATTAGTTCCATGACCTTCCCCTTGGTCTCTTCCATTCTGGGTTAACTCTCTCAGAGATGACCCTGTGAGCATGTTCAACCTCCTGAAAACGGGCCACGTGCCCATATAACCTGAGCTGGCATTGACGTATTATGTGGGTAATAGGCATCGACTCAGTCTCATGGAGTAGTCGCTCATTATATACCCGGCTGTACCAGCGATATCCCATGATCCTGTGAAGGTACTTGGTACTAAAGTATTCACTGCTTCAAGTCACCGTTTAGTGTCTATGTCTCACAGAAATAAAACGACAGGTAGCACCAATACCTTGAAAATGCGAATTTTCGTCCTTCTACACAAATAATGACAACTTCAAATACCCGAGTTGGGTGAACTCACAACCCCACAGGCCAGATCGATGCAATGAGAAATCTCATCGTCTGACCTACCGTTGTTATTTACCATACTACCAAGATAAGTGAATCTTTCCAAGACTTTCACATTCTCACCAACTGCTTGGACAGACTGAACTGCTTTATCCAACATGCCACATAATATCTGGACCTGGTTTTGGCCCAAAAGACATTTAATCCCAGTGGCTTCGTAGTCTCGTGAAATTATTTGAGGGCACTCAGTACTATCTCCAGCAACTCTGCTAGGATAACCGCATCATCAACAACGTCAAGGTCAGTAATGCTGAAATTGCCAGTTAATACTCTAAAGTGACTTCGACTCACAGCCCAGCCAAATACACAATCCATGCACATGTTGAAAAACGTGGGAGCAAGGACACATTCCTATCCTACTCCAGTACTTACTGGGACAAAGTCAGATATTCCCCCTCCACCCTTGAGAGGACTCTCAGTGTTCGAATACAGGCAAGCAATCAGGGGGATTATCCCTGCGGGGATCCCACAGAATCACAGTTCCCAAAGTATCTCGCGATTTACTGAATCAAATGCCTTCTTGAGATCCACATAGGCTGCAAGTAGACCTTATCGATACTCAAGGCGGCGTTCCATAATAACACGAAGAGCTAGGATGCAGTCAACTGTAGACTTCTTAGGCGTGAACCCGGATTGCTTAAGCCTCTGAAACTTCAGCAAATGGTCTCAGATACGCACCAGGAATGTGAGCAAGAACTTTGCCTGGCACACTGAGTACTTTAATACTACAATCACGCTGGTCTCCTTTCCCATTCCAGATATGGGTGACCAAACCGCTTGTCCAGTCAGAGGGAATGATACAAAGTCACCATGTGGTTTCTATGGCTGCATGCAATGCGCTGATCATGGCTTCACTCCGTTTTGATAAACTTCAGTGGGATGCTACAACTCAAGATGCTCTACCACTTCTCAAGCTACCCACTGCCCTCTTGATTTCCTCTAGAGAAGGCACGATATCATCAACTGCTGGGGGAGCAGTCAGTGGTTTTACACCAGCTGAAGGAAGCTCTCTACTGCAAGGCTCTGCCATATGAATGTATTACATGTTACAGATGCTCAAAATACTCAGCCCAATGAGCCCTATACTCACCCATTCCCGACACAAGCCGTTTATCTGCTGTCAAAGCAGAGTTAAGGTGAAAGGTGGGAGCTTTGTCAGGGCTCGGTAAGTAGGTCGAAGGTCATTTACATGAAAATGGCTGACCACCACCGCGGTGATTTCCCTGATATACACTTTCATCTTGTTCCTTCTCAGCAAGATTCATACCCATCGAGACAGAAGTCCATGCTGCTCCCAATTCCTAGCCTGTCTGGCACCATGACGCTCCTCAGTTGTGGCCAGTGTCCCCCGTGAGATAAAACCCAACCTTGATGTTGGGCACTTTCCAGCACACTCATTCACACTGCCAGGGTAACACGTTCAACAGGGTCCTTGACGGTAGAGAATAATTTAAACCTATTCGAGACTTCCACTACATACTTACAAGCACGCTCCTCATCCCTGATTTTCTCATGATGGAACTATTTTTGGTAGCATCTTGAGTTTCAGTTCTGAGTTGTAGCCTTAGAGTAGCAACAACTTGTCCGCGATTAGTAGCAAAGTACTCTGCACTCCTGAAAACCGTGCAGTTCCGAAGGATCTTCCAGCAAGTACTAACAAGGATGGGGACAGTTTTCTTTGCAACCCCTCAGGTATTGGAATACCAAGCCCCGGAGTGGTGATCTGGCCACTGGAACCTGGACCCAGCAGTTTTCAACTTACAGGACTTTGCGAAATTCGGGATATAAGGACAATAGGAATTCATGGCTCCAGTGCCTTCACTATCAGTGTCAGTAACCACAATGAAGTCACCCAGGACCATGAATGTATACCACAAACAACGTTGTTCCACAATTGAGTCAAGTGTAGCATAGAGCAGGTGCTTGTCTTCAAGACCATTTATCTCACTTGAAGAATCCAAAACAATAAGACAGATGAAGCCCAAGGAAAGCTTGAACTTCACCAGCATTATGCACTCATCAGTCATCGTAACCCTGGACGCAGTAGCCACAGCAACATCTGTAAGCTGGGCACCACTGTCACAGCCAGACAATTGGTCTGTACAGTATAACCACCCCTACTGATCTTGTCATGCCTGGGCCACCTCACTTCAAACAGTGCACCTATGCCAACCCTCAATCACCTCAACCCACATGACAACAAAGGCGGTCGATCATCCTTGAACGTTTCAAGCCCTCCCTCAGACTCCCTTCCAAAGGTTAAACCTGTGCATGGTTCTGTGGGTTCGTGTGTCCTCTACGCCACGTCAGCGCGAGTTAAAAACAGGATTGGGGCTGGAGGGTTCATCCCCGTCATCAAGCTACTGGGGCTATGCAGGCTTTACCCAGCAGCCACCATAATTGGCACTAGCATGACAGGGCCGAAAAAGCCCTGTCAGGCTGGTATCTGAAGGGGGATCGCTCAGCAAAACTGGGTCAGAGCCAGGCAACACGCGCTGACTCTGATCCCTCTTCTTAAATTGCATGAGATGTAAGTTTTTACAGAAAGGAGACGCAGACCCCACCTGAACCTCTCAAGTTAGGGGAGAACTCACCACTAGCCTAAGGACAGGGGTGTGGGATTCCTAACGAGGCTATTTAGGTTTGATTCACAGTTTTTCTTCCCCTGGGTGCACTGTCAACCAAGGCTAACGATCTCCACCCACCTGTTAGATGGCCGTTGGCTTAAGTGGCTCATCTGTCCTTCAATAGGTCTTGTTTTTCGTCCTTTAGGGTGTCTAATCACCCTCCTCACTGGCCTAGGCCAGTGGGGTTGCTGACGATCCGACCATGAAACAAGTAGTACTGGATTACATGTTATCAGGGATATATCAGTGAGTTAATATGGGTCGGATGTAAAATAATGATAATAATGATAATGATAATAATAATAATAATAATAATAATAATAACAAAAACAACAACAACACCAACGCAAACAAGGGAGACTCTTCTGCTATAGCAGCAGCCGAAGACGGCAGTACTTTGGAAGTGGACAGAACGCTGGTGTCAGGGTGAGCAGGGGCTCCTGTTTAGCCAGCTCTCGGGGCCCAGCTTGTTACCATCTTTTCATGACTTTCAGTGCTTCAGTAAAATGGAGAGCAGTGTAGCATATTTTTCTGAACATTCTCCTCTAGTTATCTACACCAGACTGTATTCATATTATGAGTTACACTGTGTTTTCTAATTTATGAAACAGATGAGGCCAAGCCGTCAGAAGGAGAGGCTCATTTCCCCCACCATCGACCCCTCTCCTAGTAATGACAAACTGATACATCCTGGACACTCTATCAGTTAACTCAAGTTATGTACCTAGTCTCAGTTCAGGTATGCTCCAAACGTCCAGATATCAGGTAATCTAATTAACGTCACTCATCTGGTGAAATGAGAAAGTGAAGATGACATGGTACTGTACTAGTGAAGGAGAAAAGTTGCCTAGTGCCCCTCCACACATCCCCACAGGCCCACCATGTATTCCCAAGAGGTTCACTCGGGGGGAAGTAGAACACCTGGTGGGGAAGGGGGGGGACGTCATCATCTTTACTGTCATTATCGTCATCATCATCATTTTCATCATTACTATCAACATATTCGTCATCATCATCCTTATCATTGGCACCATCATCATCATCAGCAGCAGCAGCATCGTTATCGCCATCATCAGTATTACCATCAATCATCATCATATTCCTACCTATTTTTCACACTTTAAGAAATAGTCATCACTATCATCATCCTAGCCAGTGTAAATAACCTATAGGTAGCACCCATCTTGCAACAAACTCTCATCCCTTTTCTGACTAACTCCCCTACTGCAAGAGTTAACTGTTACTCCCAATCCTTCTTGTATGGAACAGATCAACTCTGGAACCGTCTTCCTTTGTATTTCCTACTGCCTATGACAACCAGTCTTCAAACGCAGTGTGTCCAGGCATCTTGAAATGAACAGAGCTTGAATTTTGCTGTTTTTTTTTTTTTTTCTCGGAGGGAACAATCTTGTGGGCTTCTGGTCTTTGGTTCCTTCTTCCTTGCATAAACAAAAAGCTCCGTATGCGTGTGTGTCTGTGTGCGTTTGCTCGTTTCTTTCACGAGAAAGGTAATAGATATCGACCTAATTCTTTTTGCATTAGGTCAAAATAAGTCCACGGTGTGTCAGAAAAATACCAAACAAAAACTTTGGTGATCGCACCCGACACGTGAGCGCAAAATTGTCGGAAACGGTGACACGCGAAAATGTCTGCGCGTTTGTTCATTTCTTTCATGAGAACGGTAATAGATACTGACCTCATTCTTTTCGCATTACGTCGGGGTAAGTTCACGAGTGTCAGAAAGATACAACAGAAATGGCTACCGCGTGCGATGTAACTGTGCGAAATTGTCGGAAATAGCGATAAGCAATAGTGTGCGAATATAATTATTTCGGTTTTTGATTGGGACTGGTCATTGTGAACTCTGTAATGGTATGGAAAGAAAGATAATGGTATTTGCAAACATTTTTGTATGGAAAGGCTATTAGTTAGTCCTGCAGCAAAATTTTTGAAGGCAAGCAATAGGATCGAATAAAGATACCAATCAAATCCATTACAAAAACATACAAAACATAGTCACAAAAACATGTTTACAAAATATTGAGAACTTACAAAAACTGGTCTGTTCTGTTTACAAGAAACATACAAATAATATACAACACAAATGCATAACATAAGATCATATTTGCTCATTTGCAAAACACAAAATTTCATCCATTACTTTCAAACATCATTACTGCTATCGAGATGGAAATTTGTTTTGAGTGGAAAAAGTTGTGGAACTTGATGCTTAATGGTATGAATTTCTTCTTTATTCTAGATATATTTCAACCTGGTACATTCAGTCGCTTTCTAAAACGTAAGGACACGGTTTTCAAACAGAGGATGATATATGTCTCCCATTATTTTCTTTGTTGATTCTAAATACATATCGAGTGTATGTCACCTAGGAATGTTACATCTGCACCCAGTCTCTTGGCTGTCGTAACAGTTTTCCTTAATCTTGACTTATATACTCAACCCTTCATAAAAGAAGTTATACAAAAACAGAGTTGACTCAACAATTGATTTTAAATAAAATAATGAAATAGTTCTGTATTTTTTTTTTTTACACATCAGAATTCTTAAGAAATTACTCCTCTGCATAGATTTACCTTAGATCTTATTAATGAACTGAGTTCCCATTTGTTCTATCATCAATAACCAAACCTAAGTACTGTATTTATAGTCGTCAACAATGTCCACAACTTCCCCTTTAATCGTAAGCTTCCAGTGAAAGTTAGTTACAATTTACTTTGTCTCTCTGACATCTAGCTGTTAGTAGTAAACACCACACCATTTGACAGAATTATTTACCTGAGCTAGGTTGTTACACTCATTCACATCCTTAATTTTTCCAATTAACACCGTATCGTCAGCGTACCAATTCTCATAATAAGTTCTTCAGTCACTGGTAGCCTATATAAAGTGTAACATATGTGATTCAACAAGATTTATGAGCAAAATGAACACTGTTCAATCGCTCATCGATTATGTTCGTTCTTTGCCCTCCCAGTCCAAATTTCTATAACATGCAGTGAACAACTTGAGTGTAATTGTGTCTCCCTGTCTAGAACCTCTGATCATTTTCTGTATATTTTTATGGAGTTGGGCTGATGCTATCATTTTTTCTCTATAAACATTTCTTTGTTTACGTTTATGTTTATGAATGCCTCGGTCATGTAGGCTATGCATATCTAAGCCATTTTCACCTATTAATGGCATTTAACGGTGATGCTAAGCGTCATGCAGCTTCAGAACCACAAGAAAGCTACCAGCAAGCAGCTTGAACAAGTTTTTCACTGATCGCAAGCTCTTAACTGTCGCCAAGTATACCTTGGGCCTCGGGTTTAAATTCCGAGTTTTCCTTTTCCTAGGTCAGATATCATCCAAAAGTAAAGAGTCCAGCTTATCCATGGGACAATCTGTAACTGTGTATAAGACATGTATTAGTAGTAATCTCAATCCAGACTTTGTACATATATGGCTGTTCCCCGACTTTCAGTGTAGTGAAAGCCAAGTACCGGGGCCAACCAATGGCAGTACCTCTGAGGGACTGCACTGGGATACTACTCGTCCTAAATAAGTTTGGTTATTGATCTGGAGGCAGCAATAATAAAATACAAAAACACGACCTAGTATTGATGGGCTAAGGATACGATATGAATATGGTATGTATCCTGTAACAGCATAAAAAGGTGGGGACTGGATTCACCAACAAACCTACTATCACTTCTTACTTCACTTTTTTTTTTTTTTTTTTTTTTTTTTTTTTTTTAAGGGTGAACGAAAGACATGGGGGTTTCTGCTCTCTTCTTTCATTTGGTGAGGTAGTATGACCACCGTAGCCTACCTTCAAGTGTTTGTGTTTGTTTTTCCGAGTTTTCTGCGTCTGGATGAAATTTTGCTTGGGTGACCACTTACCACCCTCTCAGCATTTTTTTTTTTTTAATCCGAGATGGCCCCCAATATGTGAGGTTCACAGAACCAAAATCTATATTTCCCCATAACTTCTGTTCTAAAGACACTGGAATTCTATTTACGGTATCTATATGTACACCTTCCAGGTCACGAAATCCGATTATGAAATTAACTGTTTGTCAGACATATGAATGACAAAAGTCCAAGATGGCCACCAAAAACTCTTGAGTTCCAAAACTTATGTAACGATAAATTTTCTAACTGATGCTAGTTTAGGTGGACGAAATCGTGAATACTAAATAAAATATCATCGGTAAAATTCCTAATATGATTCAGTATAAAAGTAGAAATGCCTTTTTTCAAAACGAAGATATATTTCAAAAAATATATCCATACCAGTGACTATTTCTGCTCTATGGATGACAGCAATTAGTACATAAGGGAATTAGTCGTTGTCTCCCTTATCCCTGTTATTCCAAACATGGTAATAAGCCTCACTCTCGTCGTCGGTCGTCGGTGATAGTGTTGCACACTCCTTTATGATGAAGGAACTGGAGTGGGCTGCACCACTGGCACGGCAACAGTGCATTGTGCATATATATAAGTTGGCGCCCCACACAGCGACAACTAGAACGTCTGCATGCTTGCTCTTATATGAACAGCCACACTTGATACATTTGTTTGATACGCTTTGGAGCGTAGTCTACGCCATCTTCTACGATTCACGGGATCTGGAACTTTGTTCGTGTTATCCGCTTTTCACCCATACTGTGGTGGATTTAAAGGAGCTGGATCTCCACGCAAGGCATTGCACCATTGAGCGGCATGGCATTATACTCTACGGACTTTGTTCAAATGTTTCAGATGCTGAGTGCGAAGTACGTAAATCTGTGGTTGTTGCTGATTTCCCAGAAACCTGAGTCCAATGTCACTGACACAACTTCGTCATGGATGACGATGGTGTTAATGCCGTAGCATGCATCCATGAAACCTGTTACTTGTTTAATGATTCTGCTGATATCTTCAGTGGGCTGCCCAAACTGATCCATATTGTACCTTTTCGGACTACAATAATTGCTTTTGTTTTGCCAGCACAATAAATCACAACAGCCAAATCCATGCCATTTACGGCATGGAGTGGCAAAAGTTCGGATTTGACTTCATAGTCAGGGAGGACTGAAGCGTCTCACTTCAGAAGCACATCGCACGCGTTTATCATGTTGGATCTTTGGCAGCTTGTTGAATAATAAAGTCTGCTTCATCCGCTAAGACAAGATTCAGGTAAGGTGTTTTGTGTCCCTTGAATTGTTAGGTGCATACTGCCTTGTCATGGATGATTACCAACTTAGGGTGCTGACACATTCAGTAAGATGTACCTCGTCTCTTCGGATTTGATCACAACTGAGTCCATATAGCTGAGTTTAGTTGGCAGAGTTATTGAGCACTGCATCCCAGGCAGGCATTTTTTTTTTTTAATAAGCTGATAGACCCGGGTGGTGTTTGCTACTGGTAGCACTCTTGGCTGTCAAAATATCAGTCAAAAGATGTATGGACATGATCTTCAAGGCACCCTAAAAGTGAGGCACACTTTGAAGCCCGAGGTGAACATGTAAACGTTTCCATGAGTTGACCATAGAATGGCTGACACATCAGTAACTGTAGTGGTTGGGGAAAACGTTTTTAATAATGAAATATAATGTCAATGAGGGAGGCGGTGGCTCAATCGGTAGGGAGTTGGCCTGCAGTCCTGACGGACCCAGGTTCAAATCTCGCTGAGGCAGGGAACAGTTTAAGGATTTCAATTTCATAAAATCAGACTTTACTGATCTACCAGAAGGCCCGCCGAAATGTAAAAGTACCCCCGCTAATACCAATACACCAGTCCTGTATGACACAGCCCTAGCATGTATTCAGTATGGACGGTGAGTGTTAGTGCCGAAGTGGTGAAATGTAGAGGTGTGTGGTACGTAGGAAGGACTACTGGGCCTTGAAAGCAGGCTGTGAAGCCTATGCCCAGAGTCGGTCACATAAAAAAAATAAAAACCCAACACCCCCAGAAGGACCCCACTAAGGAGCATATACAGTGCGCCTGGACTCTGGGCGACAGGGACATAAGTTCGCCTGGGCCGAGCGCCCCTATGACCCGAAGCTCGCCCGCCGCCACCATAGCAGGAATACGAGACTACCTTCCGGGTGAGACGACCACCGACAACCACGGGGTGGAGCTGTTACTCCGAACTCCAGTCAGAACCCCTGAGATGGCCGGTAGCCGCTAAACTCTCCTACAGGAGATGGCTTCCAGCCGCTCTGGAGGTAAACGGGAGACGGCCGGTAGCCACTCCCGCCTTCGTCAGGAGATGGCCAGCAGCGGCTCTGAAGGTGCCCCTCGAGAGACAGCCTCTAGCCGCTCGACCCTCCTACAGGAGACGGCCTGCAGCAGCTCTGGAGGTAACCAGGAGATGGCTGGTTGCCGCTCCTGCCTTCTTCAGGAGATGGCCAGTAGCCACTCGACCCTCTTACAGGAGATGGCCTGCAGCCGCTCCGGAGGTAACCAGGAGACGGCCGGTAGCCACTCTGAAGGTGCCCCTGAGTCGGCCTGCAGCTGCTCCCTCCCCCAGGCCACGGCCAGTAGCCAGGCCTTGGCGATGGCTGGCAGCCGCGCCCCTAGAAGGCCACGGCCAGTAGCCAGGCCCTACAATAGGAGATGACCGGTAGCCGCTCCTCTGTCAGGTGCTGACTCCTGCCCACCAACCTACGACCCAGAGGGAGCCCCCAGCCTGGAGGAGTACAGGAGAGGCCCTGTGAACACCACCAAGCTCTCCTTCCTGCAGCCGGATCCTGAGAGGACTCGCCTGACGGACCCCGACGTAGGCCGACGCTGCAGCCCCTTCCTGCCGGCGTCCCCGACCACCAGGGACCGCAGCCCTTGGGGCCTCCAGACCACCCCCAGGATCCCCAGGCGGGACCTCCCTACACCCAGACGCCGGAAATCTTCGTCCTTCGTCAGGCACCTAAGCGAGAAATTTAGGCAGTTATTCGGCCCCAGCCCTAAGGGCCAGACTCCCGCCCCAAGCCCCGAAAGCGTGGGACCCTTCGCCACCAGCAGCCCCGGAGGAGAGAGGACGCCCCTATGTGTGATCCCATGGCCCCTGAACACAGATGCCTCTGGTGGAACCCAGCCCCGTCAGTAGTGAGGCTGAGTCACCTCCGCCGCCCTTGTGCCTGACTGTCACAACGCCCAGACCCGAAAGGAGCGACAGTGAAAGCATAGTGCCCGTGACATAGTGAAGTAAAGGCAGAACAGTGAGTTAACAGTATAAAGGAAGTCAGTGAGAAAAGCATCAGTGACAATATAAAAGAGTGGTGGAATAAGCAAGGTAACAGTGAAACAGTGAACACGTCAAGGCAGTGAAACACGGGTCTATCACAGTGAACATGCTACCAAATAGTAATGCCGCACACTATGATCATACGCAGGTCCCAGTGTTAAAGTAATAATTACCCACAGTGAAACAGTGCCACCAATATACAGAACCTAGACTTCCTGCAATAATAGTGCATAACCCCTCCGCCCTAAGTGCTTTTTACCTTACCCGACCTTGTCCCGAGTAGTATCCTGCGCAATACTAACACCCCATATCTAGGCCTAAGAATTATAATTGTCCAGTATACCTGTAATTGTGACATCTACCCGTTCTGCTGTAGAATTTAGTAATACACATGTAAGGTTGTTGCCTTGAATTTTTGTGTCCTGCCTCTCTCCTATTTGTCTAGGCTCCGGTCTAGAAAGAGAACCCAGCTACACATTAGGCGTTAAAGGGACGGGAAGCCGACCCTAAAACACCTAGCATTACAGGTTTCATAGCTTCACTTGTAGATTCATTTTCAATGTGGACATTCCAGCTGCAAGCCGCATCTGCCCATCAGATGGGAATGTGAGAAGTTTATAAGCAGCTGGTTCTCTGGTGAGCACTTGTGAAGGCCACGCTGACTTACTGTTAGGCCATCTGTCAAGTGTATATCATCTCTTGGTCAATTATAGCACTGTTACCGATTTTAAGACATATTTTCTTCCCAGTCAGTTGATTATTTGCTTTGTGAATAAACTGCAGATGTTTTAAAGTCTGGATGCACTGACAAGGATCATCAGCTCAGACCGAGTCTACACTCTACAGAGCATGTCGACATTGATATTAGGAAGAATTGTTCTTGTTGTTCCACCTGATCCAGAATACCCGTCATCCGTAGGTAAGCAACCTTTCCTGTGGGGTCACCTAATAGATTCCTTACATCGATGATGCTGTATCCACATCCAACTATGGCATGTGCTGTGCAATACTCCATTATATGCCGTGTGGGCTTATTCTTCATGCGAGGCACATGTCTCCTGTGATTCCACCCAATCCAAATCTAAGCTGGTAATACAGTGTTGTATCCTGATCTAAGCCTAGCTAGGTGAACTCGATCAGCTCCATTTAAAGATATCTCTGATGAGTGGATGTCGGGAGAGGACTTATGGTACAGTGATCTGATCAAGGTGCTGCATTGCCCACAGTGAACTGAGTTCAGTATGTAGGTATTTCTTAACTTATGGTATAAGAATGTGTGGAGGGGGGATGTTTTTTAGGAGAGTCTGGTAATATTTGCATGGCGATTGCTTTTGTGTTGTGGGTGTCAGATGATGACAGGGGTGTTGTGTGTTAGAAAAAGGATTCTATTAGAGGGTTGGCTTTAGTTTAAAAGTAGGTGAGCTGTGGGAGTGGTATCGGTGAAGCCAGTGATGATGCGTAGAGGATGTTCATTATGGTTTGCAAGGTATTGTAAAGAGGGTTTAGGTAGGATGGGGGCCCATGCCAGGGGTGCATAGGACATCACTGATTTGATAAAATGCTTGTAGAGCTGACAGAGTATTTCTTTTTCCTGGCTACAATCTGTCTCTATAAGTGCCAGGAATGCACTGACTCTGAGGGTGCACCACCTCTTGTTGAGGTGGTCCTTGAAGGGTGAGTCCGGTGTCATATACTGTATGTGAGACCAAGGAACTTAGTGAAGTGGTTGTATGGCATAAGTACACTGCATAGTGTGATATTTGGGATGTACCTGTTTACATGATTGTTGCTGGTGATGAGTGTGGTGCTGGATTTGACTGCAGCGGCCATGTTTTCCTCAACCCATGCCTGAAGCATTTAATTTTTTTTTTTTTTTTTTTTAATGTGTCCGACTCTGGGCAAAGCCTTCAGGACCTATATCTATCCCAAGGCCCAGTAGTCCTCCTACACCTCCACATGTCACCACTTCAGCGCTAACACCCACTGTCCATACTGAATACATGCTAGGGCTGTCTCATACAGGACTGGTGTATTGATATTAGCAGGAGTATTTTTACGACATGTCGGCAGGTCATCAGGTAGATCAGGAAAGTCTGCTTTTTTTGTGTGTGGTGAAATGCTGAAGCATGGGGGAGAGATAGTAGTAGAATGGATGTGGAAGATGTGCAGATTGGCCTGGGAGGAAGGTACAGTCCCGGAGGATTGGTAGTCAGGTATAATTATTCCCTTGTACAAAGGAAAAGGGGAAAAGGAAGTGTGTGGTAATCATAGGGGCGTTTGTCTTCTTAGTATAATAGGAAAAGTGTATGGTAGGATACTTATTGACAGAGTTAGAGAAAGAACAGAAAAATTAGTTGGAGAAGAACAGGGAGGCTTTAGGAAGGGAAGAGGTTGTGTAATCAGATATTCATTCTTAGATCTTTAGAGGAAAAGTTTCTAGAGAAGAGAAAGAAGTTGTATGCGGCTTTCATGGATTTGGAGAAAGCATACGACAGGGTGGATAGACAAGGATTGTGGAAAGTGTTAAGAATATATGGAGTAGATGGGAAGTTGTTGAATGCTGTGAAGAGTATGGACGATGGTGCGAAGGCTGCAGTGCGTGTGGATGGTGAACTAAGTGAATTTTTCTCTCTGAAAGTTGGGTTCAAACACGGATGTGTCATGTCTCCATGGTTGTTCAATCTGTACATGGATGGGGTAATAAAAGAGGTACAAGGTAGGGTAGTGGATGTTGGAGTGGCCCTGGTGAGAGAGGATAGTATTTGGAAACTCCCTGTACTGTTGTTTGCAGATGATACTGTGTTGTTGAGTGAAGACGAAGGGGAGCTGCAAGGCTTGGTGGATGAGTTTGGGAGAGTGTGTAAGAAACGGAATCTAAAGGTGAATGCAGGGAAGAGTAAAGTGATGGTCTTTGAGAGAGGTGAAGTCAGTGAATATACAGCGAGGTTGGATGGTGAGGAATTGGAAAATGTGAGTACGTTTAAGTAATTTGGTAGCGTGATGAGTAAGGATGGAGGTTTGGAGGGTGAAGTGTTTGAAAGGGTACAGCAGAGAAGAAAGGTTGCTGGTTCTTTGAAAGCAGTGATAAGAAACAGGGAAGTGAGCATGGAAGTGAAAAAGTTACTACATGACAGTATTGTGATACCAACTCTAACATACGGAAGTGAAGCTTGGACGTTGCTGGAAGGACACAAGTCAAGAGTGAGAGCAGTGGAAATGAGTTATTTAAGAGAAGCCTGTGGAGTCACATGGAGAGACAGGCTGACGAATGAGGATATAAAGGAGTGTTGTGGTGTTGATGTGGATGTGATAGGAAGCGTTATGAGGAACACACTGAGGTGGTTTGGCCATGTGGAGAGGATGGAGGGTGAAAGACTGACGAAGAGAGTGTATGTGAGTGAGGTGGAGGGGGGAAGAGGGAGGGGGAGGCCGAGGATGAGATGGAGGGATGGGGTGGAGAGGTATATGAGAGAGGGGGGTGTGAGCTGGGAGCAGGGCAGTGAAATGGCAGGGGACAGGGCGACTTGGAGGTGATTTGTTTGTGGCCACCCCAAACGGGATTGAGGCGTCTGGCAATAGATAGATAGATAGAAATCCTTAAACTATCCCCTGCCCCAGCCAGGATTCGAACCTGGGTCCATCAGGTCTGCAAACCGCCTCTCTACCGATTCAGCCACCATCTCCCCCAGGTTGTGTCTGCAGTGTGGTTTGAAGTTGTTAGAGTAATAATTATCATTTGCCTATGAGGCAATGTTAGTGGACGATTGGGGTGTGGGAAGATGTCAGTGCTGTAGATTTCGGTGATTAGTTTGCACTGGGGCATGGCATCAAAGGCTTTACTAATGTCTATTGTGTGATATTTACTATTAAGTGCTGAGAATGTTGGGGTGACAACCACTGTTACTCACTATTTTGTATATTCTCACATCCAAATCTTTAAATTTTAGTGGGTACTGGCTTCACAGCAAACAATAATAAGCAACCACAGTTGCACATCTGCTCATTAAACCCTGATTCATTATTAAATAACATTTATATGTAAACAATTAATATTTTGAAAGTCTACAAAATTGCCAATTTGGGGGGTGGGTGTTTGAATGGAGTTGACAGAGCCATTGCAGAATAATTAACACTGAAACCTTTACAAGCATTTATCTCGAAACTATATTTTGACCGATACCTCCTTGTTCCATGGGATGCCTCTTTCTCTCTATATATACAGTAATACCCTTCTATGTGATACCCTGCCTTTGCGATGTAAAAAAAATAACACCCTTCCCCGCCTATTGCTGGCCAGTTCCCGGTTATCCAACTTTTTTATTTTACCGATTTTGATGATATTTTGAACTTTTTTTTTAATAAACTGTTTTTAGACTTAATGCTTTAGTCATAGGTGAGGTGAATACTGTCATTTTGGGGTACAGTTTACTAAGTTTGATTTTTGTTCCAGACTTTTGGGTTTAGGTAGTTATAAACTGGTTTTAGGCATAGTTTAGCTTGTTTTAAAGCTATATTGGGATTTGGTGAGCTAGAAACTTGTTTTTGGACTCATTTGGGTGGATTTTGGGCTTGGTTGGGGTGGAAGGGGGATCCCAAGGCTCCCAAATGCATCCCTATACTTTCTACGTTTTATCGTCCCCAGTAACCGA
Organism: Coenobita brevimanus; assembly: GCF_032717465.1. NCBI lineage: Eukaryota > Metazoa > Arthropoda > Malacostraca > Decapoda > Coenobitidae > Coenobita > Coenobita brevimanus. Next base: position 19,215,985 of record NC_137045.1, on the reverse strand, counting down.
TACTCTGGCTCAGCAATGGGTTTTCCCAAATGCATCTCATCATTATAATGGGGATCTATCTATCTATCTATAGCCCGACACTAATCCCGCAAAGGGTGGCTGCAGACAAAACGCCTCCAAGTCGCTCTGTCACCCACGATTTGACTGCCCTCCCCCCAGCTCACTCCCCTCTTCCTCTTATACCTCTCAACTCCATCCCTCCACGTCATCCTCAGAGTTCCCCTCTCTCTCCCTCCCTCCACTTCATCTACATACATCCCCTTAGTCAGTCTTTCATTCTCCATTCTCCCCACATATCCAAACCACCTCAGTGTATTTCTCCTAATTTTCTCAGCCACATCCACATCCACCCCACAACGTTCCTTCACTTCTTCATTTGTCAACCTGTCCCTCCATGTCACTCCACATGCTCCTCTCATGTAACTCATTTCTACTGCTCTCACTCTTGACTTGTTCCCCTCTAGCAAGGTCCATGCCTTGCTTCCGTACGTCAGGGTAGGGATCACAATACTATCATGCAGTGACTTCTTAACTTCCATACTCACTTCCCTATTTCTCATCACTGCTTTCAGTGAACCAGCAACCTTCCTTCCCTGTTGTACCTCAAGCACTTCATCCCCAAAAGTTCCAACCTTACTCATCACACTACCCAAGTACTTGAATGCACTCACACCCTCCATATCCTCACCATCCAACCTCACTGAGCATTCTGTGATTTCATTCCTCCAAACACCATAACTTTACTCTTATTTACATTAACTTTCAGATTCCTCTTCCTAAACGCTGTCCCAGATTCATTCACCAAACCTTGCAACTCCCATTCATCTTCACTCAACAATACTGTATCATCAGCAAACAGCAACACCGGAATCTTCCAAAGCTCACCCTCATTCATTAGAGCCACCCCCACATCCACTGCCCTACCTTGCACCTCCTTTACAACCCCATCCATGTATATATTAGACAACCATGGAGGCATCACACATCCCTGTTTCAGTCCCACATTTAGATCACAGAACTCAGCCCAGTGTATATATATATGTATGTCCTCTTCTGTCTCTCTTTCCTTCCTTTTTTCCTCATCTTTCTGCCTATGGGTGACTTTGGACTTCCTCTTCTGTCTTTCTTTCCTTCATTCTTCCTATTCCTTCTGCCTGTGGGTGACTCTATACTGAGTGGCATGCCAATTGGTTTCCTGTACACCAGGAAACCACTTACTACGTTGGGTGGTAACCATGTAACCAAATTTTGGTGCCTGGTGTTTTTGTGAGTAATTCCGGCGCTCCAATAAGATTGAATCAGTGAAGGTTTATATTCAACGGGTGGTTGGGGTTTATTGCTCACATAATGCCACTCAGGGATGAGTGAGGCTGGTCACCCTCATCTTAAATGTCAGGACCAACTTGCCTAGCCCAGGGCTCCTACACTCTTCACGGGGCAACATAGGATTGCATGATGAATGAATGAATGAATGAATACATATGGACCTATTCACATCATTTGTGCAGCAACAAAACTGCCAAAAATATTGTTCCTTAATATTTTCATGTCACAAATCACATGAAAATCAACCGAACAGGTCAGTTGTGCAGAAATCAAGCTCCAATACTTCATGCCAAGAATTTAAGTTTCTGGTGGGCTAAGGATTCTCATTATCCCTCTTGTTGTTGTTTTAGACCTAAATTATAAAGATAAATATAACCCAGAAAACTCAACCAAACAGTTTACTGAAATCCAGGAAATCATTTACTACACTGGGTGGTAACCACATAACCAAATGACACCTGGTGGTATAGCCTAGTGGGTTAAGGTGCTTCAACTGGATGGAGCCCAGAAGTATTTATATCTGAGGGGTAGCTGCGGTTTATTGTTCACATAATGCTTATCAGGGGCAAGTGAGGCTGGTCGCCCTCACCTTAAATGTCGGGACCAAGTAGTCTAGGTCTAGCCTCTTTACAGATGATGGGACAGAAAAGGACTGGGCGATGGATGGTTGGATGAAACTTCGCCAATGGTCACACAATGGTGGTGATGGATGGTTGGATGGAACTTCACCAATGGTCACACAATGGTAGCAATGCTATCAATCAAATCCACTGTTATTCCTCAGCACTAACACAGTAACTTCCTTTACGAAAGCTTAACGCAGATGGGAAATTACACAAGGTTGTTTCTGCCTCTTCTCTCTCTCTTTTATTTTTTATTTTTTTAACCATGAAAATTAATTACTTTACAATGGGTTCAGTTTTACACTCTGGTTTTACACATACATAAAAACTGACCTCTAATGTCACTGTCAAAGAGTTATGCAAAGACTACCCAGTATCAGATGGATGTTACATGGCCTTACACACGTGTTTTTGAGTGAACGTGAATTTATGAAAATAAATCACTAATTCTAACCCAGTTAAGAAGTTGCCAGCATTTAACTAAACTTTATGTATGTCCATTAAAAATTGCCTAGGTATCTTTATCACTTTTGAATAATCCAATGTAGTCACTCATATTACCTTCACATGTAATACATCTACCATACTACTTGTATACTGCACTTGAACACTCCTTAATACCTGCCTTGTGGCTACTTATCTGATGACTTGCTAGAGCTAGATTTGTCCTGCTTGGCTGCCTCTGCTTCAGCTTCTCGCTGCTCATGTTCCTTGATAAGTTCTTGGACCTGGTCAGCAGGCTTGACCAGAATCTCTGTTTTATTGTCCTGCCTCACAAGAGTGGCCAACTCAAGCTTTTCTGCATTAAGCTTTGTCATATCTAAAGTTTTGCTCATCACTTTCAATGCCAGAAGTTGTGCTTCATGAAGGTCTGTCTCCCCTTCCTTGTATTCTTGCTTTAGGATTGAGACAGCTGCCTGTAAATGAAGTCAATAAAATTTAAACCTGTATAAACAGTACTAACTTACAGTAATGTTAAGACATCCACAAGTACAACATTTAGATTAAGGTATAGTAACTACAGTAACCACATGAAAAGATGTTTACAAGGCAAAAATCTATTGTCATTCACAGCCGGGGAGCTTGGAGGCACCCTAAAGGGGCTTAAAACCACTTTTAACACCATATTGGCATTAGAAGTGGTGAAGAAAGGAAACAACCTAGACTCAGAGTAATGAGGAAATGGTGTTTTGTTTCGTGTCTTCAGTTAAAATGCCTTACAAGGCATGATGACCTTCCTGACATCACTAATGTCTGAGCCCCTCAACTGAGGGGCCCTCAGGCAGTACTTCTCTATACTACTTCTACTGATAAGAACCATCTGAGTGTGCTTTAGAATACATGGAGGTCATCCTCTCAGGCATGGAATCACTCTAATTTCTCTCACCAACTAAGTAATGCCTAACAGCTTTGATTGAATCATGAATATTCTAATGCTGTTCATGACAAAGATGTGGCTTTCAAAAGGTACCAACTAACCCCTGAACTGCACACTTTATACATCTTCCCAGAATTTTACTAAAATCTGCTTCTCTAGTCAAAACCTTCAAGCATCCCAAAAATAAAGAACTTCCCAAACAAAAGCTTCCTTATACCCGTAACTAATTTCTTTAGAAGTCTCTCCTGACACCCTACATAAGCAAACTTTTGCCTCTGTCAACTGGCATAATTTCTTCATGCTATAAGTCTACTTTCATTCACCTTGTCCCGATGATTAGTAACCACTACCAACCCTGTATGTCCCAGCTACTTTCAGTAAGCTGCAATAAACATTCTGAGCCGCACCCAGGAGTAGTGCAAGTTATGTCTCCAAAGCCTGGTTCAGGTGCTTGATTAGGCTTCCAGTCTCAGAAAACCATAACTAAGTATGGAAGTTACCTAAGAGGAAGAAAGACACCATTCTGACCCACTGATTAACAATGATGATGATGTGGCCCCAGGCTCACTTGAATGAGAGACTGGTGGGCTGCAGGCTTAAAGCAGCCCTTCTCTTGCAGCCTACCATCCTCCTTCTGGGACATAGGAGGGAAAGATGAGGGAAGTTTGTACAACTAGGCAGCCAGGCATCCATCTGTAACATACAGTAACAAAAACAGTACTGTATATACAATACTGTATAACTAAATCACTGGTTACTCTCATGAAGAGTTGGCTCAACCCCAGCATTCTTGGCAATCAGACAAGTTTCACTCTGGGCATAACTTGAGTGCAAGTGGGATGACTGCTAAGCAGTTCTGACCTACTGCATGGTGCTGGGTATGTATGTGGTTTAAATACTGTACAAGCAGCTAAAGGGGGAGTCCACACATGTTCTTGAACAAGTGCTGGCAACATGTATGCAACAAAGTAACAAACATGCTGCAAACATGTTGGGAACAGCAGTGTCCACATCATGTTGGCAACATCATGATGAAGTCTCAGCCGCCTGGTATGGACACTCATATCCCATCGCCTTTCCTCCCAGTGTTCGAAACAGGTTTGCATACATCTGTCCAAATACTGCTGCATACATGTACCCAAACATGCTGCCAACTGTGTTGTCAACGTACATTCTAGGGTACGTGTGGATGCGCCCTTAGAGTTCTGAGAGAGATCTGAAGTTTTGAAGTTGAAAATTTAGACTGAAGAATATCAAATCTATTCCTTTCTGACACGTTGATCTGTGACATTACAATATACTGTGGTGCTGATGAACCTACATGTAGTGGTACTAGGCATCCTGGGCGGTGCAGCTGCAGCATCCACCTAGGCCAAACAACATTCCCTACACCTCACTGTGGGCAGAATCCTGGTCTATCTATGGTGAGGCACTGTCTGCTACAACTGGGGTGTATGAGCCCTACACAGTGTATGTACTGTACTGTACCTGGACAATGGCCCCAGATATGCAGCTGTTTACCTGTGGTTGATGGGGGGTGCCTGATGAGACAGGCCAGGGTTAAGTGACAACCACAATATAGTATCAGCTCTATACTGTACAGCTAAATTAAGCAGAAATGTTCAAAATAATTATACATGTACAATATCTGCATACATTAAATAACTCTGACACAACTATGATGGACAGGAACACCATGTGGTGATGACAATATAACTGTGTAGCTCAACAGCCTGGTTATACAAACATCCCTCAGTTATTAACCTAACCCCCAATGGTAGACAGCAGGAGCAGTGTTCATACTCTAGATGAGCCTAGGGCCACAAGAACAACATGGTTCAATCAACTTAAATTTCTAGTAGCAATGTGCCATTATACGATGTACTTACAGCACTACTGTTGCCAATGCAGGTGGCCTTCCAGCCAGAGTAGTTGCCAGATGGGTCACTCTGGTACAGCTGGTAACCATGCCTATTATCCCAGCCCATGTACAGGATTGAAACACCAAATGGTCGCTTGCCTGTTAAGAGCAATACAAGCTCAGTTAAAATTTTCTATCTGCAGGTCTTCATATAAGTATGTAAGTTGTGTGTGTGTGTGTGTGTGTGTGTGTGTGTGTGTGTGTGTGTGTGTGTGTGTGTGTGTGTGTGTGTGTGTGTGTGTGTGTGTGTGTGTGTGTGTGTGTGTGTGTGTGTGTGTGTGTGTGTGTGTGTGTGTGTGTGTGTGTGTGTGTGTGTGTGTGTGTGTGTGTGTGTGTGTGTGTGTGTGTGTGTGTGTGTGTGTGTGTGTGTGTGTGTGTGTGTGTGTGTGTGTGTGTGTGTGTGTGTGTGTGTGTGTGTGTGTGTGTGTGTGTGTGTGTGTGTGTGTGTGTGTGTGTGTGTGTGTGTGTGTGTGTGTGTGTGTGTGTGTGTGTGTGTGTGTGTGTGTGTGTGTGTGTGTGTGTGTGTGTGTGTGTGTGTGTGTGTGTGTGTGTGTGTGTGTGTGTGTGTGATGAATGGGAAATTTTGAAACAGGTCTTAGTTTTAAAATACCTGTATTAATACAACAATCATGTAAGTTGTTAAAAGTCACACATAAGAGAGGATAACTGCAGTAGGCCTTTTGGTCCATGCTTGGCAGCTCCAACAGGAATAAGACTAATCTACAAGAATAACATAAGGATAGCACAGAAGAAGGCTCACCACAGATAATAAAGAAACACACACATGCACCTACACGCACGTGTGCAGAGGAAGGAGAAGGGAGGGGCTGGAGGAAAGAGGGGGATAAACCTTCAAAGGTCACCTGCATTCTATGTTTGACCCAGACTTGGGAAGGAAAATACAGGTTTCTCTCCGCCAGTTTATACGGAACAGACTATAGTGGAATCGCAATTACTTTCTTAACACTGTACCGAGACAGGGTACAACTTTTTAATTACCATCGTAGCAATTTATCACAAAAGAAGGTATCCTACAATAAGGCTACACTGCATCACACTACACACTGTATACTGTAACTTGGTCTAAAATTTCCATCTCTCCATCTTGAATGCTGAACTGTAACAGAGATTTAACACTTGACTCAGTGATACTAGTCATAATGAAGTGCTATGGAATGGATGTAGAGCCACAACACTCTTTCCTCCCTGAGCTATGTGAAATAAGCTGCAAAATGAGGAAAATTTGGGTCAAGTTAAAGTGAATGAACTGTTCTGCAAACATCATTTTAAGTACAGCACAAATTTTCCAGAACCACATACAGATCTTATCATACTACATTGCATCTCATTCTTCACATCTCCAACAGAGATACTTGTTCTCTTTCTTTACTGAGTTTGGCCTGTTCTCTCGATCTGTTGATCGGGAAAAGCCACAAAAAATATTTCTATAAGTGAATATTCAGCCTCCCAATACGTGCTCATAACTTAAGTACGTCATTGTACCTACACTAACGAAAACAACTACTTCACTACTAAAAAAACAAGCTATGTGCTGTTGCTGCTTTTCAATCTAGTTCACCCTGAGTTTCAATTCCCAATGTGAATGATTTATTGACACTGGTTTACATTACTTCTTCACAGTCCATGAAACATATACAATGATCCCTCAATTATCCAGACATTCATTATCTGAACATATTCATTATCTGGACGCTGGACCTTGGCGCTATTAAATTATCTATCTATCTATTGCCAGACACCATAATCCTGTAAGGGTGGCCATTTGACTTTGAGTTATTTGTTTTACGGGGAGGGGCACTAACCCTCCACCAACCCACTTGCAGACATGTAGGAAGCACGTATGGTTTGGTTATATGGTTACCACCCAGCATTGTAAATGGTTTCTTGGCTTGCAGGAAACCATTTGGCTTGTCACTCAACGTAAAGCCACCTGTAAAGGAAAGAAAAGCATTAAGAAGTGACAGGAAAGATGGAAGAAATAGGAAGAGAGGAGGGCAGGCACAGAAAAAGAATGATAAAGGCCAGGGAAGAAGCAGGCAGCACTACATCAAGTGAGTGGATGATGGTCACCACCACCTACCACTAAACCATCATTTGAATTTACTTGCTATTATCCGGTCGAAAAAGTGCCCGAGAACTTCGGCCGGCCAGCCGACAAGTCCAAACACTCGGTGCTGTGGTCGCTGGGCTCGAGCCGTGAGTAGGAATTAGTCTGTACCCCACATCCAGAGATAAAATGTCCACCTGACCCAGTTCTGAATGGTCAAAATTGCACGCTCGTCCTATCACTCCCGATGAACCTCCAGTACCCAAGTAATACGGCTGTAACCTGCAAGCAGTGTCAAAACATCCATGCGCATTCCCCACCGAATCTCTAATATCAGATGGCCAAGAGGGCTGTCTTTCCCAAGTGCCACCTCCATCAGACAACAAGTCACGAGTACATGTTCGGCGACATTGGCTGTCCGCCTCTCTATCAAAGGTCAAAAGTCCCCCAGTCTCGATGCGTTGTGTTTCCACATGGCCACTCGGCATCTAACAGACCGCAAGCCACAAGCAAATGTACAGCAAAAGCGCCTGTCTGCCTGCTGACAGAAGGGGGAGCATCCTGCCCACAGCTTCACCTCTCCCCCACCTTCCTTCCCTCCTCCATATCCTCCCAGCTCTCCCCCTTCCCTCCCTCAGTCTTTACTCTCTTCCGTAGTGATAGAATTGGCTCATGAGTTTTTGAATTTTTTTGCAATTTATTCTACTACTCTTGGTCGTATGGAAATTCCATGGTGTCCACGAGAAAGCTCATGAAACTAAGCATCTAAACATACGCTTAACTCTTTGAAGATGGTGGAAAAATATTGAATTAGGATGACGGGAAGTTATATGAAGGTAAGTTTTACTCTTAAATACTTTATTCCTGCTTGAATTTCGTACTCTTATTTGTCAATTATGTGTTTTTATTAGCTTATAGTACACCAGCGAAGATGATGGTATACAATTTATACCTATCAATCAATCTATCTATTGCCAGACGCCATAATCCCGTAAGGGGTGGCCATTTGACTTTGTTATTTGTTTTACGGGGAGGGGCACTAACCCTCCACCAACCCATTTGTTGACACGTAGGGAGCACGTATGGTTTGGTTATATCGTTACCACCCAGCGTTGTAAATGGTTTTTTGGCTTACAGGAAACCATTTGCCTTGTCACTCAATGTAAAGCCACCTGTAAAGGAAAGAAAAGCAACAAGAAGTGACAGGAAAGGTGGAAGAAATAGAAAGACAGGAGGGGAGGCACAGAAAAAGAATGATAAAGGCTAAGGAAGATGTTGGCAGCACTACATCAAGTGAGTGGATGATGGTTGCTACCATCTACCAATATAACTAATTTACAGTGGAATATTTTTTTTTTTTTTTAATTATATATATATATATATATATATATATATATATATATATAGCTCCAGAAGCAATCACTTCTCACGGACAACAGATTTTCAAACTGTCGTCAGTTATTTTGTGGATTTTTGTTGTTCATGCATTTTTCCAAGATGTTTAGCATTAATATGGATAATCATGTGTGTTTTGATGTCTAAATATGGCAGACTGACCTGAAAACAGTGCCAAAATTAGGAGGGGTACTGTACATAACAGTCGAGTATTGGTCGCATATTTTTGGGGTGATGAACTGAATGAAAGGAAGCCAATGATTCATTATGTGTGTGTGGATGAAAGGATGCGAAGATGTGTAATGGATGCAAGAGCTTATAGAGGTTGGGGGAGTGGACTTTCCGACCACTACTTGGTGGTGGCCAGAATTAGGATTCAAGTAAGATAGAGGAATAGAAGAAGGGAAAGACGAGAGGAAGGAGTAGTTGCAAGGAGAGTGGAAAGGTTACAAGAGGATGAGAAAAAGGCAGAGTATAAGAGAGAAGTGGAGGAACGATTGGGCAAATATGAATTGGAGCAGATGGGAGACGTGGAAGGTGTGTGTAAGATATTTACAGAAGAAATATGTGCAGCATGTGATGTGGTGTGTGGAAGGAAGAGAAGACGGAGGGGGGTGCAAGGAACAGCGAGGTGGACTGAAGAGGTGAGACAGGCTGAGGCACAAAAGAAGAAAGCATACAATGAATGGATGAGAAATAGGGGTGTGGAAGAAGTTGAGTGGCAGAAGAGAGAGTTATATGTAGAAAGAGAGAGGTCAAAAGATTAGTAAGAGAGAGTAAGAAGAGAGTGGATGAGGAATTTGGAAGGAATTTGAGTGTAAAGTGGAGGGACTGTAAGAAAATGTTCTGGAAAGAGGTGAAAAGAGTAAGACATGGTGGAAGTGAAGTTAGCAGGGGAGTGAAGGATAAAAATGGTAGATTACTAGTCGAGAAGGGAGAAAAAGTGAGCAGATGGAGAGAACACTTTAAGGAATTGTTGAACATAGAGGATGGAAGTAATGCGAGTATAAGTGGCTGGGGAATGGCTGGGAGAAGGAGGGAGGTGAGAAGACAGGGAGAAATCAGTAGAATAGAAGTTGTGGAAGCAATGAAGAAAGTTAAATCGGGGAAAGCCCCTGGAATTGATGGAGTGTGTGGTGAAATGCTGAAGCATGGGGGAGAGATTAGTAGAATGGATGTGGAAGATGTGCAGATTGGCCTGGAAGGAAGGTAGAGTCACGGAGGATTGGAAGTCAGGTATAATTATTCCCTTCCACAAAAGAAAAAAGGAAAAAGAAGTGTGTGGTAATCATAGGGGCATTTGTCTTCTTAGTACAATAGGAAAAGTGTATGGTAGGATACTTATTGACAGAGTTAGAGAAAGAACAGAAAAATTAGTTGGAGAAGAACAGGGAGGCTTTAGGAAGGGAAGAGGTTGTGTAGATCAGATATTCATTCTTAGATCTTTAGTGGAAAAGTTTCTAGAGAAGAGAAAGAAGTTGTATGCGGCTTTCATAGATTTGGAGAAAGCATATGACAGGGTGGATAGACAAGGATTGTGGAAAGTGTTAAGAATATATGGAGTAGATGGGAAGTTGTTGAATGCTGTGAAGAGTATGGACGATGGTGTGAAGGCTGCAGTACGTGTGGATGGTGAACTAAGTGAATTTTTCTCTCTGAAAGTTGGGCTGAAACACGGATGTGTCATGTCTCCATGGTTGTTCAATCTGTACATGGATGGGGTAATAAAAGAGGTACAAGGTAAGGTAGTGGATGTTGGAGTGGCCCTGGTGAGAGAGGATAGTGTTTGGAACTCCCTCTACTGTTGTTTGCAGATGATACTGTGTTGTTGAGTGAAGACGAAGGGGAGTTCCAAGGCTTGGTGGATGAGTTTGGGAGAGTGTGTAAGAAACGGAATCTAAAGGTGAATGTAGGGAAGAGTAAAGTGATGGTCTTTGAAAGAGGTGAAGTCAGTGAATCTACAGCGAGGTTGGATGGTGAGGAATTGGAAAATGTGAGTACGTTTAAGTACTTGGGTAGTGTGATGAGTAAGGATGGAGGTTTGGAGGGTGAAGTGCTTGAAAGGGTACAGCAGGGAAGAAAGGTTGCTGGTTCTTTGAAAGCAGTGATAAGAAACAGAGAAGTGAGCATGGAAGTGAAAAAGTTACTACATGACAGTATTGTAAAACCAACTCTAACGTATGGAAGTGAAGCTTGGACGTTGTTGGAGGGACACAAGTCAAGAGTGAGAGCAGTGGAAATGAGTTATTTACGAGGAGCCTGTGGAGTCACATGGAGAGACAGGCTGACAAATGAGGATATAAAGAAGCGTTGTGGTGTGGATGTGGATGTGGATGTGATAGGAAGCGTTATGAGGAACACAATGAGGTGGTTTGGCCATGTGGAGAGGATGGAGGGTGAAAGACTGACGAAGAGAGTGTATGTGGGTGAGGTGGAGGGGGGAAGAGGGAGGGGGAGGCCGAGGATGAGATGGAGGGATGGGGTGGAGAGGTATATGAGAGAGGGGGGTGTGAGTTGGGAGCAGGGCAGTGAAATGGTGGGGGACAGGGCGACTTGGAGGCGATTTGTTTGTGGCCACCCCAAACGGGATTGAGGCATCTGGCAATAGATAGATAGATCGATAATTTTTTTTTTTATGGTTTTCTTGGTGTTTTGCATTACTTTGGATATTCCTATGTGTGTTTTGATGTCTAAGTAGGGTAGACTGACCTGAAAACAGTGCCAAAATTAGGAGGGGTATTGTACATACAGTAATGTATAGGTAGGATGTTTTTTTGGTTTTCAGTGGTTTTCTTTCATGGTTTTCTTGGTGTCTAGCTTACTCTGGATATTCCTTTGTGTATTCTGATGTCTAAATGAGGCAGACTGACCTGAAAACAGTGTCAAAATTAGGAGGGGTACTGTACAGTCAGGGAAAGTTCCACATTAACCACTGTTCGGAGCATTGGTGGTCGATAAATAGTCACGAAGCAGTAGCCAGACTCCATTTGTCTGGTAACTGTGAGTGAATGGGAGGGCGGCCGGGAGTGGGAGGGTTTGGAGAGTTGCTCATGTCACAGTTTTAATACATGTTTACTGTCAAAGATATGCTTCTTTGGCTTCGTTTTGTAATGTTCAATAGGAAGGATAGTTACAGGGACTGATCTTATAATTAGGACTTTCCATGTCATTATATCTATAGGAAAATGTAACACCTGTTAATTGCTCATATAAGTTTTTTTTTTTTTTTGTATTATTATTGCAAACTACCCTTGACTAAGTTCGAGATGAGTAATTACCAGAATGATACTGAAAATGTTTGCAGGTGGATGTTTACAATGGGACAACAGAGGATAAATACACAAATTTATATGAATTTACATATATATATATATATATATATATATATATATATATGGAGCCTCTGTGGTACAGTGGTAAAGTGTGTGTTTTTGTACAACAAAGAACGAGGGTTCACACCCCGCCAGGGTAATAAACTTTGGGAGCGTTCTTCTGGCCACGTACTGCATTGGCGGACATAAGGGGTGCTGTGGTTGAACCAGTGTCGCATACTATAAAGTATGCTTGTACCCAGTCGGCTTGCGTGGGCCGATTACACTTGGTTCACAGACTACACACACATCTAAAGCCACTCCAACACTACAGTTACACTTTCAAGCACTTCTCACCCTACATACAATCTCCACCAGACAACCTAAGCCACTTGGTAGAGATGCATTGGCTGTATCGTTTCGACTTCGGTTGGGATAGGCCGGTCCTGCAGTGGACACTCAAACGGCTGATGAGATGAGATGATATATATATATATATATATATATATGTGTATATATATATATACATATATACACACATATATATATATATACATATATATATAGATATATATATATACATATATATATATATATATATATATATATATATGTGTATATACTGTATACATATACAAATATACAGTACATCCCCATAGTAGGTGAGTTCCGAATACGCGATTCCCCTTGTACATGTGTGTGTGTGTGTGTGTGTGTGTATGTGTGTGTGTGTGTGTGTGTGTGTGTGTGTGTGTGTGTGTGTGTGTGTGTGTGTGTGTGTGTGTGTGTTTTTAACGCGAACTGAACTCCTTGTAAGCAAGACGGGTAGTGAAGAGTGGCCCAAATCCGGGGTTACCCCGAGTACGAGACATTGACCCCCCAAGAAGCGATAACCGATAAAGGTCTATCTATCTATCTATTGCCAGACACCATAATCCCGTAAGGGGTGGCCATTTGACTTTGAGTTATTGGTTTTACGGGGAGGGGCACTAACCCTCCACCAACCCACTTGCTGACACGTCGGGAGTACGTGTGGGTTGGTTATATGGTTACCACCCTGCGTTGTAAATGGTTCCTTGGCTTACCAGAAACCATTTGGCTTGTCACTCAATGTAAAGCCACCTGTAAAGGAAAGAAGAGCAATAAGAAGTGACAGGAAAGATGGGAGATATAGGAAGAGAGGAGGGCAGGCACAGAAAAAGAATGATAAAGGCTAAAGAAGAAGTAGGCAGCACTACATCAAGTGAGTGCATGATGGTTGCCACCACCTACCACCAATGATTTACCTAGTAAAGCCATAATCTTGTAGGTTTACTTTATCTTAGGTAATATGTCGTAGATAGTTTCCCTGTATAGTACAATACTTAGGTCTGAAAGGCATCTCAAGGGTTGCCCATGAAGTGGGGTGCCGCCCATATGTAATTTTTCCCCTAAGTTTATGTATTCACAGTACGCAAATTCCTAGTAGGCAACGTCCTCTACCGCCCATATAGGCACATACTAGGGGGATTTACTGTATATATACATATGTATATATATATATATATACAGGTAACTCGCACGGAACACGTGGGTTTCGTTCCTACCGTGCCGTGTTAGGTGCGAAATCGCGTATATTTAAACTACTCCGTATTTTGCTCCCTAGACCCCCCAAATGTGTTGTTTTGCTGTTATCTGTCACTGGTAATCACTAGAAAGCACTTTAAGTGGTTAGAAGGTTTATTTAATGTTATAACTCACAAATACAGTACTCCAGAGCAAAACTTCAACACACAAATACTGTACGTAAACACAAGGAAACATTCCGACGCCGATCATAGGTAATCATATAAATCAGGTTAACTGGTACCAGTGCTTTAACTTACAAGTACATACCAGAACAGTACATATTTAACTTAGAAATGCAGTACTGTGATATTGAATGATTTCAGTACATAATCTGTTAGGAATGGCTGGAAAAAAAAAAAAATGTTATGAATACATTTTCACCTTTTTGATATGCGTTTATGGTAGTTTCGAGTTATTTTTTACGTTATCGTTGTGCCCATGCTTGGAAGAGGGAGCGAAAGAGTTAATTTTCAGTCCTAAATGAGAAAACTGCACGTCCTCCAAGGCTAGACTCTGCCACGGGAGAATAAAGTGGAGGGTCAGTCCCATTACCAATAAGGAAGTTGTGTCACAACTTCCAGCTCTCTTACCACGAGAATGGCTAAAAATAGAATCGTAATGCAGTTTCAGAACTAACATTGTCTAATTATTACGAATACAGATACAAAGCAGAAATAAATACGTTTACAGATGGGGAAAACGTACTTCTTCCGTCATAACATGTTCATCTTTCTCTATCATTTTACGTTCATCATTCTGTGCGTGACAGAAATAAATGGAGAGAAATTGTGAATGAATAAGTGATGACGCAGCCCTGAGGGGATATTCTCCCGCATTTGGTCTGATCAGCTAGTCAGGTCAGGTGCGGGTAAGGGGATGGGTCTGTTATGATGTGGCAGGGGTAAACCAGTTCTGCTGTCGGGCCCTGCTGCGGATGTCACTGATTGCATTGCCCAGTTGACCCTTGTGCGGTGTGGTGCGGTGAGGATCTGTCCGTTCTCCCTTTTGGGGCTAAGATGCGAATGAATGTGTTTGAATGGATGAGTAAATGGAGTGAGTCGTCCTGTCTCGGCTACCTCCCTTTCCTTGGGGGAAGCAGCCTAGGTATATAGATAGATAGATAGATTTTACCTTGTTATTTTCGCAATATATATTGCTGTCTCGTAAACAGGGTGGTTGTTTGTGTTTTGCAAGGGAGGAAAAAGATTGTATTTTCTGTCTGGGTCGAGATAATGGGTGTAACTATGTGTGGTTAGGCATGGCCACGAGCGAAAAAATCGTACATCCACTCATCACGATAGCAGGTGGTGAACTGACAGAGTGACAGATGATACATGAGAGGGTGAAGTCAAGGTCAGTCTCATGTCCCAGATTTTCGTTCACTTTCCGAAAGTTTTCAGTTTTCTAGACGTTGCATTGCATCAAATGATCCAAACCATTACAGCAAACCTGAGCAAATAGGTAAAGATACCAAGACAAAACAAAAAAGGCAATATTCCGACGCCGATCATGGGTAATCATATAAATCAGGTTAACTGGTTACAAGGCTTTATTTAATGCTTTAATTGCTTACAAGTACATACCAGAACAGTAAATATTTAACTTACAAATACAGTACTGTAGAAAAGCAGTACAGTAAGAGTTTAACGAACAAACAAAAAAGGCAATATTCCGACGCCGTTCATGGGTAATCATATAATTCGGGTTAACTGGTTACAAGGCTTTATTTAATTATTTAACTTTATTTCGGTGCTTACAAGTACAGTACATACGAGAACAGTAAATATTTAACTTACAAATACTGTACAGTACTGTGGAAAAAACAAACAAATAAAAAATGCAATATTCTGACGCCTATCAGGTAAACTGGTTATAAGACTTTATTTCTTGCTTTAACGTTATTTAATAGTACTTTAAGTTGCACATAAACTTACCAGAACAGTACAGTACTGTAAATATTTAACTTACAAATACTTTGCTACTGTACTCGGGAATGTCTCACCCACTGAATAATTTCCAGCCTAGATCGTCACGTAATCAAAACAAACCGCTCGCTGCGGTGACGTTCGAGGATTTGATCTTTCAAAGGCCTCTCCTGCGTTAATTTGTAGTTTTCATAATGGTTCTTTAATCTTACGTTGTCTTATATGTATCCCAGCCCTTACCGTGTATAATTGCGAGCGCGTTCCGTGAGATCGTGTTCCGTGCGAGTTTCCTGTATATATATATATATATATATATATATATATATATATATATATATATTTATTACATATATATATATATATATATATATATATATATTTATAAATATATATTTACAAATATATATATATATATATATATATATATATATAAATATATACATTTATAAATATATATATATATATATATATATATATATATATACAGTATACTGTATATCCATCCATCATCCAATCCTACATTGCCCCATGAGGAGTGTAGGAGCTCAGGGATAGGAAATTGGTCCTGACATTTCAGATGAAAGTGACCAGCCTCACTCATCCCTGAGTGGCATTATGTGAGCAATAACCCCAACCACCCCTTGCATATAAACCTTCCCCGGTTCAATCCGACTGGAGCGCCGTAATTACCCACTTCCAGAAGAGGACAGTTTCATCAAGGGTAAAAACTTGTTTAGGAGAGTATCCTCCCTCCTCAACAATCCTGGCAAAATTCCTCTAGAAAATTTCAAGCAGCCTCTGTGTCAGCACTTGCAGCTTCTCCTTGAATTCTAATGTTATGGAGATTAGCACGTTTCCTGAAGAGTGCTAACCTATCATCATTAGCATCGAAAAGGTCACTCACTGGTACCTGTGTACCCACAGGTGCATGAGGCCTTGCGCCAGTCGACGCCTTAGCCTCATTGCTCTCCCCAATCGTCGTCTTGACACTCGCATCATGCTCCTCCTTGCACTTTTTCCAGAATGCAAGTGCCTTCTCCGTGATAAAGGCCTTGGAGATAGGCGCACGAGCTTGGTTCTGGTCTTCCAACCAAGCTCACAGCAGTCGCTCCATCTTCTCCATGACGGAGTCATGGGAACAAGTAGAGCTACCACAAACTGACTCAGGAACTCCCCCCAAATGGTATTAAAAAACACAGAAATCATAGTATATCACAACGTTTGTTCATGAAATGCCATTCATTAATATGAAATCATGTTTCCCTTGCTTTTCAGAACCAGTTGGATGCATTTTAGCATGGAATCACTTAGATCTCTAACGTAATCTAAGGACACTTCTTTGCATCAAACATTTGTCAGTTCAGTCTTGAGGTTGTCCAGGTTAGGTGTCGTCTTCTCCGCCATGATTTTCTTCATCTTTGTCCAGTAGTTTTCTATCGGATTTAGATCCAGACTGTTGCCAGGCCAGTCAAGGATCTCAATCCGATTATCCTGAAGCCATTTGGTCACCTTTCTTGACTTGTGACATGAAGCTGAATCGTGCATGAAAAAGTCGCACCCATGAATAGCAAAAAAGTTTAACAAATGATCTTTCAGAACTTTAATGTACCGGCCACCATTCATCATCAAGTTCTTAGGAAGAAAGTAGAGGCCTCCCCTTCCCATTTCACCTGAGAAACACTCCCATACCATTACTGACTGTGGGTGCTTAACAGTCGGCACCGTGTATGCAGGGTCATATCAACTATGGGAGGCAGGGTGACGAACCTTGGCAGAATGCACCTGAAACACCTGAAATGTGCTTTCATCGGAAAACATAACTTTTATTCACTCATCCAACATCCAGTGTGCATACTTCTTGGCAAGCTGAATGTGCTGCTTCTTCACGCGGTCAGTGAGAAGTGGTTTCTTGGCTGCGGTGCGACTTGGCAAACCCAGCTCCTTCTGCAAGCGGTGCTGAATAGTTCGAATTGAGATGTCTTGTAACAGCTGGGGATGCATTCTCTTCAATTCTACTGCTGTCAGTCGAGGATTCTTGATTACTTCCCTCTTCAGAAGCGTATCTGTACCTCTGGAAATTGTCCTCTTCTCTTCATCGCCATGCATGTGCTCTGGTACGAAATCAGGTGGCAGGTGGCGCACTGCAGCAAAAATCTTCGTGATGGTCGACTTTGCGCATCCAGTACATTCACAAATAGTGTTGATAGGGACATTATCCTGTCTCCATGCTATGATATAGACCCTCTCATACCTTGAGCATTAATTTCCAGGCATGACAACTCAACTCTAGGAAAATAACAGGGAAAACAGTAATGCGTACGAAAAAAGAGGGTGGTGCAAGCTTGAAGCGACGGGAACATATACTCCCACTCTTGTTTCTGGGCAAGCACTGATGTGCTCAGTGTTTCATCACCTCTCACCAATACCAGAGGAGTTGCCAGTTACTTCTTGCCCAAAAAGTTCACTTGGTAGAGATGGAAACACAAAGCACAGACAACTCTCCCATAGCAATTCTGTGTGTAGGTCCTAAGTCAATATGCGGAGGGAGTAGATTGCACACTCGTACTTAATGCCACACTACCTGCCATTTCCAGCACTTTATCACTCGACTAAATGATAATGCTCACAGCAGACAGGGATAGGTAAAAAATATGACAGAGGTCTGACACTCACTCACCCAGGCTGTGCCTTTTAACAATTTCTAACATTTTAGCAGGTGTTACTGGCACTCTAGCCCGCTTAGCACTACCACTGGGACTCGCACTTGAAGACATTGCACACTCGGGAGGCACAGTTAACACAGGTAAAGCATTAGAGAGGTAAAAAAAAGGCACAGTTATATACCACGTGCTCAATCACAGGCAAAACACCACACAAAACACAGTGAATTAAGAGCATGTAGTCTAGCTACGTAACAGCACCGTAGCACAGAGCACCAAATAAGTCACAAAAAGCACCATAAATATGCCAGCAAAGTCACTAAAATCACTGTTGGGAAAGTCACAAGGCAGGACACAAATAAGGATGTAAGAACAACCTTGCATAATAATGGGGGACGCTGAGTGATAGAGATGGTACGGCAGGTAGGGGACAAGGGAGGGGTGCGCGGTTCTCTTACACCGTCAACAAACTCGTCTCTGCACATCCGAATCATCGTACATCATCATACAGCCCAGGAACATTAGCGGTAGGGCATGCATTTTCAACTTTGAAATTTTAATCGCCCCAGACTGAATGTCATATCATTGGATTTTCAAGATTGTATATTGAAAATAGTCCCTGATTTACTCAGGTTGTATCATTGGTTTCTCATATGTTGAATGGTCGTATAACGGGACCTACCTGTATGCTGTATTAGTGTAACAGACTGTTTTTACAGCAAAACAAGGATAAATCATTCACTACTGTAGATAAATGAATTACATTATTACAGCTCACAACTCACACCTGAAAAGTTGACACACCAGTTCACCTCTATTCCTCAGCTCTAACCTCCTCAGTCCTCACTCCTCAGTCAGTCAGACTCCTCCGACAAGTGAGACAACTCCATCTTGAGCAAGTCCATGTTGCCCATCATAAAAACAAACTGCTCAAAGATCTCTGAGGCCAAGCTGGTTTGTGGGCAAGTCTGAGTTTGTAGAAGTACTTCCACAAACGCAACACCCCAAATTTATGTAAAATTTGTCGCAAACCCAAATGAAACACACTTTCGCAAGTGCAGAATTTGCAGTTTGTGGAAGTGATTGCAGATGTGCCAGCTCTGTTCAGAACCTTTAACCTCAAGCCTATTTCATGTCTATATGAAACATGTTTCTTCCGTATTATGCCCTTTTTAACATTTTCTATTAACCTAACCATGCCTATGTGTGTTTCTGATAATTACCATAACTGTATATATGTATTAGTGGAGTATAAATTGCTGAAAAGGGAAAAATTGGGGTTTATAAGTGAGGTACTTGATACCAATCATGATAAATCCCATAGGTTCTGTGCCTCTGTTGTCACGCACTAGGCGCAGTAGCAATTATCTGCAGTAACCATGGGATCATTGTATATACTGTTCATTAAAAATTTTACGATTACTCTTATCAGTATTAGTGCTGGTTTGACAGGTACAATTCTCAACAGTCCCAGCCCCACCTATTTTGATGTGAACCCAAAGGGAAGAAAGTGCATGAAGGAAAATAATCTTTTGATGGGATAGTCAGTATTTCAGTGAGGGCAGACTGAAGTGTGTGAACTGCATTCTATACAGAAACTGATGTAATGCAAAATAATTCAGTAGGCTATAAAATTAAATTTACCATCAGAACTCTTGTACCATCTCTCTGTACATATGACTTTCAGTTCCACTCAATCTGTAACCATGAAAAATGTACTCAGGTATTTCATTCTGGCTACTATCTGTTAATTTAATACTGCCTTGAAAAAACAGTAACACACAAAATATTAAAAACTATCTAAATCCATTCACTAACTGCTGAGACTGAATTTAGGAATTACATGTTGGCAGTTGCCAAGCATGTATTCAGGGGATCCTACCACTCATTATATTAAATCCATCCATCCATCCATCATCCAATTCTACGTTGCCCCATGAGGAGCGTAGAAGCCCGGGGCTAGGCAATTTGGTCCTGACATTGAAGATAAGAGTGACTAGCCTCACTCATCCCTGAGTGGCATTACATGAGCAATAACCCCAACTGCCCTTTGGATATAAACCTTCACCGGCTCAATCCGAATGGAGTGCTATAATTACCCACTAAATCACCAGGTGCCATAATTTGGTTATATGGTTACCACCCAGCATAGTAAATGGTTTCCTGGTGTACAGGAAACCATTAGGCTTGTCACTCAGTGTAGAGTCACCCATAGGCAGAAGGAAGAGGAAAGAATGAAGGAAAGAAAGACAAAAGTGGGAGTGTAAAGTCGCCTGTGGGCAGAAGGACGAGGAAAGAATGAAGTAAAGAAAGACAGAAAAGGAAGGAAGGAATGGAGAGAGGAGAGGAAAGGGCAGACACCCGAGAGCAGCACTACTTTAAGTGAGTGGATGGTACCTTATTCTAAACTGACAGAGCTGAGAGGACACTAACCTCCATATTGTGTGTAAGCCTGCTTGATGTCACACAGCCTCATAACCAGTTGTTCACAGGGTATTGGCTCTCCAAACTGCAGTGTGTGGCGCTGGGCAATGGCTCGTAGTTCATTGGTTAAAACATTAGCATCCGAAGTGATACCAGCTACACAACATGCCATGTCTCTGTGAACAGGTACTATGTTTCATACATAGAGAAAATTCTCATTATATGCTGCCTTACTTTGAATTTCATATTTGCTATTTTTCACAGTAGTGTATCTGAGTGTAACTGAGATTCATGTCTGTCGAGTGAAAAGAACAATGACTGATTTGGGTAGTGAAACTCATTTTGTTTAGTCCAAGACAATTTTCTGGTGGTAAACTGTATAGTTATATTTGGAGCTGGACTACTGCTTGTTAAGCTTCGGTGTGTTGTGAAGCTATTTCCTAGTCATCAGTATATAGTCAAAACCCACTATTCGTGGGTTCACGAATTCGTGGGTTGAAGAATTTTACAAAGAACTGTATGCATCGAAAACAATAGTACCAATAGCTAACTTTTCTGTTGACACAAGTGAAATACTTGTGGTAACACCAGACAAAGTAAATATTTCTCTTAAAAATATGAAAAGAGGGAATGCTCCAGGAGAAGATGGAATAGTAGCAGATTTACTGTTGGATGCAGGAGCAGAAGTAAAAATAGGCTTGCTCACTTATTTACCCAATGTATAAAACAGAAGAAAATTCCCAAAACATGGTGTAATGCAATTGTTATTCTACTTTATAAAAAAGGCGACTCAAAAGACCTTCGTAAGTATAGACCCATTAGCTTGCTATCAGTCAATTTACAAACTTTTCACTAAAGTCCTTACAAACAGAATAGCTACAAATTTGGAGGAAAACCAATCTCGTGAACAGGCAGGATTCCGAAGCGGGTACTCGACTACTGATCATCTGCACACAATGAATCAGCTAACTGAGAAAACGACAGAATATAATAAACCACTGTGCTTAGGTTTTGTTGATCACGAAAAGGCTTTCAACTCAGTGGAGCACTTAGCAATTATAAATTCATTGCGAGAACAAGGAGTGAACGAGAACATTGTAAAACTGTTCGAAAACATATATAAAGAAGGAACTGCTACAGTTAAATTACATAAGGACTCTGAGAAAATTAAGATTGAGAAGGGCGTGCGTCAGGGAGATACAATTTCACCAAACAAAGGAGTAAACATAGATGGAGAAAAGCTAAACCATTTAAGATTTGCAGATGACATTGTCCTAATCTCAGAAAAAGCAGGGACATTGCAAGAAATGTTAAATGACCTGAACAGAGAAAGTCTCAAAGTAGGGCTAAAGATGAACCGAAGTAAAACTAAAGTGATGTTTAATCCTCAAACACAAAAGAGCATCATAAGAATAAGTGGAGAAATTCTTGATGAAGTTGAGGAGTACAATTACCTGGGATAAATACTAAAATTAACGAAAGATAATGATAGCGAAATAAAAAGACGCTTTACAATTGGATGGAAAGCTTTCGGTAAACATAGAGACATTATGAAAAATAGCTTGCCAGTTTGTATGAAACGAAAAGTATCAATATATCGAATGTACGGTATAATTCCAGCTATGACGTATGGTTGTGAGACTTGGAAACTGACAAAATCGATGGAAAATAAATTAATTCGTTCTCAGAGAGAAATGGAAAGGTCAATGTTGGGAATATCCTTAAGAGACAGAAAAAGATCAACTTGGGTGAGACAGCAGACTAAAGTCAAAGATATTATAGAAGTTATAAAAGAACTGAAATGGAGGTGGGCAGGCCATGTAGCAAGAACAAGGGATAATCGATGGAGCAAGAGGTTGACTGACTGGACACCAAGAGATGGTAAGCGTAGCAGGAAAAGGCCAGACAGGAGGTGGAGAGATGAGATAGAGAAATTTGCAGAGAAAATGTGGCAAAGATTGGCTCAGTCAAGGAATTCGTGGAAAAGGTTGGGGGAGGCCTTTATTCAGCAGTGGACTTGTAATGGCTGATGATGATGATGATGATGTTAATACAATTGACCTTTGATTTCCCGGACTAAAAGGCGGGGGAGACCAGTCCGGGAACCCCAAAAGTCCAGCCCCACATACCATTCCCCGGACAATTACCATACTTTGTCCGAATTCTCCAATACTGTCCGGCAATCATTCCAATATTCTAGAGCATTCTGGAAAGTAGGCTACCTATACCAACATAACTAACATACATAGTACATAAAGTAATAACACTGACACAATAACAATAACTGACACGCTAGTGGTATTTTGCTAGCTACAACCCTAAGAATGGTCATTTAGACAGCTGATGACGAGAACGTGGAGCATATGATAGAAGATGACCAGAAAGCTGAGGAAAAAGAGGAAAATGAATAAGGAGTGGAACATCACAAGGTGAACCAACCAATCATCAGCTGACCGATGTACAAACACGCAATCATCGAATGTGATCTCGATCTTGGACTGAGTTGGTATTCTTAATAGGAAGATATTTAAAGCTTTATCATCATGTAGGTTTGCACACCTGATTGTCTGAAACTCAGTCAAAAATTTGTGCTTAAATTAATTATGAACAGAAAATCCGGATTCAGAGCGAAAATTTCTTAAAGTCAGCAGGAGTGTTTTGCCTCTAACCTAACAACTCACCTTGACGGACTTTTGTTTTGTACAAATATCAATTTACAATGCAGATACATTTTACTATACTCAAATATTTATGCAAAATGGAAGTCTGTCAAGGCATGCTGATGATTTGAAGGGGAAATATCTGCTAACAGTGGCCAACCACTCATCAGCTGATCCCACTGACTTTGTCCGTATGAAAATATATATTTTTTTTATTACTTATGAATTTTATTGTCTCCAAGCCTTCCTTAAATTTTACAGCGTTAAGCAATAAACTATTTACAGTGGCATTTGAGAAAGGTAAGAAGCAAATGGGATATTGCCATGAGTTAGAATGAACTGGTGGGGTGAAGCAGGTCGGTGGCCAAGGTGCGTTTCATGTATGAAAATATCTTCTTGAATGTGTTAAAAATGGCCTTTGAGTCATAACCTTGCTAAAATTATACTGTGTTAAGTAGCAGACTGCTTATAGTTTCATATGCAAGAATAATGGCCAGACTTCTGTGGGAATCCCGGACTTGTACGGGCACTTGTCCAGCATTTGATAATACAGGTTATCCCTTAATTCACGCGAACTTTTTTCACGCGATTTCGATTATCCACGATTTTTCATACAATAATTAAAACAAAATTATAGTATTCAAATAAGTAATTTCAATATACGAGAAATAAATATAAAAAATGCCTACCTGCTGCCCGTGTGCACACATATATGTGTGTGTGTGTGTATGTGTGTGTGGGAGCCTGGGAGGTCGGTCTACCACGCACCACATAGTCAGTTTGAATCCGACGGTCGAACCATGCATGACTTGCAAATCGTTATTTGTGGCTTATTTTTCTGCCTTCCAGTAATTGCTTGCCTTGTCTGTCAACATGGGGCATAAGCGTAGTGCTAGTGATGCATGTGGTAACACACCAAAACTGACTTGTAAAGTGATGTTGCTGACAAAGTTAAAGTGTTGGACAAACTTCAGGGAGGAATGTCGGCGACAATTCTCCGTCAGGACGGTTCCCCGTCATTTATTTACATACCAGTTTATTTAGCAAGTACAGTACACTAGTTTTTTACTTATATGAGTCATAAAATCCCCCTGAATATTAGTTATTAAAGTATTAATTAATCAATAATAAGTATATTAATAGAATGACGGGGAATTGTCCATGTTTTGACAGTGAATTGACTTGATGGTGAATTGTCTCAGAACCGTATGTTTGGGGTGAGTCAACTGTTCATACAATAAAGGAGAACGTAGCATACGGGAGACAGTGAGGGCCAGTGCACAAGACTGTGCCAAAATGTCTCCACCTACGCCTGTGAATTGTCTTGTAACTGCATGTTTGGCGTGAATGAGTCAACTGTTCATACAATAAAGAAGGCAGAATGTAGCATACGGGAGGCAGTGAGGGCTAGTGCACTGGACTGCTGAAGTGTCTCCACCTAAGCCTGTGCTTGTCAGGTTTCAGTTAAATTTCTTACATTTTTGTTGTTTTTAATACTTTATGCTAGTTTATTAGGTGTATGTAGTGCATAAACAGTATTATTCAGATGTAATATACGTATAGACATGAGTAATTATGTGCACACAAGGGCAGAACATATACGCGAATTTATCACACACGCGAAGGGTCTGGAAACCTAACCCTCGCGTGAATTACGGGCTTACCTGTACTGTCTGGCCTCAGCCCATGTCCAGGAAATCCGACATCCGGGAAATTGTGCGTCGTGTATTTTTCTGGTGACCATGTTAGGCTCAAAACAAATTGGACAAATGTGTGTTGGATGTGAGGGTACTGTGTCAAGGATTATACAGTACGCAACAGCGCTGCCATATCACCCAGTTTAACCAATGAATTATAACAAAAAAATGGCCAAACATTCAGTATCAATGCCCGCCTTCTCTCGTACAAACGTTATGTAACGGCACCCACCCCGTAGGGGTTAAAAGGCAAATAGCCAATTTGACCATCCCATCTCACATTCCTGTGATATGAAGGTAGTGATGATTCAAAAACATATTATTTAATTTTGGAATCTACATACTACTGAACAAAGCTTATTCTACTGTTACTAAAAGGCAGGTTAAACTTACTCATTAATTACGTAGATTTTATCTGAAAGGAAGACATCATCCAGCAGCTTATTGGTGTTGCGTCTCTCAGCAGCCAAGACGATGCCATCATTTGCCAAGATGCCAAGACAAGTACCGGCATGGCCAATAGCTTCCATGGCATATTCCACTTGGTATAACCTTCCCTCTGGAGAGAAGATGGTGGTTTTGGAATCATAACGACGAGCCTAGAAAAGACAAAAATCAACTATGAGCACCTAAGATATTTTATATAGCAGCATTCACAAAAAACTGAGTAAGGTCCTCAAGGGCAGTAGATATGATGGGGGGAAAAATATCAGAACGAGGTCCTACCTAAAACACAGGCTTAGGTGCCGAATGAACATTCCGAGTTATCAATAGCTTCAATTTCTTACGTGTGAACTTTGTTCAGGAGGGAGGGAGGTGGTTAGGAACATGTAGGAGAATAGTCACTCGCTAACCCACTCTGAACCAGTATTGCTGGTTCTCCTACTGTATTTTCTTTTAAGTACAGTACAGCCAAACAGTGTATAAGCTGTTGTTGTTGGTGCTGCCCCA
Source organism: Coenobita brevimanus (assembly GCF_032717465.1). Classification (NCBI taxonomy): domain Eukaryota; kingdom Metazoa; phylum Arthropoda; class Malacostraca; order Decapoda; family Coenobitidae; genus Coenobita; species Coenobita brevimanus. The sequence continues at coordinate 19,190,038 of NC_137045.1, read as the reverse complement.
GGCCCATCTGAATGTGAACCCAGTGGACTGCATAAACTGCCCTTCTACAGTCCACCAACCTCCTTTCAGGGGATAAGGAGATAGGTGTGGGATACTTATACTGTATAACTGGACAGTGGAACTGCTCAGTTATATCAGTGCAACCATGTGAAAGCATACCTCTATGGCACCTGTATTGTAAGAAACATGTTGTAAACAGTATTAATACTGTACTGTGATAGGGAAAAGATCAACTCACATACATGGCTAGTAAATGGAGATTAGTGGACTGTAGGGTCTATTTACAAAGTAGTGTTCAAACTTCTACTGTAACTACCATAAGCATGGAAGTAAAGAGGTGGAGACTCTGGATCTAAATACAGGAATAACTCTGTCTTAAATTCAACAGCTAACTTTTTATTTGTCTTAATCTTAGGTGATGCCTCATACAATGTAAAAAATTTTATTATCCACAACAAAGTATATCATTATACAGGTGTTCTATTTACATGCCAATGAAAATGCTTGAGACTCGGCTTACCTTACCTTCCCTATTTATATTCGGCAATCTCTCAATTATCCAGACAACTACTACCTGGACAATCCATTAATCAGACACTGTGATCTGGCTTGTTTCCATACCATTATTCGTACATTGTATCCCACTATCCACACATAATGACTGCATCCGTTTGGAAATTACAGTCACACGAAAAATTACCGCCCAGACAAGCTCCTAAGGAATAGCCCAGTGACGTTACTGTGTCTGGCTGGTTAGTTTACCCAGCATCCAATAGAGATCCTCCCCTCCACCCCACGCTCACTCTTAGTTCCCACACGGCGATGTAAACAGTTGTTATAGTGGCACATGTGGTGGTTTTTGTGGTTGTTCCCTACCTGCTTTTGGCCTTGCTATTCCTTGCATGTCTCTTCCTAGGGTGTATGATAATGCCCCCTTCACAAGGGAAAAGGAAGGGGGTAGTGCTGACTTCTTCATCTTGCTCACAAGTCAATTTTCTTCCTTATGTCACACACTGTTGGAATTTTTTCTCAATTAACTGTTTGTAACTTTGTAACATAGTTTGTGCAGTCATCTTGCTGAAACTTATTAAAATCTGCAGACACTATTTTCAACTGCTGGCTCAAGTGCAGAGTTTCCATTTGTATGCCTGCATTTTCAACAGCGGATTTTATGTTCTTAACAATGTCTTCTGGGTATTCACAGCAAATCTCAAAGTATTTCTGGTAGTTTTTAAAAATGTGCCTATGCAGGCATCTTGACCAGTCCAATATGTATCACTTGGAAGTTGTCGTTTTCAGCCCCCTTCTTCACTAAGCCAAGCTCGAGGCTGGTGATGGTCCTGAAGTTGTTTTAAACTTCTAAAACTCAGCTGAGCACTGTTTTGGGGAAAACTTCATTTTCTATTAGATTTAAGTAATGTGCTGCACAACCGTAAACTATGAGATCACACCCACCCTCGGTTCCCTCTTTCTTTCTTTCTTCAAGTGTTTTCTTTAGTTTGTTTCTTGCATCCACCATCTTCTTCTCATTATCGAAACAAAAAGCAATAATCTGAAAATGCAGATTCTTTTTTTTCCAAGTTTTTGAAGATAAAAACCCTGTATATTTATTTGGTAATGAGTATCAGTTCAGCAGTAATCATATAGTACAGGTATTCTTTATTGTGCAACTTGGTCTGGATTTGTGTGTGTGTGTGTGTGTGTGTGTGTGTGTGTGTGTGTGTGTGTGTGTGTGTGTGTGTGTGTGTGTGTGTGTGTGTGTGCACGCAACGCATTTGGTCATATATACAGTGCCTTTGATATATATCTGACCATACACACACGGTAAATACCGGTAACTACTTACAATGCCATCTTCTCAAGTAAAATCACTTATTAACACCATATTTTTGTGTACTGGTAGCATTTAATGCTAAAGACTGATCCATCAGCTACACCTTCTACTCCCAAGCACAATACAACGGAACAGACATCATTCACAGGTACAAGTTCTTGACTTTTGTGACAGTAACAGCCAACTCAAAACAGAGACATAGTTACAGCAAGCAAAAGATGTATTAACTACAGGATACATGATATTGTGAAGTACTGTACAGTAAAACTTAAAGCACGAAAAAAAAATATACAGCACGAAAATTGCTTCAGTAGAAGTGATGCGCACCGAGGTAGGAAGAACGAACAAATGGTAAAGAGCATGGTTATGCTTTGTAAACAAATCCTAATAGTACTACTGAACACAGCTGGCAAGATTCGGATTCTGATACTACTACTGAACGCCGTCATCCAATTTAGCATGTACATAAAAGAGTGATTGTTTTGGATGTGCCTCAGCCCTGGGGAGAACAAGTGATATTGGCCCAGAAAGGTTTGTGCAGACAGCTTGTCTATGCCATGTGCCACTTTAAACTGAACAGGTGATTTTAGAATGTTGGAAAGTGAGTCGATGTAGTGCTGCTCTCAGGTGTCTGCCCTTTCCTCTCCTCCATCCTTCTTTCCTTCCACCCTCTTGTCTTTCTTTCCTTGTCTTTCTGCTGACAGGTGACTTTACACTCCCTCTTCTGTCTCCTTCATTCTCTCCTCTTCCTTCTGCCTGTGGGTGACTCTACACTGAGTGACAAGCTAAATGGTTTCCTGTACACCAGGAAACCACTTACTAAGCTGGGTGGTAACCATATAAGCAAATTTTGGCACCTGGTGGTATAGTGGGTAATTAGGCGCTCCAATTGGACTGAGTCTATGAAGGTTTATATCCAAGGGATGGTTAGTGTTTACTGCTCATGTGATGCCATGCAGGGATGAGTGAGGTTGGTCACTCTCATCTCAAATATCAGGACCAACGTGCCTAGCCCTGGGCTCCTACGCTCCTAATGGGGCAACGTAGGATTGGATGACGAATGATGAATGAATGGAAAGTGAGTGAGTTGCCATAAAACTGCCTAACTTCAGATATTTTTTAGGGTTTTGTGCATATAACTTCATGTAGATTTGCATTATCTAATCCCTGTTGGTACCCATATATAGTCCAGGGATGTGACAGTTGAAACCAAGTAATGAAAAAAAATTAATGCCAAAACCGTCAGCGTTATTCAAAATTTTCGAGCGTCCGATGTTATCACTGATATCGGCTAACTTTGGACAGCTGTGGCTAATTTCGGACACTCATAGTCTTTACCACATACGTACCTTTAGACTTCAGTGACGGCTACATTCAGAAAGCCAAGCAATACTTCGGACACTTGGGGCTTTTAAAAAAAATAAATAAAATAAAAAAAAAAATAAAAAATAAAATGCACACTTCTGTGGTGAGTGAGAAGTTTAATTACAGACTGAGTACAAAAATATTCTGTTTTTTACCTCTACAATTGAAAGCACTCAACTGAGCAATGAATCACTGCAGTCAGGTGATTTTCATATGAAAACAATCACATAGGATCCATAAACTTTTCCTGACCCCAAACACACCAAGAAACCCACCCCATATACTGAAAAAAATTAATGAAATGAAAATTTTTCTTCTTGTAAAACTTCACAAGAAGCTGCCTTACTGATGATTTTTATGCTAACCATATTCATACAAAAACTTCAACTAGGAGATGAAACACATGAGAACACATTAATGTACATTACTGACCATTAGAAAATTTTCTAAACTGAAACCCTGTGAATAGGCCTATAACTTTAGGCTACCGTACCCGATACTGGGTAACGAAAAGAACTAAAAAACTATTCCTTTGTACTCACTGACATCACAATACCGAGTAGTATATATACAGTACTGTATATCACATTTCAGATAAACGTAGTGGTATATTACATTACCAGCCACATGAAAATTACCCATACCGCAACTTAAACCCTGTCACTAAGCCTATTATATTAGGCTACCAGGTAATGAAAAATAAACAAAAATGTATTCCTTTGTGCTCCTTCACATCATAATAATGAGCACTGCAGTTATAGTAATATCACATTTCAAAGATGTATACCATATATAAGCCATTCAAAACTTAAACCTCGTGCTTCGGCTTTACTGTACTATTATTGTTATAGGGATTTATTTAGGCCAGAGATTGACATCAACATCAAAGATCACTCTACACTTACTGTCAAGTCTAGGCTCTGATAAAACCTTAATGATGTCTTCTCTATCTACATCACTAAAGTCATCAACTATGGGATTAACAAAGGTGTGGCATGTCCCCTTTACATGCTTTAAGAACCTTTAAGAACCTTACTTTAAACACAGTGTCCGAAGTTAGCCTGTAAAAACAAAAACCTGAGGTGAAATTATTGTTTTCATTCTTAGAGGATAATGTGACAACGTTTCTGTAAATTCCTTTGGTGCATGTCATCTACAATAAATGTTCTTTAAAATTTGCCTGTTCTGGTCCACACATATACCTCCAAAATTTCTTCACAGACAAAGTTTTCAGAGGAACAAAAAAAAAAAACATTATTTCTTTCAACCAGTTTTGCAATTTTTTTCACATACTTCCATTCATGTCAGGTTCATGTGGTTTTAATATACTTCAATGCTTCACCTAACCACCTATACTTTTTGGCTTTCAAAATACAAAGCCATATTCCCATTATTTTGGTTCATTACATTTTTTCCTCAGATGTCCAAAGTTGAACTCAAGTCCAAAGTTAGGCAGTTTTACAGTACGTACTGTCACCTATTAACCCCTCCGTGGCCGACCGTGTGTAATTTGTCAGGATCTACTTGCCATCCCTGAGGCCAATCCTTGAAGTTTTGAAAACCGATTTTTTTTTCTTGCCAAATTGAAGAGGAACACCGGATGCACCCTGCAGTGCAATTTTGAGCTTCCTAGACCCATCCTGAGCCATGCAATTGAACAAGGAAGCTGCATAAATTTAGGCAGCTAATACCAGCCACATGTACGTACAGTACTGGAGTGATGCGACATTTTTTTTTTTCTACCAAAACACATTGTCAATGCTGCTGAAATGGTGTGAAATGACTAGATATGTGTATTTTGAAGTTTTTTAGTAGATAATACACGAAGTTTGAATGAAAAAAATGATACAGTATACTACAGTATGATTTTATTTTGCATTTTTCAGTGTTTATTGTGTTTATGGTAGTATCAACTTATTTTTGTAGTCTGGGTGATGGCGTTTGTTGGAAAAGGGAGGCAAAAGTTTCTATTTTCAGACCTAAATGAGTTAAACGTCATCCCTTGAGTGCACAGGCTGGACAGTGAGAGTTGAAATGTGAGACGACCTGCGATTCGCATATCACAAGAGCTGATTAGCAGGAAGGGAAGGAAGACCTTTCCACCCACAAAAACATCACGTGAACATGGAAAACTTTCCTGTCAAGCTTGTGAAAGGCAATGAATATGTAAAATGATCCAAAACAGTACAACAAACCTTAGTAAATAGGTAGACATACCAAACAAAAATGTATTTTTCTCTTATTTTCATGTCTTGTTCGTTTATGCCTGTACTTATTTATAATCGTAAACAAGATAGTTGTGTGTTTCGCAAGGGAGAAGAAAGGTGATATTTTCGTCTGGGTCAGGATAATGGGTGTAACTGTGTGTGTTTAGGCATGGCCATGGGCGAAAACATCATACATCCACTCATCACAGCAGCAGATGGTGAACTGACAAATGAGGTGTGAGAGCGTGAAGTGGAGGTCAATCTCACGTCCAAGATGTTAGTTCACTCCCCAAAAACACAGTTTTCTACAAATCATACTGCATCAAATGATCCAAAACAGTACAACAAACCTGAGCAAAGAGATAAAGATGCTAAAACAAAAAATATTTCTCTCTTATTTTCATGTCTTTTTCGTTTATGCCTCTATTTATTCATCATCGTAAACAGGGTGGTTGTGTGTGTTTTGCATGGGAGGAGAAAGCTGATATTTTCATCTGGGTTGAGATAATGAGTGTAGCTGTGCATGTTTAGGTATGGCCAGGAGTAAAAAATTTGAATATCCACTCATCACAGCAGCAGGCTCTGAAATGCTTGATGGGGTTTGTCAAACATGTACAGTGCTCGTCAGAAGTATGGGGCGCCCTGCGTCCCTCCTGAGAAACAAACCTTTCAACATTGAAAAAACATATAAATAATGCATTTTATTTACCTTTAGTGCTTCGTAGGGTAGCCTTTACGTTTCTTCACGGACCTGAGACGTCTTGGAAGTGAAAGGGCGAGGCTCCTGAGGTGCTGGAGGGGTATTTTGTCCCAGGAGTCACGAATGGCGGCTTCCAGCTTAGGCAGAGAGCTCACGTCCTTCCCTTGGAGACTCTTCTTTACGAGGTACCAGAGGTTTTCAATCGGGTTGAGGTCTGGGCTATTTCCTGGCCAGTCTGTCATGAATGATACCTCGCAGTCACGAAGCCAATTGGTGACCGATTTGGCCTTGTGAGCAGGTGCACCATCCTGCTGAAACACTCGTGCACCTGTTAGCTCGAAGGAGTCTGGTAAATGATCACACAGAAGCTCCAGGTAAACATCCTGATTCACTCTGAGGTTCTTGGGAAGTACAACAACCCCATACCATGAGTGAATCAGGATGTTTAACTGTGCTTTCTACATACCGTGGGTCAAGTGGGTCACTACCTTTGCATGCTCCTCTGTTACAGGTAACACTAAACGTTGCCTCATCAGACCACAACACTGACAACCATTGCTCCTCACCCCAGTTTAGATATTTATTAGCAAAGGCAAGCCTACGAATTCTCTGGCTGCTAGAGAGAAGAGGCTTTTTCACAGCCCTGTGACTTGTGTAACCAAGCTCATGCACCCTACGAGACACTGTTCTCACTGACACCTCACCAAACACTTCTGGGTTGCTCTCCTTAATTTTCCTTGCACTCACACAAGGATTAAACTCCACTGCACGTTTTAAAACATTAACAGACCTTGGGGAAGTTTTCCTAGGCCTACCAGACCTCGGTTTCTTTGTGGGAACTTCACCACTGTTTTCCTCCCGAAACCGCGCACACCAACGACGCACTGTCGATCGTCCCACACCAACCAATTCACTAATTTCCTTTGTCTGGTGGCCTGCCTCCTTTAGAGCAATGATCTGGGATATGATTTCACTCGATAGTTCACGGATAGGTGCCATAACAAAGTTTTGAAGGCCAAAACACTGCGGGACACTCGGTAAAAAATGGCGCAATTTGAGAGGGACACTCGGCGGAGTTCCTCTCTCTCAGGCAGCCCGTGGGCAACTGAGGCGGGAACCAACCAGCGCGTCAGAAGGCCTCAGGCTACCGTGACGTCATGCTCGGAGCTCAAACTTGTGGCTCAATTCTTACCCCCAAAAATGGGGTGATTCTTTTTGGGCCATAAGTATTGCGCGCCCGGCGGACATCGCTGAATACTTCTGACGAGCACTGTAGTGTATGTCAGTCTCATGACATTCAAAACATTCTTTCACTTCCCAATAAATTTCACCATTTTTTAGAAGCCACGCTGAATTGACGCCGGCAGCCGTGCTATGCTGAAACATTATCTGACGCTAGCGGCCACGGAGGGGGGGGGGGAAATGGTGGGGGGGGGGGAGTTCAATGGCTGACACAGTCACAGCCTCTATTTAATTATCACCCACAAACTCTTATTTTATTAAAATGTTCTTGACTTCACACACACCCTCACAGGTATAATTTGTCACATTTATGGAGAATGAATTGTACATAAAACTGATGGGATAACTTACCCTGCCCTTGTATACTTCTTCGCAGCACTGTAGTCTATTTATCTTTCTGCCATTGTACTACAGGACAGTATGGTATTCTACTATAAAATATATTTTGTACAATATATTGTTTAAAAGAAATAAGAATATTTAATGTATAAAAATCCCAGTTTGCAGAAATCCTGGGTTTTATTCTAAAAATCCTGGGAGGGTTTGTTATTTAAAAAAAAAAAAAAAAAAAAAAAAAAAAAAAGCCAACCCTGCTATAAACTGTCAAAAGAAAATTTCCTAATTCTGTGGATGTTCAAAATGGCAAATTATCCCCCCTCCCCCCCAAAAAAAACAGGCGATGTAACGAAAACACAATACCAAAATATTTTGGAAAATTTTTCATATCAGACAACCACAAAATTAAGAAATTTTCTTTTGTCAACTTCTACTGACTTTTTTCCAATGCAAGCATTTGTGGCAAATGAACTTCTAACCATAATCAGTAACACGCACACGTAAGCAGCAGAACCTCCTCAACACTGGATTTAAGCTGTACCATCCGAGGCATTTTTGAAATTTTATACCCACCCAATCCCAGATGAAAAACGGAAAAAAAATTCTATCTATCTATCTATTGCCAGACGCCTCAATCCCGTTTGGGGCGGTCACAAACAAATCGCCTTCACATCGCCCTGTCCCCCGCCATTTCACCGCCCTGCTCCCAACTCACACCCCCCTCTCTCATATGTCTCTCCACCCCATCCCTCCATCTCATCCTCGCCCTCCCCCTCCCTCTTCCCCCCTCCACCTCACTCACATACACTCTCTTCGTCAGTCTTTCACCCTCCATCCTCTCCACATGGCCAAACCACCTCAGTGTGTTCCTCATAACGCTTCCTATCACATCCACATCAACACCACAACGCTCCTTTATATCCTCATTCGTCAGCCTGTCTCTCCATGTGACTCCACAGGCTTCTCGTAAATAACTAATTTCCACTGCTCTCACTCTTGACTTGTGTCCTTCCAACAACGTCCAAGCTTCACTTCCATACGTTAGAGTTGGTATCACAATACTGTCACGTAATAACTTTTTCACTTCCATGCTCACTTCCCTGTTTCTTATCACTGCTTTCAAAGAACCAGCAACCTTTCTTCCTTGCTGTACCCTTTCAAGCACTTCACCCTCCAAACCTCCATCCTTACTCATTACACTACCCAAGTACTTAAACGTACTCACATTTTCCAATTCCTCACCATCCAACCTCGCTGTACATTCACTGACTTCACCTCTCTCAAAGACCATCACTTTACTCTTCCCTACATTCATCTTTAGATTCCGTTTCTTACACACTCTCCCAAACTCATCCACCAAGCCTTGAAGCTCCCCTTCGTCTTCAATCAACAACACAGTATCATCTGCAAACAACAGTACAGGGAGTTTCCAAACACTGTCCTCTCTCACCAGGGCCACTCCAACATCTACTACCCTACCTTGTACTTCTTTTATTACCCCATCCATGTACAGATTCGAACAACCATGGAGACATGACACATCCCTGTTTCAACCCAACCTTCAAAGAGGAAAATTCACTTAGTTCACCATCCACACTTACTGCAGCCTTAGCACCATCATACATACTCTTCACAGCATTCAACAACTTCCCATCTACTCCATATATTCTTAATACTTTCCACAATCCTTGTCTATCCACCCTGTCATATGCTTTCTCCAAATCCATGAAAGCCGCATACAACTTCTTTCTCTTCTCTAGAAACTTCTCCACTAAAGATCTAAGAATGAATATCTGATCTACACAACCTCTTCCCTTCCTAAAGCCTCCCTGTTCTTCTCCAACTAATTCCTCTGTTCTTTCTCTAACTCTGTCAATAAGTATCGTACCATACACTTTTCCTATTATACTAAGAAGACAAATGCCCCTATGATTACCACACACTTCTTTTTCCCCTCTTCCTTTGTGGAAGGGAATAATTATACCTGACTTCCAATCCTTCGGGACTCTACCTTCCTCACAGGCCAATCTACAAACAATCCAAAAGGACATATAAATCAAGGAAAAAAAAAAAAAAAAGTACTCCTCATAGGAGAAATATGGGCAGGCTGGCTGTCCGTCGTGTTTTTAGCCCAATTTCCCAAGCCGTGAGCAACGTTTTCCCACCCAGCTGGGCGGGATGAGAGAGAACGGGGGGGGGGAGAGAATGGGGGATTCCCCTTTCTCAGGGTCCTCCATTGGCTCATATTCCTCCCCAGAACAGTCATCCAGGTCTTTTCGTCTGAAAAATCACTAAATGAAGGGACAGAAGGGTCCATGCGACAATTTCAACAGCCTCCTCCAGCCCAATGAGGGGGAAAAATGGCGTGATTTTCGCGACATCATGACGCTATGACAGACAGTGGCACACTGATGTTACCCATCCACGCAGAACCAAACTCAGTACTACAACTGCTTGGACACAGTGTTGCCAATACATTAAGCTACTCCTTAGCAAAAAATTAGCCAGATTAAAGCAGTTTGAGACGTGCTACAGCTCTTGAATTTTACCGTCGGCACCATCACGTCACTGGGATTAATCGAGACATTTTGTACTGTCGGCACCATGCCAACAGCAAGATTGTACGGGTTAAAACAGTTCAAAAATAGCTGGCTGATGTAGTGACTGTTCTTACAATTATTGGATGTTTGTGAAGAAATTTTTCAAAGAAGACAATGCAGCTATAGCCTTATCCAGTATTAACCCTATCAGGTTTATGGGCCAGGCATATTATGTCTGTGCTAGGGTCAGCTGTTCTAGGGCTGACCCACATCTTCGTGCTGTGATATTTATCTTTGATCACTGTGTAAATACACTTTTCATGACAGAATGTTGACTTTGGTTTCATTTTAAAGCTGAAAAGTTGTACTTTATCATAGTACTATATGTTCAAAAATGGAAAACAAAGAAATAGAAAAAGTCAAAATGACAAGTTGAAGTTAGGTGAAAACCAAAAATTTTACACCTTGCTGTAGATATTAATTTGAAAAAAATAAAAAAATAAATAAAGGGAAGAGGTTGTGTAGATCAGATATTCATTCTTAGATCTTTAGTGGAAAAGTTTCTAGAGAAGGGAAAGAAGTTGTATGCGGCTTTCATGGATTTGGAGAAAGCATATGACAGGGTGGATAGACAAGGATTGTGGAAAGTGTTAAGAATATATGGAGTAGACGGGAAGTTGTTGAATGCTGTGAAGAGTATGTACGATGGTGCGAAGGCTGCAGTGCGTGTGGATGGTGAACTAAGTGAATTTTTCTCTTTGAAAGTTGGGTTGAAACAGGGATGTGTCATGTCTCCATGGTTGTTCAATCTGTACATGGATGGGGTAATAAAAGAGGTACAAGGTAGGGTAGTGGATGTTGGAGTGGCCCTGGTAAGAGAAGATAGTGTTTGGAAACTCCCTGTACTGTTATTTGCAGATGATACTGTGTTGTTGAGTGAAGACGAAGGGGAGCTGCAAGGCTTGGTGGATGAGTTTGAGAGAGTGTGTGAGAAACGGAACCTAAAGGTGAATGTAGGGAAGAGTAAAGTGATGGTCTTTGAGAGAGGTGAAGTTAGTGAATGTACAGCGAGGTTGGATGGTGAGGAATTGGAAAATGTGAGTACGTTTAAGTATTTGGGTAGTGTGATGAGTAAGGATGGAGGTTTGGAGGGTGAAGTGCTTGAAAGGGTACAGCAAGGAAGAAAGGTTGCTGGTTCCTTGAAAGCAGTGATAAGAAACAGGGAAGTGAGCATGGAAGTGAAAAAGTTACTACATGACAGTATTGTGATACCAACTCTAACGTACGGAAGTGAAGCTTGGACATTGTTGGAAGGACACAAGTCAAGAGTGAGAGCAGTGGAAATGAGTTATTTAAGAGGAGCCTGTGGAGTCACGTGGAGAGACAGGCTGACGAATGAGGATATAAAGGAACGTTGTGGTGTGGATGTGGATGTGATAGGAAGCGTTATGAGGAATACACTGAGGTGGTTTGGCCATGTGGAGAGGATGGAGGGTGAAAGACTGACGAAGAGAGTGTATATGAGTGAGGTGGAGGGGGAAAGAGGGAGGGGGAGGCCGAGGATGAGATGGAGGGATGGGGTGGAGAGGTATATGAGAGAGGGGGGTGTGAGTTGGGAGCAGGGGAGTGAAATGGCGGGGGACAGGGCGACTTGGAGGCGATTTGTTTGTGGCCACCCCAAACGGGATTGAGGCGTCTGGCAATAGATAGATAGATAGATAGACAAGTTGAAGTTAGGTGAAAACCAAAAATTTTACACCTTGCTGTAGATATTAATTTGAAAAAAATAAAAAAATAAATAAATCATGGATACATAAACCTGGTTTAAACCATGCAAAATTAAAATAAATTACCTTTAAAATGATACGGTATAGATTATGGTTATTTCTGCATTTTACTGTGTGGTAAAGCGAAAGTAAAAAGAAGCACAAATTTTTTTAAATTCTTGGCCGAATATTCGCTTCACAATCTTTTTCTTTGACTGGTCAGTGTAAAGTGACCCTCAATTATCCAGACGTTCATTATCCAAATTCAGTATCCGGACACTGGGTCTTGGCTCTGTTAAACCATTATCTGAATTTACTTGCTATTACCCAGACATAAAAGTACCCGAGAATTTCGGCCGGCCAGCCGGCATGTCCAAGCATTTGGTACCGTGGCCGCTGGGCTCGAGCCGTGATCGGGAAGTAGTCTGTACCCCATAACCAGAGATAAAATGTCAGTCTGACCCTGGACTCAATGGTCAAAATTATGCGCTCGTCCTATCACTCCCAACGAACCTCCAACACACGAGTAATACAACTGTAACCTGCAAGCAGTGTCAAAACATACGAGCACATTCCCAACCGAATGTCTAATATTGCTCGGCCATGGGGGCTAAGTCTTTCCCAACCACCACCTCCATCAAACACAGACAACAAGCCAAGAGTACATATTCGGCGACAGCGGCCATCTGCCTCTCTATCAAAGGTCGAAAGTCCCCCGGTCTTGATGTGTTGTGTTTCCACGTGGCCATTCGGAGTCTAACAGACCACAAGCCACAAGTTAATGTGCAACAAAAGTGCCCGTCCGCCTGTTGACAGAAGGGGGAGTATCCTGCCCACAGCCTCGCCTCTCCCCCTCCCTCCCTTCCCTCCTCCATACCCTCCCAGCTCCCCCTCATTCCCTCTGTCTTTATCCTCTTCCATGGTGATAGCATTGGCTTGCGAGTTTTTGAAGTTTTTTGCAATTTATTCGACTATTAAAGGTCATATGGAAATTCCGTGGTGTCCACATGAAAGCTCATGAAATTCTGCATCTAGACATATGCCTAACTCTTGGAAGATGCTGGAAAAATTTTGAAATAGGATGATGGGAAGTTACATGAAGTTATACTCTTCAACACTTTATTCCTGCTTGAATTTCGTACTCTTACTTGTCAGTTTCATGTGTTTTTACTAGCTTACATTATTGTATAAACACCAGCAAAGATGACGGTATACGATTTATACCAATATAACTAATTTCCGGTGGAATATTTAGCCGTGGATTTTTTTTTTTTGAGTCCCGGGAGCAATCACTCGTCACAGATAACAGATTTTCAAAACGTTGTCAGTTTTTTTTTTTTGTGGATTTTTGTTGTATACGAATTGTTTTCATGATGTTTAGCATTAATATGGATAATCATGTGTGTTTTGATGTCTAAAAATGGCAGATTGACCTGAAAACAGTACCAAAATTAGGAGGGGTATTGTACATGCAGTTGTGTACAAGTCGGGTGTTTTTTGGTTTTCAGGGGCTTTTTCTCATGGTTTTCATGGTGTTCAGCATTACTTTGGATGTTCCTATGTGTGTTTTGATGTCTAAATATAGCAGACTGACCTGAAAACAGTGCCAAGATTAGGAGGGGTACTGTACATACAGTCGTGCATGGGTAGGTGTTTTTTGGTCTTCATTTTTTCCCCATGGTTTTCTTGGTGTTTAGCATTACTTTGGATATTCCTGTGTGTTTTGATGTCTAAATGAGGGTGACTGAACTGAAAACAGTGCCAAAATTAAGAGGGGTACTGTACATACGGTCGTGTTATAGGTAGAGTGTTTTTTGGTTTTCAGTGGTTTTCTTTTATGGTTTTCTTGGTGTTTAGCATTACTTTGGATATTCCTATGTGTGTTTTGATGTCTAAATGTGGCAGATTGACCTGAAAACAGTGCCAAAAATTAGGAGGGGTACTGTACACTCACACCAAAAAGTATTGGTGCACATGACGCAAAGCAATTTGAGACACGGACGACGGCTACTGGGAACTGAACAACGATTTTTTTCCCCATGCTGATAAACTTGCTCTCAGGGATGCAATATATAGCTTGTTTATGTCATTTTCTAGTCCGTATTGTTACTGTATGTATAGCAAAGTACTGTAGTTACAAATAAATCTTACCGAGAATTCATGAGATATCATGGTCATTTCAGATATCATCGTGCCTTACCTGCGCGATACTTTTTGGTGCGAGTGCACATACAGTGGTGTATAGGTACGGTGTTTTTTGGCTTTCATTTTTTTTTCCATGGTTTTCTTGGTGTTTAGTATTATTCTGGATATTCCTATATGTGTTCTGATGTCTAAATATGTTTAAATGACCAGAAGTCACTGCCAAATTATGCAGAGATACTGTAAAAACTTAGGTATAGGTTGGAGGTGGGCATAGGTAGGGTCTGGGTATGGTAGGGGAATAGAGTTCATTATCCGGATGCTGCCACTATCCGGACATGCCTTTGGCTCTATTATGTCTGGATAAATAAGGGATTACTGTACAGGTATATCCCAGTTTAACAATGCAATTGGTTAGGTATAAACCCATCATTAGGCGGGGTATTGTATATCAGGGTAGATACTAGATTTAACATGTAAAACAATGGGATGTGTGTTTCAGCCTTGGGTTTCCCCCAACCAAGTCCATAACCCACCCAAATGGCCTAACAGCAATAAAGGAAGCTAACATAAGCCTAACAACCGTAAATAACTCACTAAAACCACAAATAAAATCTGAAAATCGTCAAATATAAGTCTTAAAAGAACCAAGCTTAGTAATCTATACCCCAAAATGACAATGTTCACTTCATCTATGGCTAAAACACATTAATCTAAGTCTAAAAACAGTTCATACATCAACCTAAACACACAATTTTACTCTAAATGTAATCAAAATTGGTAAAAAATCAAAATCCATTATTAAACTAGAGTTTGGCCATCATCAGGTGGTATTTCTACCCTCACTGTCATGCCGGGGTATCATACATCGAGGTATACCTGTACGATTTTTACGATAGGATGCTGATTGTGGTGTTATACTGAAGCTGAATACTGGTAGTTGTACTTTATCACAGAATGTTAATAAAAGAAAAACAGTAAAAGAAAAAAAAAAATCAAAACGACAAGTTGAAGTTAGGCAAAAATAAAAAATTTGATACCTTGTCGTACAAAAATATTTGGAAAAAAAAAAAAAATAATAAAGATTTAATACAGCATATAAATCTGATTTACACCATGCAAAACTACAATAAATTACCTTTATAATGATATATAGTTTATGGCAATTTATGTATGTTACAGCGCAGTAAAATGAAAGAAAAAAAATGCACAATTTTGTATTATTCTCAGCCGTATATTCACTTACCGATCTTTTTATTTGATTGGGTTGTGTTAATATAGTTCTCATGATAGAATTCTAGTTTTAGTGTCATTTTAATGCTGAACAGTTGTACTTCATTGTAAACGGCCATACCACGTTGAGTACACCGCTTCCCGTCCGATCAGCGAAGTTAAGCAACGTTGGGTCTGGTTAGTACTTGGATGGGTGATCGCCTGTGAACACCAGATGCTGTTGGCATCCATACGTGTCTAGTGGGGTTGGTGGAGGATTAGTGCCCCTCCCTGTAAAACAATTAACTCTAAGCCCTTGGCCACCCTGTTTGGGATACATGGCATCTGGCAATGATGATGATGATGATGATGTTCAAAAAAAGAAAACAAAGAAAATAAAAAGTCAAAATGATGAGCGGTGATCTTTTGGGAAGTAATATGATTGAAAATAATGTGGTATACATGTTTTTAGCTGTGAAAATGGAAATGTTTGTTGAGTGACGGGAAGACCGCCGCCGCGCTGCATGTCGGCCGTACGCTCTGTTGATTTTAGCCTTATTTTCAGTGCTTATTGTACAAATACAGATTCCAAACTACCTGTACGTTGTAGTATAAAGTTTACTGTGACAGAATGAGGCTGTGGTAGAGGGGAAACCGGGTTGCTGGAGGTGTGAAAGTGAAGAATTGGTTACCCAACTTTGCAAGTTTCCACAAGTCTTTGGGTAGTCCACGAAGGCTCAACACCTGTCTCTGGAGAAAGCTGAATGTAAGTACTATCTGCCATACCAAGTATAATGTTCTAGGGTTAATCTCTGATTTTTGGCTAATATTTTCCTACAGGTACTCAGACCGCGATACAACCCCACCACTCGGGGGGGGGGGGTCGACTGTTCATGGCCGCGCTTTAGGGGTTAAAGATCTTTATACACAAAAGTACAATAAAGAATTACAATTGGGTGCAAACAGGTTTCTAATATGTTTATTCATTAATTTTTCATTCATTCATTCATTGCCAGACGCCATGTATCCCAAACGGGGTGGCCAAGGGCTTAGAGTTAATTGTTTTACAGGGAGGGGCACTAATCCTCCACCAACCCCACTTGACACGTAGGGATGCCAACAGCATCTGGTGTTCCCAGGCGGTCACCCATCCAAGTACTAACCAGACCCAACGTTGCTTTTTAATTTAAATAACATTTTAGGTATTATTTTACAAGTGGACAATACGCAGTTCAGGAATTTTAGCACCATTAACGTATAGTGCATTCCCTAAGGATCATAATGAACTCTCATAACCCCATTCGGAAATTGATATTTTCAGAGATAATTATTTTAATTTAAAATTCCAAAAAGTACAAACCTTGGATCTTCACTCAGCCAGTCCGTGTTAAAAATACGTGCATTTGTACGTGTGCTTCTCTTCCCATCGACTGCATGCGTCTCGTTGGTCTGTATCACCCACTCGTAGACCTACTTTAGGTCACGTGATGGTATTCTACCAATGAATTTGAATTGTAGTCTTTGATTTCTTGTATATGGAAAAATTCAAATCCTTCTCAGTATGGTCTCTGAAGAAGAAAAATGTGCTGTGTATCCCGGGTGTGATATTGATTATTTACAAGTGATGAGTGTTTTCACTTGGAATCTGAGAAGGCTATTGAGTTTCTTAGAAGACATGGTGTATTACCTTCGGAAGTTTATTGCCCAGACTGTCAGGAACCGTGTAAATTTAGAAAAGACAGACATCAGTGGTACTGTGGTCGGTACAAAAAGTACGCAAAAACCAAGAAATGGGTACAGTGTAGTTTTTGTGTTTCTGACTACAAAGGAACTTTTTTGGACAACACACACCTTCTGGCTTGGCAAATTATAAGTTCATAAACCACTGGATTCAAAGGTTCTGGAACCACAAGGTTATTGACAGACGACCCTCGTCCTGGACAATCATATCTCTAAGGTAAGCATTCCCCTAGGATAGGTTAGGTATGCTGGGGTTGGTTTGGTTAGGTTTAGTGTGTTTGGTGAGGTTACGTTACGTATTCCCCCAGGATAGGTTAGGTATGGTTAGGTTTAGTGTGTTTGGTGAGGTTACGTTACATATTCCCCTAGGATAGGTTACGTATGTTGGGTTACATTTGGTTAGGTTTAGTGCATTTGGTGAGGTTACATTACGTCTGTTTGGTTAGGTTTCGTCTGTTTCGTTATGTTAACCGGTGGTGCAATATATTTTTCTGGTGGTTTTTGATGCAATTTGAGTTGTTTTTTACTTCATTTTTTTTCGGAAAATGTTTGATTTCACCTACTTGTCCATTCAAAGTTCATGATGGGAAAAGAGCGGAAATAAGGCATTTCCGACAAAAATGAAGGTCAAAAACATTCGAATCGCATCAAAAACTACCAGAAAAATATATTGCACTACCTGGGGGGTGTACTGTCCACTCATAAAAATTTACCACTTCTTATTGCAATAATATCTGAATTTACCCCAGTTTATGGTATATTAATTTCAGTATCCGTTTGTTATATGTATTTCTGAAAAATTACATGGTTTTGTTCTTGTTGTGATTCAATCTACTTCTACTACCATTTTCTTGTAAAATGACCCAAAGCCATGCTACCCCACCCAAAATCCCCAATTCCCCACCAGTCCCACTAACGTCAGAAGAGAGGGGCAACACTCGGTACGGTTGTGTGTGTGTGTAATATTTGAGGTGGCCCCATGTTTAAGATTACCGATTTGGCAAGTGTAGACAGTCTGAAAAACATGAAAAAAAAACTCAAAATTGAATTCTGGTAAAAATCAGTGAGGTATACATAACAAAATCTTATAAACAGTTTAAGACATCAGAAATTTGTCATTTAAATATTGCCCAGCAGAAACATGGTACTTCTTAATCACTGTTCAGATGTGGTACTCTACAACTGCCCTAAATGCGTTATCACTAAACTCCTTACCATTATGACCTCTGTAACTACAGCGAGATGAACACCGATGTCGAGTTCCGTTTAGTTGATATTTCGGGGATATTGCCTTTCCAACAGCCCCTTGACAGGAATTACTCAGCGTTTGTGTTGACCTGGCCGAAGACGAGAAAAACAAGTGCCGGTCAGTATGCGCACTCTGACTCTCTGGGGCAAGTGTTTTCTTTTAATTTTATAGATAGCTAGATAGATAGACAGATATACAAATAAAGTCTTTTTAATAGGGAGAAATGTAAACTATATTCGGCAAATAAAAACATCAGCAAATCTGAATTTATCAATTTAAAAACATTTTAACCAACCATGAATTTTGTGGGAGATATTTGTGTATAATTTAACCATATCATCTTTTTAAGTTACAGCTACTAACTGTAGTACAAAGTTCCTTCTTATTGGTGTTCTGTAAAGTTCTTTCTCATGTAGTCATTCATACCACTGTAAAGTGTCACGTCACCCCGCCTCTTTTTCCCACCTGCAGATGGGATAAGGTATGGTTTTCAAATACTTTTATTCCAATACATTTGTGAAATGACAACATCCAGCAGCAGCACGACACCCCTAGGAGACGACAACGGAGGGTTAGTCGGAGCGAGCAGGACATCCGTGCTATATGGGCGCAAGTCCCTAGTAGCCGCGCGCCTCTACTCCCCGGGTTTTTTTCTCGATCTTGCTCCCCAGGGTGTCCTATGCACGGAGTGACTTATGCTGAAAGTTACCGTTCCGCTCAGTGCGCATGCGCCGAGTGGCCGTTTAGCTTCTATTTTGAAAATATCTGCATGTTATCTCAAATTTTGTGCCATTTATCAACAACATTGTATGAAATACATGTGTCAGGAAGATCGTTGCATGTCTTATCGACCTGTAGGTAACTATAGGTCGATATATGGATATATATAACTAAAGATATATATGTATGTTACAGGCAGATTGTGAAATGAGTCATTTCGTGAATCAAAATTAGTTTAATTTAGGTTTATTTAAGATAGGTTGATTTAGGATAAGGTTAGGTTAAGGTAAGGTTAGGTTAGGTTTGGTTAGGTTAGGTTAATTTAGGCTTAATAGAGAAGGGAACGGTAACTTCCAGCATAAAGTCACTTCGTGCATATGACACCGGAACCGGCCCGACCCGAACACCTCAGCCCGGGCGCATTACCCTCGCCAGCCCGGCCTGCGTCAGGATCGAGGTGGAGCTGAACCTTATACACTCCATACAGCGCCCCAGAGACGGCCTCCAGCCGCTCACACCAGGAGACGGCCTCCAGCCGATCCACCTGGACCACACACTGAAGGGCCTGTGATGGCCTCCTGCCGCACATGGAAGATGAAGGGTACGTCCCCTTTCCACCTGTACGTAGGAGACATGGAGGGCACGACACTGGCGACAGCCTCCAGCCGCGCCTACAAATGGAAGACGTCCTCCAGCCACTCCATGCCCACACGTCACCCTTTATACAGGACTCAGGCGACAGCCTCCAGCTGCACACCGTCTGCAGTCCCGTCATGAAGTCGGGCCCTGGCAATGGCCTCCAGCCGCCCTCCTCCTGTTGCCCAAGGGACCTCGGCGATTGCCTCCTGCTGCACCAGGGAGGGTAGCTACCAAAGCCCCTCGTCCACTGTGACTTCACAACGTCCTTCCCCCTACAGCTGCAGCAGAGTCGAGTCTGGCAGCCCCTAGAAGGAGAGTGACCCAATCATGGACTGGTGGCAAGGCCCTGTATTATCCCCAGGGCTGTTCTCCTTGCAACCAGTACCTGAATACGATCTGCCCCTGACGGACCCCTTCCCGGGACAACGCCGCAGCTCTGCCCTGATGGAGGGACACCAGGAAGGGGACCACAGTCTCCAGGATCCCAACGGCTCCCCCAGCACCCTGGGGCGAGGCCTCCCCAGTTCCCGCCCCAGACGACGTCGCTATCCCACCAGGTATATATGGGAACGCCTGGAGAAGCTGTTTGGCCTGTGTCCTGTGGGCCAGACCTCTATCCACCACCCCCAACATGAGGGGCCCCTCACCACGCCCAACCCGAAGGAGACGACCCTCACCCTTGCCCAGGACTAGTGACTCAGGTGTGTACATGTGAATAAGTGACTCATGGTGCCGTACAGTACCAAGTGGAAAGACGTGAGAACTCCCATTCAGTACAATAGTGACAAGCCATCTGTGATCTCTCTCTTTCCCCCTTGTGCCAACCTATTGTGCAACTTAGCTCTCCCACCCCCACCCGAGTGACCAGACTCACACTCGGTAAGACTCTTAGAACGAGTGTTTAACAGTGAATCAAGGAATTTCCACAGAACCAGGAGCCACCGAAGCGAGAGACTGTGTGCGAGGGAATATCTAGATCTAAACACCCCCCTCAGCATACGGCACTGAGTTAGAGACAGTGAGCTATCCCCACACGCACTCACCCTGATATAATAGTACCAATTGTGTCTCTCGTATCCTGCGCGATACGCTCAAACTGATCAGCAGTCCAAGGATTGATGTAACACAAACATTGTGAGATTTTCTGCCGTTCCTGTAATTTAGAATTGGTGAATACACGTGTAGGTTGTTGCCCGGAGTTTTTATACACTGTTCCTCTTATGTTTGTGTTCTAGCCCCTGTCTAGAAATGGACCCCACTACACCCCAGGTGTTTCTAGGACGGGAAGTCGACCTAAAAACACACAGCATAAAGGCCCTCTCCCACTTCAGCGAAAGTGTGGAAGATAAAGTCACGATGTGTCAAAAATCCCTAATCGTGGGTATTCGTGATCAAAATCTTGTCCATTCGTGGTATGGCGCCGATACGTCACACGAGGTGGAAATTTGTCGTGGGGGACCACGACGTTTTCATGCTGCACGAAAACGTCGTGGCCCTCCACGGTTTTGTAAAATTTCGCAGATTAGTCGTAAACAACAAGGCGACACCTCGGCGACGTCGGCGATTACCCGGCATATAAACTGCGTATGATTGCCGACATCGGCGAGGCGTCGGCAGTGAAAAAAAAACGTTGAGATGTCATATGGTCATACAGCGAAGTGTCGGCAATGTATCGGCGATGCATCGGTGAGGTTAATACGACATAGCCTACGTAAACCGTACGATATGTACCGGGTTGTGCGACAGTAATATTTCATCTTATGAATGTCGGTGATATATCGCCGACATTTCGCGGATGAACCGTCGATTAATCGCCTTAAATACGCCGATGACGGCAAGGCACCTGCGATGGCCTCGGCGTTTTGTCTGTGAGGTGCGTGCGATGCATTCGCGGACACATCAACGATACATCGTCGACAGCACGCCGCCGTTGTACCTGTATCGCCGTTGAGTCGCCATTAAAAAAAAACGTTAAAATTTGAATTTAGAAAAATGCTTGTGCATTACGCCGACATATCGGCAATATGTCGGCTACTAGTCGCCAGTTATATCGTATACTCCGCCGAGGTTTCGGCGTTTTGTTGTACTGGTGTCGCCGGTATTACGCCGACACCACGATTCTTGGTCAGAATCGTCGACACATCACCGACTTCGGCCACGATTTTCATCGTGGCTTCATCGTGCCTATTTACGCCGAAGTGGGAGAGAGCCTTAACACTGGTGGACAGCGGTGGTTCTTGACCTGGGCAGAATTAATACTGAAAGAGGAACAAAACAGGGAAAATATCAAAATGACAACAAAACCACACGTTCAGTTACCCAAGTTCAATCAGGAACAGTATGACATCCATACATATTCATCCATCATCAAACTACTGCTCGATATCGGGCATGAGGATGATAGAAAATATCGGTAACCCTACCCCTGCTGGGCAAGGCAACAGCGCAACATTGCGCCCAGTCATCACCGAATTAACATGCGTAAATTTCACAAAGATAGTAACACAAGCTATCACACCCTCTTTGGGAAAAGTAGTGGCACTGTCGCATTTGGATTTAACATACGATGGCAGCCTGGACGACACACTGATCCAGGCAAGGTGGTTCGTCACCGCTACATACTCGGAAGCAGACACAGAGACCCGGGATCAACATACTTTCAATACCCTGATCTGAGTCCTCCCCAGCATGGTCAAGGAGTACTTCACCATACACAGCCCAAATGGGGATCTAGACAGGGACATCCAGCTAATACGACGGCTCCTGACCTCCTGCTCCGCCCCCCCCCCCACCAATCAATGCAGTTAGCAAGTTCCCGACCAACAAACCAGCACTGCACGGCAAGACCCGACCGCTCCCAGCCCGCATCAGCCCCACACCGGCATCCCATGTACCTAGGGCTTACCCCCAGAGCAAATGCCCCAGCCAGAAAGACAGCCAAAACCTCATCTCAATCAACTCCTGGGAGTTCTCCACGTGTAGCCACTGAAGCCTGCTCCACCACATACGGGAGCAACTTAAGGCTGCCAGGCGGAAACTAGGCACTCCAGACCAACGCCAAGTGTCATCTCTGGAGGATAAGGGCCCTAAGAACAACACCTCACCTGCTGAGAACACCTACCCAGGGGAACTGGAGCCAGAGGAAGAGGAAATTCCCCAGTAGCTGGATTTTTAGGCCCGCCCCCGCACCTCCCCACGGTGGTGGGGGCCACTTCTTACAAGTACCACCCCCCAGTCTACGACAAGATGAGACTGAGCGGGGTAAAGGCGAGGCTGTTGGTCGACACGGGAGCAGCCAGATCTCCCCTGTACAACCACTTTTACTCCTGTCCAAGTTGGCTTTCAGCCCACTTTTCCCTATGTCGACTCATCTTGTAGACGCCAGGGATGGCCCCCTGCCCATCCATGGGGAAACCTGGACCCTACACACTGACACCCACCAGCGCACCTCTACTCAACATAAGTTTATTATCTCTGATTCCACCTGTCACAACTATGATGGATACCTGGGGTTGGACCTCCTGCAAAAACTACGAACCACCATAGTTTGCCACAAGCGGCAACTCCAGTTCAGGAGGTCGCCAGCCCTTGCCCCCGATCCTCCACAATCAGTGTGCACCTGCACCCCCCTCCCCCTTCCCCAACCCCTGCCCCCAACCCTCCAGAATCAGTATGCACATGCACCCCCCTCCCCCACCCCTCCTCCACCCCTCCTGACCCCCTCCCCCACCTTCCCCGCCGTCAATGCCCCCACCACAGCGATTCCCATACATCACGAAACTTGTCTCCCATTGAACAGGCCTACCAGAACATCAGTCCTATTCTCCCCTGACCTGCCACCTGGGACACTTTCGGCCTGTCTCCTGCCCCCCACCTTCCTCCCCCCACACATTACGGCAGTCAAGATTGCCAAAATCACCACGACCCCTCTCACGCTACCAAAGGGACTCGTAGTGGGAGAAATGGAAGAAGCGGAGCCTTGCCCCACCACTACCCCCTCTACCCCCACCCCCCTGTCCCTCTACCCAAGCACCTCTCACCCCACCAGACTGACGCTCTCCGCCACCTCCTCCTGGACTTTCAGGACCTCTTTGCATCAGGCCCCTCTGACATTGGCTACACCACCTACCTGACGCATCAGATACACATCGCAGGACCACCGATCCGCCAACCATCCTGACGGAAAAACTCGAAACAACGGGTGGAGGAAGACTGGCAGGTCCAGGAAATGCTCAATGCCGGTGTGATCTCACCCTCCACCAGCCCTTGGTCCTCCCCCGTCGTCCTCATAAAGAAAAAGGACGACACCGAGCGATTCTGCGTGGGATACCACCACCTAAACGACGTGACCATCAAAGACGCCCTCCCACTTCCCAGGATCGACAATTCCCTCAACTCCCTGTACGGTGCCTCCTTGTTCTCCACACAGAACCTCCAACTAGGGTACTGGCAAGTCCCAGTGCACCCGGAGGACAGACAGAAGACTGCATTTTCCACCAGCAACGGAAAACTCTGTGAACTCAACGTCCTGCCCTTCAGCCTCTGCAACGCCCCCACCACCTTCTCCCGGTTGATGGAGTCCATCTTCAGCGGCCTTACCTGGGAAATTTGTCTGGTGTACTTGGACGTCATTATTTTCAGCAAGACATAGGCCAATCACCTCCAACTCTTCAGGAGGGTCTCCCAACATATCCATCAGGCCAGCCTGAAACTATGCCCCTCCAAGTGCCTCCTGGCCGCCTGGACCGTCTCCTTCCTGGGGCATGTAATCTCATGAGACGGAATCGCACCCGACCCAAACAAATTGCACACCATCGCTGATATTCCCCGACCCCAGGACGACCACAAAGTCCAGGCCTTCCTAAGCGTTACCTTGTATTACCTACATTTCGTTATGGGATTCGCCGATATTGCCAAACCTCTCCACAATCTGACCCGAAATAGGGAACCTTTTACTTGGACCAAAGAATGACAGGAAGCGTTTCAGGAACTGAAGCACTAGCTCACCACCGCCTCGATCGTCACCTTCCCTGACTACACCCTACCCTTCTGGCTATATACAGATGTATTCCTGATAACCATTGGTGCCGTCTTCGCACAACTGCAAGAAGGGCGAGGGCACATCATTGCCTGCACCAGCTGCACCCTAAATCGGGCAGAGTGGAATTGCTCGTATGCCGCCACCAAACGGGAGTGCCTGGGCATTGTCTGGGCTCTGGAGCATTTCCGGGCCTATCTTTCCGGGACCCACGTCATGATTATCACTGATCACCAGTCGCTCCAATGGCTCTGCCAGTCCGACACTCACAAAGCCCAGCTCATCAGATGGAGGGAGACCTTAGAGGAATTCGAGTATGAGATTTCCTACTGCCCGAGCAAACTCCACACTAACACCAACGCGCTCTCCTGTCTCCCCATCCACGCACCCCAACCCTGATCGGAACTCCTCACCTGGTGGCACAACAAAGACCAGCCCCCTTGGATCCCACCCCATTTGTTCACCAAACTCCAACAACAGGGTGACCATTTGTTCACCCTGTCAGGGCACATCATCTTCGCCCCCGACACTGCCCTAGACGCCATGAAACATGTCCATGCAGACAATGGGATCCACCTCGGGATGAAAAGGTTTCTCCAAATTTTCAGTGAAATTTATTGGACCCCCAACCCCTCCCAACTGGTCAAGCAGATCACCCAATTCTGTCAGGCGTGTGCACTGGGTAAGGACATCACCCGCACCTCCGGACCTTCAGGGAGCATTACTGCCCACAACCCTGGCAGTTGCTGTCCGTGGACATAGTACGGCTCTTGTCACCTGAGGCGGGCTATCGATATATCATCACCTTTATCGATACCTACTCCAAGTTCCTCATCGCATGCCCAGCCAAGGAACACCACATCGTGGCCGTGGCTGACGCCCTAGTCCACCACGTTTTCCCCTATTTGGGGATCCCTCAGGCCCTGAACTCAGACTATGCCCTAGAATTCACCAGCGCCATCTGGAAGGAGCTAGCCGACCTTTTCAGCTGTCGCCTCTCCCATTCCTCCCTGTATTGGCCACAAGGAAACAGAATTTGTGAAAGGAGCCACCATACCCTTACGAATCAAGTACCGGCCCGAATCGAAGAAACAAAAAATGAAAACTGGCCGGCCCACATTAAAATCGTGGAATGGGGTATGAACTCCTGCCCCAGGGAAGACAGCATCTCCCCACACGAGCGCATGTTTGGGGAAGTGCCCCTCCTCCTTCCCCTATGACGACACCTGCAGCCACCCTCCACCCCTTCCGCATCCAATCCCCTCCACCATCTCAAGAGGCGACTCCACCACCTCCAACGCGGCCCAGACCTCCAACCTGATGCTGCCCTCTCCAACCCCTACAAGCCAGTTGACACTGTGATGGTGGCGAAACTACCAGTTCCCCACAAGCTTGCCCCGTGCTTCATGGGCCCCTACACAGTCACCCACGTTCCCAACCCCTACCAGGTGACCATAGACTACAACCACACTCCCCAAACTTACAGAAACCGTCATGTCCGCCCGTTCCGTGCCCCCGCCTTTTCCCCCATTCATCCCACTCTCCCCAACACCTCCCCACCCTCCCGTGCCACCCCTGGCCCCCCTCCTGATTCATACCATTGCTATGTCACCCCTTCCTCCTCCCTCCCCTCCTCCCCCTCCCCATCATCGCTAACGCCTCCCCTGATCATGTGGCATCACACCTCACTGCCACCCTTACCAGTGCTGCAAAAATACCCCACCCTGCCACTGCCTCCCTCCCCCGCCACTTCACCCACCCCCCGCCCGCCAACCCCCACAACACCCACACCACCCAAGATCACGACGCCCTCGACTACACACACACTGCCTCCCCGCCATCACCCCAAACTCTCCCACCCATCCCCACCACCCCCCACACCCCACCACGCCTGACCAGAGCAACCCAAAATCACATGCCCGCATCACCGCCCACACTCACCCTCAGAATCACAGTCACCTGCTCGGGCCGCACTTCATGGCCTCCCGCCAGATACATCGCCACCTCATCCCTCATCCCCCCATCCTAACCTCCACCACAACATCTAACCACCGCCAGCTCTCCCACTCCTAACACAACTCCTATCACCCTCATGATACATCAGGCTCAACGCTCTACTATCTCTATCCTCAACACTATGCACGATGCCCCGGCATAAAACCACCACCACCACCTCCTCACTCGCCAGCATTCAGCCGAGGCTCCTAACAAGACGGCAACACCTAACCATGAAACTAAGGCACCCCACCTGGGCACCAGCATTCGGGGAGAAGCACCGCATCCACGGACCACATCACCTACTCAAGATCCTCCAAACGGCTGCCCAATCATCCACCCTCTTCCTCACCTGCGCCCAACACAGAAACGAAGACAGAATGACCGAGCACTGGACCACCATACTGCAACACCTGACGCCTGCTCCCGACACCAACACCACTAAAACGTACTACCTCCAAGCACGGGGACGTGACTTTTCCCACCCCGATGGTGGTGAAATGGCAACAGCCAGCAGCAGCATGACACCCCCAGGAGGTGACAATGGAGGGTTAGTCGGAGCGAGCGAGACATCCGCGCTATATGGGCAGAAGTCCCTAGTAGCCACGCACCCCTACTCCGCGGAACCAGCCCAACCTGAACACCTCAGTCCGGGTGCATTACCCTCTCGCCAGCCCGGCTTGCATAAAGGTCAGGGTGAAGCTGAACCTTACACTCCATACAGAGCCCCAGAGATGGCCTCCAGCTGCTCCCCCTTAGAGGCGGCCTCCTACCACTCATACCACGATATGGCCTCCAGCCGCTCCACATGGACCACACACTCCACCTGCAGGGCCTGCGATGGCCTCAAGCTGCACACAGGGGAAGAAGAGTACGTCCTCTTTCCACCTGCAGGAGACATGGAAAGCATGACTCCGGGGACGGCCTCCTGCTACGCCTGCAGACGGGAGACGGCCTCCAGCTGCTCCATGCCCACACGTCACCCTTCATACGGGACTCAGGCGATGGCCTCCAGCCACGCCCATAGGCAAGCAACTGCCTCCAGCCGCGCCCCGTCTGCAGTCGTGTCAGGAAGTCGGGCCACAGCGACGGCCTCCTGCCTTGCCAACGGGGTTGGGGCGGCCTCCAGCCGCCCTCCTCCTGTTGCCCAAGGGACCTCAATGACTGCCTGCTGCCACACCAGGGAGGGTAGCTACAAAGCCCATCAACCCCTGTGACTTCACAACGTCTCTCCCCCTACAGCTGTAGCAGAGTCGAGTGTGGCAGCCCCCAGATGGAGAGTGACCCGATCGTGGACTGGTGGCAAGGCCTTGTATTATCTGCAGGGCTGTTCTCCCTGCAACTGGTGCCTGAAGATGACCTGCCGCTGACGTGACCCTTCCCCCGGACAACGCCACAGCCCTGCCCTGACGAAGGGGCACCAGGAAGGTGACCACAGTCTCCAGGATCTCAACGGCGCCCCCAGCACCCTGGGGCAAGGCCTCCCCAGTTCCCGCCCCAAACTACGTTGCTCTCCCACCAGGCATATATGGGAACGCCTATTTGGCCCGTATCCTGTGGGCCAGACCTCTGTCCACCGCCCCCAATACGAGGGGCCCCTCACCACGCCCAACCCGAAGAACACGACCCTCACCTTTGGCCAGGACTAAGTGACTCAGGTGTGTGCATGTGAATAAGTGACTTATAGTGCCGTACAGTGCCAAGTGGAAAGACGTAAGAACTCCTATTCAGTGGAATAGTGACAAGCCATCTGTGATCTCTCTTTTTCCCCCTTCCCCATTTGTGACTGTGCCAACCTATTGTGCAACCTAGCTCTCCCCCCCCCCAGTGACCTGACTCACACTCGGTAAGACACTTAGAATGAGTGCTTAACAGTGAATCAAGGAACTCCCACAGAACTGGGAGCCACCAAAGCGAGACCCTGTGTGGGGGAATATCTAGATCTAAACTCCCCCCCCAGCATACGGCACTGAGTTAGAGACAGTGAGCTATCCACACATGCACTCACCTTGATATAATTATACCAATTGTGTCTCTCGTATCCTGCACGATATGCTCAAACTGATCTGCAGTCCAAAGATTGATGTAACATAAACATTGAGATTGTCTGCCATTCCTGTAATTTAGAAATGGTGAATACACGTGTAGGTTGTTGCCCAGAGTTTTTATGCCCTGTTCCTCTTACGTTTGTTGAAATACACACTCCTGCGGGAACCCCTGCGGAGTCCCCCTCACCAGGATGGAGCTGCCACCCAACCCCCACCGCAGGACAACACCTCAGTGGGGTTCACACCGGGTCCGAGCCAGACGGGCCCCGGGATGTCACTACGTTATGCCCCTCTTGTCCTCAACGCGACGAACTCCACCATAGCAGGGATGGGCAACTACTTCTCGCCCGAGCAAGCCCTCATCAGGATCGGGGTGGGACTTGTGAACTCACAGTCCCAGTCAGCACCATGGTCTCGGCCACTGTCTGGACCGGGGAAGAGTCAGCCACCGTCCGCCCTTCAGCTGCTGCCCTTGGGGACTTGGGGACCGCGACCTCGGTCACCGTCTGGGTCGGGGAAGGATTGGCCACCATCCGCCCTTCGCCCAGAGTCTCTAGAGCTTCCCCATCAGAGAAAGTCCCTGGCGCGGCCCACCCTTTACCCAGGGATCACGCAGGACATTCTCTCCCCTCTCCCTCCAGGTGTGGACTCCCGGAGGAGCTGCCATTGGAGGAGTGGTGGCAGGGCCCGATTGCTGGGGAGGGGATCCATGCCCTACGGATCACCCCTGGCTGGAAATCGGACCTGACAGATGCTACCCGGAGGGGAAGCCGCAGCCAACCACTCATGGCACCCCAGTCTTGTGGCGACCGCAGTCCCCAGGCTTCCAGAGACGCTCCTCAGACCCCAGGGCGGGATCTTCCCAGCTTTGCCTGACACCAGCCCTCCACCGGGAACAGAAGGCGCCGGGAACGACTCCTGGCCCTATTTGGTCCCAGCCCCGAGGGCCACTCACCAGGCAGAGGCTCTGCCAGGAGGGAGCCTCCCTGCACCCCCAACCAGGACCACGCCTGGGCCTCCACGCCCCCGGTAGTAGTCCCGTGCCTCCTACGTGAGGGCACGCCCCGGGGCCGCCCCACTACGCCCGGGCGCCATCTCAACTAAGACCCAGGATCAGCTGTCTAAGAATTTCTCTAGTGTACGCCAGTGTCAATCCGGGAATATAGACTGACCATATCAATATAGAGTATTACAACCCAGAACAGTGTTACAGTGAAAATTAATAGTGACTGTGCCTATAAACTAAAAATACAGTGTGAATTACCTAAGTTCAGGAACGGGAATAATATGCAAGGACTGAGAGAAAGGACTCTACGTACTATATCTCTGAAACATTTATATTATTGGTGTCTGTAACTGACCTACGGTATTCCCACTGTATGTAGAGTGTACTATAAATACTCGCACTAATAAGTCTGTCCCGTCCACATGCCCTGTATTGTATACTATTGTATGTATATTGTAAGAAGGTTGAATTAAGGCAGTACATGTGTTAAGGTAGCCTGCCGAGTTTTTATGCCCTGTTCCTCTGTTTAGGTGTTCTAGTTCCGGTCTAGAAAGAGGAGCCCGTTTAGTCGCTCGTGTCTTTAGGACGAGAAGTCGGCCTAAAAACATCCTGCATAACATTTGTGTTCTAGCCCCGGTCTGGAAAAGGACCCCACTACACGCCAGGTGTTTCTAGGACGGGAAGCCGACCTATAAAAACACCCAGCATAACAATTTGAAAATAAACAAAATACTACTCGTTACGTGGAGTTTGACTCTGTGTCCACTGGCCAATGACAGAGCATAGAACAGTGCAATTTTGCAAACACTGACAGTGACCACTGAGCTCTATAGTATGGAGAGGCTTTCCCATGGGTAGCACCGAGTAAGGTACATGTAGCCGTTGCCAGGGAGGCGCTGGTGTAGCGGCAGCCATGTTACACCACGCCTGATGCCCACGTTTTTGTAATGAGCTGCTCTGTGAGTTTTTGAAAGCAGCTGATGATTCCGGAAAGTATAGTGCCATGGTCCACTGTGCAGTTTACGAATACAAAAAATGGGCACAGAAGTTCATCGAAGAGAGATAGCGTTACATTTCACAAGCAAGAAATACGTCTTGTCGCTACTGCCCCAATGGGTGGGGCAGGAAGATTCTTTTCCAGTATCCCCGCATGAATGAGGCTACTAAAAGGGGCCCATTTATCTCTAGTCTTTCTCTTCATGTCCTTTTCTCTTCTTGTCACACTGTCTTGTAGATATTTCCATGTTCCGGCCTTTATAAATCTGGATATTTGGTTTCATGACATGGGTAGTCTAAGGACTTCCCACACCATTTCAATACCATAACTTCGACGTAAAAGAGCTTCAACATCACTCATTTCAGCGTTAATACCACATTATCTTTTCCCTTTCTGCCATTACTGTAATGCTAGGTGTTTTTGGTTCGGCTTCCCATTCCGTAAACGCGTAGCGTATAGTGGGGCTCTCTTTCAAGACCGGGTCTTAGACAAATAAGAGAGAGAGGCAGAACATAAAAACTCCAGGCAACAACCCTACACGTGTATTGCTTAGTTGGACAGGAGAATCAGTAGATGTTACAAACACAAGTATACTGTGCGATTATAAACTCTTAGGTCTAGATATGGTTAGTAGTATCTCGCAGGATACTGTTTTGAGTCACAGTGAATAGTATTTGAGGCAGAGCGCCCTTAATTAGGGAAGTCCAGGGTTTCTATGCGTGTGGTTAGTTCACACTGGGGAGGATTGTGTAAGGCACTGGGGTCTGATTATGATTATAGTGGTACGAGATAATTTCTGATGGTAGCGTATTTACTTTGTTACCCTCCACTCGTATTTTGCTTTTAACCAATTATTATCACTTATTCCACCGCTTTGATACTTATGCTATTACTGAATTGTTCCGTACACTGTTCACTGTGTCTATTCTTCTCTCCAACACTTTGGGACTATCCTGTCAATTCACTATACTGCCTTGTCCCTTCTTGATCACTATCATTGCACGATTATTGTCACTCCCGTTGAATCTGGCGCCAGGGGTGCGGGCGGAGGGGCGGCACAGCTCCGATACTGATGGTGCTGAGCACCACTAGGGGCCTCCGTACTCAGAGGGCACGGGATAACACGCAGGGGCTTCCGTTCTTGTCCAGGGCTGTGGGTGGCGAAGGGTCCCGCGCTCTCAGGGCTGAGGACAGGAGTGCGGCCCTCAGGGCTGGGGCCAAACAATTGCCTGAACCAGTCGTTCAGGCTCCTGACGGAGGAAGAGGACCTCTGCCGTCGAGGTGTGGGGAGTTCCCGCCCAGGAGTTCTGGGGGCGGCCTGGGGTTCCCAAGGACTGCGGTCCCCAGGGCTGGGTGGCGCTGAGCTGCAGCACGTCTGCATCAGGGTCCGTCAGGTGGGTCTCCTCCAGAGCCAGTTGTAGGGAGCAGAGGCCGGGTGAGACTACAGGGCCTCTCCAGTACTCCTCTACGCCCGAGACTCCCTCCGTGTCAGGGTTCGGGGAACAGGCGTCAGTTCCAGGTGGCGGAGTGGCTACAGGCCACCTCCTGCCGTAGGACCCGGCTACAGGCCGTCTCCTTAGTGAGGGGCAAGCGGCTACAGGCCGTCTCCTGACGAAGGCGGGAGCGGCTACAGGCCGTCTCCTTCGAACCCTCAGAGCGGCTACAGGCTCAGAGCGGCTCTGGGGTGCTGGCAGGAGCTGGATAGGCAGCTCCACCCCTTAGCTGGTTGGTGATGGCTCACCCGGAAGGTAGTGTAGTATTCCTGCTATGGTGACGGTGGGTGAGCTCCGGGTTATAGGGGCGCGTGGCCCGGGCTGACTTAGGCTGTTGTCACACCGAGTCCCGGCGCGCTGTCGCTGCTCCGCTTTGGGCTCCTTGTGGGGGTGTCTGGGTGTTCTCAGGGGCACTATACCGCATTTTAATTACCTTTCTCTGCCTTAGTGCCATAAAGGGCAAATTCTGCACTGCAGCAACCTATGGCGTTGTTTTATACTCATTGGCTAAAAGTACCCCATATAATTCGTTGAACTAGGCCGAAAAAAAAAAGTCACAGTCCATACTTGTTTTTGTATTATAAGTGACGATTGTTTCAATATGGCGGCCAAAATCACACTTTCGCTGTGCAGATATAGCCTCTCCATACTATAGAGTTCAGTGACAGTGCCTAATCACAGGCAGCTCTACATGTTTGTGGGAGTAGGGTGGCTCAGTGGTAGAGCATAGGCCTCGGGATCGGGGGGTCGTGAGTTCCAGCCACGCCCAGTAGCTAGTATGCCGGGAGAGGTAGCGCCCTCCTATCACCTAGCAGGGCTAACGTCTAGCTCGGGGGGACATTTCCCCCCTCCCTCTTTTTTTTTTCTTCATGTTTGGACCAAGGTTGGTGATTTTTTTTTATTTACTGATTTGATTTTTAATTTATTTGATTTTTCTGTTTATTATATAGCTAATATTTCAAATGCAGTATACTGAATACTGTTAACTTCATGTTCTGTCTATCCATTGATGGTTCAGGATGAAAGCCACTGCCCAGAATCCAGATACATACCTGTTCAAGTCCTGTCTGTACACTACCGGTACTGCTTAAGGCTGAGTTGCCAATGGTAATCAAGGCAGCATATTCCAAAGCTGATTACATTACCACAAAGAAAAATCTTAAGCTGCCATTGTTATGCCAGGTGTTTTTAGGCTGGCTTCCCGTCCATGCAACACCTAAAGTATAGCTGGGTTCCCTTTTCTAGACCGGAGTCAAGACACAATGTGAGAGGAACAGGACATAAAAACACAGGGCAACAACCTTACATGTATATTACCAAATTATTAATACAGGACTGCTCGATGTTCCTCAAGACTCTATAGCCTACAAAGGTAAAGCTCAGACTGGCAGAGATATTGTAGGTATCACGCAGGATACCGGCCGTCTCGAGAATAAGCAGACAGACACTGCACTTGGGTGAAGTTGGGAGTACACTTAATTATTGGGCTGCATATACTTTATAATGACTATACACATGTCCTGTGTTCGCTGAGTGGAGCAGGATAGCAGCATATTATTAATGTCTCGGCTTACACTTGATGGAATTGGAATAGTTAACCTCTGTCATTATGCTCCAATTGTCACTTTCATTTTCACCTCACGGGCATGGAAGTCACAGTCATGGCAGGGGTGTGGGGCAAGGGAGCGGCCGCACGGCAGCTCACAGGTGTCAGTCCAGGGTCGGCTGAGTCCCTTCAGATGCCTTCTCATCTAGGGGACAAGGGACTACTCGTAGGGGCATCGTCCTCCAGAGTGGTCTTCAATCGGGTGTGGTGAAGGGCCCCGCACTAGGAGGGCTGGGTATAGGGGTTCGGCTTTCGGGACTGAGACCGAATAGCTCTTGTAGGTGCTCCTGCAGGTGCTCCTGCAGGTGCCAGATGTGGAGAGGGCGTTGCTTCTCATCAGGATTGGAGAGGTCGCGCCCTGGGTTACTAGGGGCGGCATGGAGAGCCCGTCTGCTGTGGTCTCGCTCCCGCTGCTTTGCTGTCAGGGTAGGGCTGCGGTGTTGCTGATGACAGGAGTCCAACAGTTGCTGGTCACCCACTGGTGCCAGCTGGATAGAGTGCAGTCCCGGGATCAATACAGGTCCTCTCCAGCAGTCCGTGAATGGGAGGTTCTCCTCCTGGAGGCTTCCTCGGGCTGGGGAGATAGGGGTGGGGCCTGCCTTACCACCGATGAGGTGGCTCGAGCAGGGTTCTCCCTCTGGTCATGGAGTCACAGGGGGTGAGAGACTTTTGGGGCATCCCTTCCTGGTGCAGCTACCGGCCGTCACCGAGGTTCCTTGGGCAACTGGAGGAGGGTGGCTACCGACTGTCCCTTTCCTATTGGAGCGGCAACCGGCCATTACCGAGGCCCAACTCCCTGATGGGACTGCAGACGAAGGGTGACTGTGAGCTTGGCTACAGGCCATTGCTGGTGTCGTGCCCCTCAAAGCAACTGCAGAAGGAGAGAGGGCGTGCCTTTCTCTCCCCAAGTGTGGCAATCGGCCATCACGGGTTCTGCAGGGGTGGTGGACAGCACTGTGAGCGGCTATAGGTCGACTCTTAGATGCGCGGTTACTGGCCACTGCAATTGCATGGCTGCAGGCCACTGCTGGCGCACAGCTACCGGCCATTGCTAAGGCATGGCTATAGACCACTGCTTGCCACGGCTACAGGCCGTTGCTTGTGCACAGCTATGGGCCACTGCTTGTGCATGACTACAGGCTGTTGCCTGTGCACGGCTAGAAGCCGCTGCTTTGTGCTTGGCTACAGGCCGTTGCTTGTGCATGGCTATGGGCTGCTGCTTGTGCACGGCTATAGGCCGTTGCTGGGGTGCTGTCTGGAGCTAGGTTATTAGCTCCACCCCGATCCTGGCGAGGGTTGGATTGGTTGGATGATAATGCACCCGGGATGAGGTATTTGCGCCAGGTGCATTCCATGGAATAGGGGCGCGCAGCCATATGGGACACATGCCCATATCGCACGGATGTCGCGCGCGCACTACCTATCTCCTATCACTCCTTTGTCGCCTCCTGGGGGTGTCATGATGCCTCCTGTTGTCACGGCTTCTATTTCAGATATTATTATGACATGACCTTAAGTGATCAAGCATAGCCTACCTAGTCTTATGGCTTTGTTTTTTTTTATTTATGACTCATTTTTTCGATGTACAAATAATTTCAATACTTGCATACATAAATATAAAAATATTTTTTCTGTCATACACTGTAGCAATTTCTAGTGGCACCATTCTCCAAAATATCCTAGCAGCTAACTTAATGCTTAAGTATCTGAATAAATGAATGCCAACACAAAGTTATGCACACAACTTTTATAAACCTTCAGATTTTATTTTTGTTAACATTTAGATAAAAAAAATAAAAAATAAATAAAAATCTTGATTTTTTAACAAAAAATAAATAATTTAATCACATGATTAAATCAATCTGATTTAATCAATGCCGATCCTGGTTTGGACCAATCACGTTTGCTCTTTCTTTCTTCATTTATTATTTTTGGGGGGAGTACCAGTCACCATGCTTCATCGTCATCACGTGTCTCTCGCTTCATCATCATTTTTATCTCTTTTTTGCCTCTAAAGGTGGGATGAGGTGCAATGGGCCACCCACCCATTCATTTGCCACTGAATCTTCTGGAATCCCGATTCTACTTATTCTACCGGTGTATCATTAAATCGTGAGGACCGTGAAAACCTGTGGACGAGGGCACCAGGCACACCCCCAAAATTCTCTTCTTGGCTAATTTTCACAATTCATAAGTGTATTCATCGCCATAAAACCTACATCATCGTCTTTGTCGATGTTTTTTCCAGCTGATAAGCATGAAAAAAAGGGGGGGAAATCAAATACTAGAATATGTCTCTTGCTTTTTTCTTATTTTCTCTGCAACTACTTGTCATACAACAATGAGATTGGTCTCATTAGAAAGCTGAAAAAATTCTCTATCGATATATGTCCTAACATTATAGGGTGTCCGAGAAAACTTTCGAGCTGTGATGCTGGGAATTCTTTTAACTGTGCGTGAGTATATATTTTCCTCACCTTAAGGTGCTAGTATTTGATTTCCCCCCTTTGTTTCATGTTTATCAGCTGGAAAAATCATCGACAAAGACGATGATGTAGGTTTTATGGTGATGAGTACACTTATAAATGGTGAAAATTAGCCGAGAAGAGAATTTTTGGGATGTGCCTGGTGCCCTCATCCTCATGTTTTCACGCTCCTCACGATTTGATACTTCGGCTCTTTTTTAGATATAGAAGTAATTTACAATACCCATCAGAAAACCTTGCTTTCTCACACAGGCCTACTGAAATAGCAGCCGTGGCAACAGAGGGCAACACAACACCCCCAGGAAGCAACAGAGATAGACAGGGCGCGCGGGACGTCCGTGCGAGGTGGGCATACATCCCATACGGCTGCATTCCCCTATTCCACAGAGTGCACCCAGCACGAACATCTCAGTATGGGTGCATTACCCTTCAACTGATCCAGCCCTCACCAGGATTGGGGTGGAGATAATAAACTAGCTCCAGACAGCACCACAGTGATGGCCGGTAGCCGCACAAATAAAGCAACGGCCTGTAGCCATGCACAAGCAGCAGCCGGTAGCCGTGCCCAAGATACGGCCTGTAGTCATACACAAGCAACGGCCTGTAGCCATACACAAACAAAGGCCTGTAGTCATTCGCCAGCAATGGCCTATAGCCATGCACCAGCAGCAGCTCACAGCCATGAAATTGTGACGGCCGGTTGCTGCACGCCTAAAGCTGGCCAATAGCCGCTCATAGTGCTGTCCACCCCCCCTGCAGAACCCCTGATAGCCGGTTAATTCATGCGGGGAGAGAATGGCACGCCCTCTCTCCTTTGCAGTTGCCTCGAAAGGCACAACACCGATGGCGGCTGGCAGCCACACCAGTAGACAGGGGACGGCCTGTAGTCACCCCTCGTCTACACATCGCCCTTCACACGAGACTTCGACGACGGCCAGTAGCCGCGCCTGTAGGCAGGTGATGGCTGGCAGCCACACTTCGTCTGCGGTCACGTCAGGGAGTCAGGCCCCTATGATGTCTGCTTGCTGCACCGATGGGAAAGGGATGGCTGGTAGCCATCCTCCTCCCGTTGCCTATGGGACCTCAGCAACAGCCGGTGGCCGTGCCAGGGAGGGAAACCACAAAAGTCCCATGCCCCCTGTGACTCCACAACCGGAGGGAGACCCCCACTCGAGCCACCCCACCGGTGGCGGAGCAAGTCCCATCTCTAACTCCCCAGCCCGAGGCAGCCTTCAGGAGGAGAACCTCCCAACAGCAGATTGGTGGAAAGGACCTGTGTTGACCTTGGGGCTGCACTCCATCCAGCTGGCACCTGAAGGTGACCAGCACCTGCTGGACTCCTGTCGCCAGCAACACTACAGCCCTACCCTGACGGTGAAGCAGCTGGAGCGAGACTGCAGCAAACAGGCCCTCCACAACACCCCTAGTATCCCGGGGCGCGACCTCTCCAGTCTTGATGAGGAGCAATGCCCTTCCCGCCCCGGCTGTCTGCAGGAGCGCCTACAGAATTATTTGGCCTCAGTCCCGAGGAACAAACCCCTGTACCTAGCCCCTCCAGTTCGATGCCCTTCACCATGCCCGATCGTAGCCCACTCCGGAGGACGACGCCCTTACGAGTAATCCCATGCCCCCTAGACGAGAAGACACCTGAGGGGACTCAGCCAACACTGGACTGACACCTGTGAGCCACCGGACGGCCGCTCCCTTGCCCCTCACCCATACCGTGACTGTGACTTCCATGCCCGTGAAGTAAAAGTGAAAGTAACAATCAGAGTACAGTGACAGTGTTTAACTACCTCAACTCCACCATCTGTGAGGCAAGACATTAGCAGTATTCTGCCATCCTGACCCACTCAGTGAACACGGGATATGTGTATGATTACTATAAAATATATGCAGCCCCAGAATTAAGTGCACTTCCAACTTCACTTAAGTACAGTGTCTGTTCGCCTATTCTCGAGACTGCCGGTATCCTGCATGATACCTGTCATATATATCTGCCAGTCCGAGCTTTGCCTTTGTATAGAGTCTTGTGGATTGTCTAGCCTCCTGTATTAAAAGTTTGGTAATATACATGTAAAGTTGTTGCCCTGTGTTTTAATGCCCTGTTCCTCTCACACTGTGTCTTAGCTCCGGTCTAGAAAGGGAACCCAGCTATACCTTAGGTGTTGCTAGGACGGGAAGCCGCCCTAAAAACACCTGGCATAACTCCTACCAATTTACCAAAACGATCCATCCTTATGTTGTACATGGTGCCGATCATCATCCACTCACTTGATGTAGTGCTGCCTACTACTTCCCTCATCCGTACCATTCCTTTGTGTCTGCCCTCCCTCTCTTCATATTTCTCCCATCTTTCCTGCCACTTTTCATTACTCTTCTCTCCTTCTCAGATGGCCTTACATTGAGTGACAAACCTAATGGTTTCCTGATCTACAGTTGTTGGAGCCTGTGGCAGTGTGGGACGGGGACATAATATATTTAAGAGGGTGGTGCAAGTTGGAGGGATGGCAGACTGTTGGCAGAAAACAGTGACATGGATGCAGTCTGTGTTCCCGCCATCCGGGATAAGGCACTTGGCTATATATGGATGATCTGTATGCCATTGCTGCAAAGTGAAGGCTTCATATGCGCACTATCTGTTGCGTGTAACTTTGCAGAACTCACTGTTGGCCTTTCGGGAAAAAAAATGATTTAAATCATTCTAGAAACATCTTTAGTGTTTATAAACCTTGTCACTGAAATGATAAAAACAGGAGGCATGATAACAGCGGAAGACGACACGACACGTACGCCCAGGAGGCGTACGGGATGTCCATGCCATATGGGTACAAGTCCCGGGTAGCCTAGCCGCGCACCCCTACTCTCCGGAACAGACCCGACCCATACACCTCAGCCTGGGCGCACTACCTTTTCGCCAGCCCAGCCTGCGTCAGGATCGGGGTGGAGCTGAATCCTACGCTCCTTACAGCCCCACGGGGACGGCCTCAAGCCACTCCACTTTAGAGACGGCCTCACGCTGCTCCACTAACGAGACAGCCTCAAGCCACTCCACACTCGAGACAGCCTCCAGCCGCTCAACTAACGAGACGGCCTCAAGCCACTCCATACTCAAGAGAGCCTCCAGCCACTCCACTAACAAGACAGCCTCAAGCTGCTCCTCCACTAACGAGAAGGCCTCAAGCCGCTCAACTATTGAGATGGCCTCAAGCCACTCCACAAGGACTACCTGCAGAGTCAGTAGCAGTCCTGAGGACAAGACACGGGCGACGGCCTCCAGCTGTGCCCACAGATGAGAGACGGCCTCTAGCCGCTCTACACCTGCACGTCGTCCTCCTGCGTCCACCTGCCATAGTACCAGCCTCCAGACAGGGAGTCCACCACTGACAGCCTGGTGGCAGGGCCCTGTAGTGTCACCGGGGCTATTCTCCCTGCAGCCGGCCCCTGAGGAGGACCTCCCCCTGACGAACGCCTCCCCGGAATGACGCCGCAGCCCCCTCCTGATGGCGAAGCACCCTGGGTCCCTGACGGCGCCCCAGCAAGTACCCCACTCCCGGCCGAGGCGACGTGGATCCTCCACCCAGCGGCTCAGAAGGCGTCTGGAGGAGTTGTTTGGCCCCTACCCCACAAGCCAGACCTCTGTCCCCAGCCCCCAGCACCCGGGGCCTTTCATCACGCCCACGGAGGACGACCTCAACCTGCCCGGACTGTAAAGTGATTCAGGTGTGTAACAGTACGAGGATACATAGTGAAAGTGCCAACAATGAAATCATTAAGTGACCGTGACCTGACAGTGACTTGAAGTGCAGTGTTGTAGAAGTAAAGCTCCCGTATCCGAAGTGGTGATATTACGATTCAGCAAACTCCCCCCCCCCCCTGCCTTGCACTTGTACCAACCTAGATTCTCATCCCGCCTCCTCTGTGTGCTCCCTGCAACAGTCGTCAGTGCCCCCCCCACCCTTAGTGATCATCACGAGGTTGGACTTACGGACTCTCATGTTACCCAGAGCCAGTGTTCCTGAACTGTAACACCCTGTACTAAGAACCGTACTGTGAACTGCACTGTGAACTGTATCACCCGGTACTGTGAACTCTACTGTGGACCGTATCACCCTGCACTGTGACCTGTACCGTTAATTGTACCACCCTGAATCGTGAACTGTGTTCTGTATCCTGCGAGATACGCTCACCCCTATTCAGCAGCCCTAGAACTGACGAGTCAATGATACTGTGAGAAATCCTATTGCTCTTGTAGACCCTCTGTGAATATATGTGTAAGGTGTTGCCTTGAGTTTTTAAGCCCTGTTCCTCCTGTTTTGTTAGTATCGCCCCGGTCTTGAAAAGAACTCAATACTAGGCCAGGCGTTCTTAGGACGGGAAGCCGCCCTAAAAACACCTAGCGTAACAGTCGTACATAACTATAAACGAAGTGATTCAATAGAAAAGAATAACCTTAGCCCTTTAATTTACACAAAACAACATCTACAATTTGAAGAAAACTTGCCAAAAAATGAGCTGCGAACTTTCATGACAAATACAAATACTGCCCAGTCGCAACGTCATAATCTGGTGACAACACCGCAGAGCTCTTATTAATGGCTGGTTATCATTTTCCAAATGTTATGTATTACAGGAGAAACACAGATGCGTTAATCATCGCACATGGCACCACCGTCCACTAGTGCGATCAATAAACTCGATAGTTGTACGTAGGCAACTTAACAGTTTAACATTTTCTGTATAATGCATAATACATTTATTAATTTTAAAAAATCATATCAGAAGCAAAAGAAACACTTAAAGATATGTAAGAAATAATGCATAAATACGTAAAAAGTGCTTAAGAACATATATGGCATCAACGTAAGGCACCATAGCCAAGACATCTTGCTGGTATTCAGCGCAGACGTCAACCTTCGTAGTCTTCGTCGACTCTTCGAAGGCTCGGGATGTTGGGGTAGTTTTAAAAGTCGCCAAGGGGCCCTGTGTTTAGAACTGTGACGCTCAACAAAAGTTAACTTGACAATGAACAGACAGCTAAAAAGCAGGGAGCGTCTCCGGAACATGAGGTGAAGCTGTGGTGTGCAATGGGCTGCAAACATGGATTTTGGAGGCTCGGGGTGGGATTGTTCGTCGTTCTGGCAGGTATTATGATTGTTTTC
Source organism: Coenobita brevimanus (assembly GCF_032717465.1). Lineage (NCBI taxonomy): Eukaryota > Metazoa > Arthropoda > Malacostraca > Decapoda > Coenobitidae > Coenobita > Coenobita brevimanus. Next base: position 19,148,515 of record NC_137045.1, on the reverse strand, counting down.
TAGCTCTTTTTAGTGAAGGGTAATTGGGTGCTTACCTGCGTAATGACTGTGCAATGGTTTGCAAAATAAAATCAGTGTTGGACTGAAGTTAGGTGCTGTGGCACTGAATTTCAGCAGTTTGCATTGTGCTACAAGTCAAGAGGCCTTACATAAAGTATTAAGGCCTATTTTGGAGGTGTCAGTGGGATCGGATTAGGATCGAGGCGGATTATTGATCCAGAAGTGTCACACCAAAACAGTCCAGCAGTTTCGGATCGGCTTGTCCTGTTGCCATGGCGACTCCCTCTGCCGCACCTGATTGTAAACAAAACGATGGCGGTTGAAACTTGAGAGTTGAGAGTTCTGACGGATGATTTGGTCAGCAGTAATTCTGCTCTCATTTTCTGCAATGCAGTCCCATTACTGATGAAACCAGACACTGCTGAGACCCTCATACCCACCTTAGTAATTGGCAGTAGCATTTTGTCAGTATATTATTTTTTAAAAGTCAATTCCACACTTACAGTGTAGGAGCTGACGCTATATTTGTTTTGGTGTGACGTTACAGTCCAGGGGCTAGAATCACCAACAAGGTCGTAATTTGAGGCACTTGAGCAGGGTATGGCACCTTGGATTATGCGCTCCTGTGGCACCGTATCTCTCACTGGAGTTTGGTATTTGCTATTTTTTTTTTTTTTACAGCACCTTACTCCTGTTGTAAGGGGAGCACAGTAGCTCGGTGGTAGGGTGTTGGTCTTGTAATCATGAGGTTGCGAGTTTGCACCCCGCCCGGTGGCTGTTGTGCTGGGAGGGGTAGTGCCCTCCTGTAATCCTAGCAGGGCTATATGATCTGATGAGGTCTAGCTCGGGGATTAATCCCTTATCCCACTCCTGTTGTAAATTGTACGTGCCTTAAATCGGCCGTCATCAGCTGATTTCTGCCCAACCAATGACAGGGAATCTTACGAGTGAGACTTTGTCATGATCAACCAGTCATGGTGCGAATCCTCATATCAGCTGTTTATCTTCTTAATGTAAACACAAGTACAGAGGGGAGAACAAGCATGACACACAGTCCTCAACCCAACAGGAGGAAGTAACATCACAAACTCACTTGGCATATTTTCTTTTAGCGAAATGTATAACGGAAATAAGATCTCCAAGTCCAACAGAACCAAAGAAGAGACATCCTAACTTTTCAAGTGACGAACTCTTAGTTTTGATCAATGAAGTCTCCATGAGAAAAACAGTTATTTTTTTCCTCACAAGACACAAACATTACAAAGAAGACAAAGATGCTAGCATGGGAAAGTATTACCAATAGGGTGAATAGTGTTAGCATAGTGAAAAGGGAGGTCAGTGAAGTGACTTGTGATTTTAGATCACAAGTTAAGGGGAAGGTAGCCAAGGCATTGAGGGAAGCAAAGAAAACTTTAAGTGTTTAAAAAAAATTGCATATTTCTGTTGTTAGTTACATAGTACCTGTGAGGATGTAAGCTGTTTGTTCTTAATGTATCATATCAAACAAACCTAACCCATTCATGAGGCTTTACTGGTGGAGGTAGGGTTCAATTATAACACTTTGGTTTGCTTGATCATACAAGTCTAAAACTAGGAAGTCATTTCCTTTTTGGGGGGAGGAAGGAGGTGGGGTTGTGCTTTTGGCACTGATGACTAAGAATTGTTTGGTATTGTAAGCAGTTACCTTAGAAAAATTTCCTATATGCCAAAGGTTAAAGTTGATCCCATCAGTCAGTAATAATATCGTTTTGGTCTTATGTTGAGCATTCATATTGTTAAAGAAGTCATTCCTTTTGATTTTCCCTGTTACCTTATCCAGTACATTGATGCATGAAATGGTTTTGTATTTTATAGGCTTTGGTTGGGTAATGTTTGTTAGGTTTATTTAACACCTTAATTCCAGTGCCATGTCTGAAATAAAATTATTTTCTTCATATAAGTTTAATCACCTTCGTATATCAGACTGTCATTGTTTAGCACATCCATTATCAACCCATGAACTGCCAGACGTCTGATCTCATGTCTTGGAAACCTAAAGTACCGTAGCAAATGCTCATCAGGCACATGAAGAGGGTCTAAAGGGTCTCTGAATCATCTCTCTCGACATAAATGTCAGCAAGCTAAGTACCGGTACACAGCCACAAGCTCCATGGCTGTACTGTAAACATCAGCAGCTGACTGCTCGAGCAGCCCCAGGCTTTCCTGGTGGCATGTTTATTTTTGACATATTCATATTACCTTGCAAAGAAATAAGTATTGCCAGAGTTCTTAGCTGCACTAAAAACGAATATGGCACATCTTATATTTTTGCTTTCTGTTCACTTTCTTCCTTTACAATGTTGATTGGGAGTGAAGAGGGCCAAAGGCAATCGATAGGCCAAGAGGTCACATACTTGATAAACACACTGATTCCGGGTTGTGATGTAGGTTAAGGTATGTCCCCCAAGCACTTAACTTAAGGCACCAGATCTTGGTGGAAGATGGCCACACCCATTCCTAATGAATGACTGATTCTGCCTCAGCACCGTATCTTTAGGCACTGTTAGGAGATCTGGCGCCTTAAGTGTTTAGTGAATCCAGCCCCAGGATCGCCCAACTCTGTCCACCTTAGGCAGGTGGACTGCCTCTGATCGATCCGGGATCATCTTTCACTCCAATCCTGGACCAGGACTGTGCCTCGCCAAATTGGGGATCGACTTTATCTCGATCCGAGATTAAACTTTCTCTCGCCAAAACGTGCCTTTCCTTTTTATAGAATTTAAGCATAGTCCACTGTTATATGTCAATGACTGACAGTTAAATTTTGCAAGAAAATAGTATATATTACATATTTATGCAAAAATAGAAGACCCTAAGGCTAAGAACTTACAAAACTGTTCCTTCCAAATATCCATCCTGATATTTTGCCCTACTGGTGCCTAACTTCAGTCATAACCCAACCAAATCTGTTCAGGCAGATCCTTATTCCTCTCCAGTTCTTGATAGGCTGAGAAGGGGTTCTCAGACATTATGACTGATTCCTTGGTGTAATCATGATTTGTTCATGCAGGAAGAATTGGAAACATGGAAAGTTTCTTCAGTTTTCATTCTTTGTGATGCTAAAGTGGCAGCAGATGAGAGGTCGAGTAGGCGGTTGGCAGAGAATTTTCAGCAGAACAAGAAAATGTTTTGGAAGGAGGTGAAAAGGGTGCAAGGGGGGAGAGTCTGGAAAAGAAGAGCGAGTAAAAGCAGAGGATTGAAGGATGTTAATTGAAGTGGATGCAGTAAGGAAGAGATGGGCAGAGTAGCTATTTTGAAAGATTGTAAATGTAGAGGAGGAAAGGGAGGCTGAGATTGTGGCAGATGGAAGGGTGCAAGGAATAAATGCGTTGGGAGAGTTGAATGATTCTTTAATCACGATGGAGGAAGCATAGAAGGTAAAGGAGATGAAAGCAGAGAAAGCTGCCGGTATGGATGGGTGTCCTGTGGAATACCTGAATGGTGGGGCGGCTGATGTTGAGTGGTTAGTAAGATTGCTGAATGTGTGTTTTCTGAGTGGTATGGTGCCGATTGACTGGGCAAGTGCTTGTGTGTTTCTGTTGTGTAAAGGTAAGGTTGATAAGTACAGATGTACTAGCATAAGGGGTATAAGTCTGTTGAGTGTTGTAAGGTGTATGGTAGAATGTTAATTAAGAGTTAGAAAGGGTACAGAGGTAGTGATTGGTGATGAGAAGTGTAGCTTTAGGAGAGGGAGGGGGATGCATGGATCAGGTGTTTGCTGTAAGAGGGGTATGTAAAAAATATTTGGTAAACAGTAAGGATGTGTTTTGGGCATTCGTGGATTTAGAGAAAGCGTATGATAGAATTGATAGGGAAGCTTTGTGGACTGTTTTGAGATTGTATGGACTTGATGGTAGGTTGTTAAAAGGAGTGAAAAATTTTTATGTAAATAGTAGAGCATGTGTTTCGTTTTCGTTTTTGTTTTTAAAGGCTCCAACATGCTTGCATGTGTCGGCCTTGGTCACCTAATGGCGGCTTTCCACGCTGCACGATCCATTGCAGCCTCCCTGTTCAGTCCCTTAACCCTAAGGTCACACTTAATGACCTCGTCCCATGTCTTTCTCGGTCTACCCCTCATAACCCCACCCCCAATATTAACACTTCTCACCTTCCTCACCCAATTATCATCCCCCATCCTCTCCACATGTCCAAACCACCTCAATCTACCTCTCCTCATCACAACACCAATACACTCCAGTCCCATCCTACCTCTCAACTCTTCCATTGTAAACCCAGCCCCTCCAGGCCTTGGACGCAGGGACGCACTGCACATCCACCTAATCATTGTCGTTTCTGTACGTCTGAGCCGGCGAATATCTTCCTCCTTCACTGCCCAGGTCTCACTGCCATACAGCATTACACTCCTAACACATGCTGCATACAAAGACCCCTTAGCATGTAGGGAGAGCCCTCTCAATGTCAGGAGAGGCAAGAGCTCCCTGAACTTCTTCCAACCACTTCTCACCCTAGCCACAGAGCTAGCTCCAGCCCCACCTCCAGCACACAACATGTCTCCCAAATAACAAAACTCTTCCACACACTCGAGAGATTCACCAGCAAGTTCAATCCTTTCACGTCTGACAATCTCCACCTGCTCACCCCGGCACGCCTTACACATAAAATCAGCATTATCTCGCAGTCTACCTCTGATACCACTACATCTCTTATGCACCCATTTATCACACACACCGCACAAGATGGAATTACTTCCCACGCCCTTGTGGCAAACTGCACATGGCCACTCTCCCTCGTCTTTGACAGTACCGCCACCAACCCTAGATATCATCACTTTTGTTTTATCTGCATTTACCCTTAAACCCTTTTGCCCCATACCATCTCTCCACTTCCTAAACCTTTCCTCCGCCTCCCTTTCATTCTCTGCAATCAAAACCAAATCATCGGCATACAACAACTCCCACGGGAGTCCGTTTCTAAAGTCACGTGAAAGGGCTTCAAGTACCATGATAAACAACATGGGACTCAAGACTGACCCCTGATGCACACCAGCATTCACTGAGAACTCATCACTCAAATCTCCATTCACTCTCACCTGGGTGTGAGCACCCACATACATGGCCATAACCACCCTAACCAGCCACTCCTCCAAGCCAAGCTTTCTCATTGCCCACTTCACCACCTCTCTAGGGACTCTGTCAGAGGCCTTTTCCAAATCAACAAAAACAAAATAAAGATCCCTTCTCCTACCAATATATTTTTCCTGAAGCTGTCGAACAATGAATATGGCATCAGTGGTCCCCCTGCCTGGCATGAACCCGAACTGCATCTCATCAATATTCACTCTTTCTCTAATCATACCTTCTAAAACTCTCTCCATTACCTTCATTATCTGATCTAAAAGCTTTATACCTCTATAATTTCCTCTTTCCAGGGCATCACCCTTCCCTTTATACACATTTACAATTACACTTTTCAGCCAATCATCTGGGACAATACACTCATAAATAATCCTATTTATCAGGTCAGTGACTAAACTCACCTCTATATCGCCTGAGGCCTTCAACATTTTGGCAGTCAACCCAGACACACCTGCTGCCTTCCCCACCCTCATCCTGCCTATTGCCTCACTCACAGTAGCAGTATCAATCAAAGGCCAAGGGCCAGACACTGGATCTGCTGGCTCCAAACCTTCTCTGTCCCAGTCAAACTTCTCATTCAACAACCGGTTATAATGCTCTCTCCATGCATCTTTAATATCCTCACTGTTCACCACTACCCTTCCTTCATCATTCTTCACACACTGCTCACCTATGATATCCCGATTATCCCTCTTCACCTGACCTGCCACCCTAAATATATTTTTCCTTTCCCCATGATTTAGGTTATCAAGTAATTGTCTCTGTGACTCAGACTTTGCCCTCTTCTAGCCCTACGCTTGGCAGCCAAATATTCCTCTTTGCTACCACCCTTCTTTCATTCCCGGAAAAGCCTTCTTTTCTCCTTAATTGCAGCTTCTACACCCTCATCCCACCACCAAGTTACTTTATGTCTTGGTGGTCCTCTTGTCCAGCCGCATGTTACATCAGTAACTCTCAAGAAATTGTTCATGAGGGCTCTGTACTGTTCATTAACGCCTCTGTCTACAGCTCCCTGTTCAGCCACCACTCTCCTCAACTTGCTATAGAAGGCATCCCTTACTACATGGTTTTTCAGCTTTCATATTTTCCTCCTAGGTACATAAGTCCTCTTTTTCATCACTTGTTCTTTAAGCACCATATCACAAATCAACAGTTTGTGCTGCTGCACACACTCCTCACTTCCTATAACTTTAACATCCCTCACCTACCTCCTATCGGCCCTCCTAACCAGAAAATAATCTATCTGACTGCTATTTCCCCTAGACTCATACGTAATTAACCTACTGTCTCTTTTCCTAAAATATGTGTTGCACACAATCATATCCGTTGCCTCCCCAAACTCGAGTATCCTTTCCCCTTCTGCATTCCTTAGACCATACGCACATCCTCCATGCACTCCTTCATAACCTTGTGCTGCTTCACCTACATGACCATTTAAGTCCCCTCCCAAAATCACTATCTCATCATCCCGTATACCACCCACTACACGTATTAAATCATCCCAAAATCTATCTTTCTCTGATTCATCCAATCCTGCCTGTGGAGCATATGCCGATATAATCGCAGCTACCTTTCTTCCCAACAGAATTTTCACTACCAATATCCTATAAACACTCTCAAAACATTCATAACATATTCCACCCATTTCTCCGCAACCATCACACCAACACCTCCATATCCGTCTGTACCCCCCTGCCAAAACAACTTATAGCAACAGTCCTTCCCAACAATCTTTCTGGCTGATCCACCCCTGTACCGGACTTCCTGCAGACATGCCACATCCACCCACCTCCTACTGAATGCCTCAACGACTTCCCCTGCTCTTCCCCTCAAACTTCCCACATTCCATGAACCCACCTTCATCCCCATGGGTGATTTACTGTCCTCAGGCTTGCTTTGAAACTTATTTTGTTTTGTCATCTTCAGTATTAATAAAGGGGGACAGACACAGCACAGGTCCTACTCACTGCACAGTCCCAGGTCCAAGCAATGGATCTGGGACCCCTAGCCCACCAGCTTACCAGTGGCTGTGGTAGTGGCCTTGGGGCACCCTGCCAGGACAGCTGCAGGGACACCCTCCAAGAGTGTCTTGGCACTGCAACTATCCCGCCATTATACACCCACTGATAGGGCAGCCTCCTGGGGCGCTACTCCCAGGTTCGGGCCCCTCTCTATTGGGCGGAAGCGGCAGCCTGGGAACCGCAATGCCCTGTACCCTCTAGCACAGGCCTGAGCCCCATCTCGCCCTGGACCCACGATCTATGCTGGCGGAACCCACGCCACGCCTCCCCCCAGAAGTCCGCCACTAGGTAGCGGGGGCAACCTAGTGGGAAATACTGTACAGTGAGTGATTGGTTTTCCGTGAGAATGGGGCTGCGGCAGGGATGTGTGATGTCGCCTTGGTTATTTAACATTTATATGGGTGGTGTTGTAAGGGAGGTGAATGCGAAAGTGTAAGGTGGAGGTTTGGGTCTGGTGAACGCTGATGGTTGAGAGGGGAATCTGAATCAGCTGCTGTTTGCAGATGATACTGCACTCGTGGCTGATTTGGAGGAGAGATTGAGACAGTTGTTAGAGGAGTTTGGAAGGGTGTGTGGAGGAAATTGAAAGGAAATGAGAATATGAGTAAAGTGATGAAGTGTTGGTGTGTGGTAGGAGGATGAATATAGTGTAGCTAGTTTTAAATGGTGAGTTGCTTGAGGGGGTAGAGTGTTTTAAGTATTTAGGGTTACATGTTGCTGTGGATGGAAGAACAGATGTAGAAGTGAAGTTTAGAATGAAGAAGTAGGAAAGGTGCTAAGAGGAATGAAAAAAGTGTTTAGATGTTATTCACTTAGAATGGATGTGAAGAGAAGGCTGTATGAGGGTGCAGTGGTACTGACTGCATTATATGGGGCTGAAACATGGAGTATGGGTGTAGCAGTGAGGAAAAGTTTGAGTGTAATGGAGATGAGGTGTCTGAGGAGTATGTGTGGAGTGACACTTATGGATCGAGTGAGAAATGGTGAAGTGCGAAGGAGAACTGGAGTTATGCGGGAGATGACTGATTGAGTTGAGCAGAATGTGTTGCAATGGTTTGGACATATGGAGAGAATGGATAATTAGCAATTGGTGAAAAAGATAACTGGATCGGATGTGAGAGTTGTAAGACTGAAAGGAAGACCATGAATAGGATAGATGGACACTGTGAAGAGAGTGTTAGATGTGACGGATGTCTGTAGAACAAGGAAGAATGGCTGCGTGTGATAGGAATGATTGGAAAGAAATTGTGAATGAATATATGGTGATGTTTCCCTGAGGGGATATTCTCCTGCATTTTGTCTGATCAGATGATCAGGTCAGGTGCAGGTAAAAGGACGGGTCCATTATGATGTGGCAGGGGTAAACCAGCTCTGCTGTCGGTCCCCGCTTTGGATGCCGCTGATTGCACTGCGCAGTTGACCCTCGTGAGGTGTGGTGCAGTGAGGATCTGTCCCTTCTCCGCTTGGGACTAAGATACGAATAAATGTGTGTGTGTGATGAGTAAATTGGGAGTGTGTTGTCCTGTCTCAGCCACCCCCCTTTCTTTGGGGGAAGCAGCCTAGGTATATAGATATAGACAGGTAGTCTTTCCATCCAAGACAGATAACAGCTATGGATGTTTTCCTCTCATAACCAGGAATTGTCTTTGGTGAAAGAATGCAGGAGAGGGAAAAATTCTAATGTAGTTGACCATCCTGCAAAAACTAATCTGAGATAAAGGGAATCATTGTAAATACCTTTGGAAATCACATCCGTGGTCATCTACATCTGGGTCTGCTATGCCATAACCCAAGATATTCTGTGTCATACCTTGTATTCCAGAGTTTCTCTTTATTAGTCCTGGTAATCATATAGTGTGTGCCTTTTATAAAGGCTCCAACATGCTTTCATCCATTGGTCTTGGTTACCTAATGGCAATTCTCCATTTTGCTTGATCTCTGGCAGTCTCCCTATTCAGTCATTTATCCCTGTGGTCACACTCAGTAACATCATCCCAGGTCATTTTTGGTCTGCCTCTCACAACCCAACCCCCAGCATTCACACTTCTCACTGTATGCACCTAAATGTCATCCTCCATCTTTTCGCATGCCCAAACCATCTCAGTCTACCCCTCCTCATCACAATAGAAATATACTCCAGTACCATCCTTCCTCTCAACTCTTCAGTCATAAACCTAGCCCAACACATCCATCTAATCATTGTCACATCTGTACATTTGAGCTTACAAATATCCTCTCCCTTTACTACCCAGGTCTTACTACCATACAGCATTACACTCCTAACACATGCCACATACTGTACAAGGATCCATTAACACAGAGGAAGAGTCCCCTCAGTGTCAAGAGAGGCAACAGCACCCCAAACTTCTTCCAACCACTCCTTATTCTTGTCACAGAGCTAGATCCAGCCCCACTTCCGGCACATAACGTGTTCCCCAAATAACAAAAGTCTTCTTCGCACTCAATAGATTCACCAGCAAGATCAATTCGTTCACACCTGACAGTCTTTACATGCTTTCCCTGACACACTGCACACATGAAGTCAGCATTATCTTACAGTCTACCTCTAATACCACTACATCTCTTATGCACCCACTTCTCACAAACAGTGCACAGGATAAAATTACTTCTCACACTCTTGTAGCAAACCACACATGGCCGCACTCCCTCTGCGTTGACAGTACCGCCACTACTTGTTTTATTTGCATTTATTTTAAAACCTTTATGCCACATTCCATCTCTCCATTTCCTAAATCTTTCCTCAGCCTCCCTTTCATTCTCAGCAGTCAACACTAGGTCATCAGCATACAACATTTCCCATGGGAGTCTTTCTTAAATCACATGAGAGAGCTTCAGGCACCATGACAGTGTGGGGCACAAGACTGACCCCTAATGCATGCCAACACTCACTGAAACCTCATCACTCAAATCTCCATTCACTTTCACCTGGGTGTGAGCACCTATATAGGCTACATAGCCAAAACAACTCTAACCAGCCACTCCCTGATCCCAAGCTTTCTCATCACCCACTTCACCACCACCCAAGGGACTCTGTCAAAGGCCTTCTCCAAATCAGCCAAAACAAAGTACAGCTCCTTTTTCTTTCTTTTCTATTTTTCTTGAAGCCCTCGAATATGAATATGGTATCAGTTGTCTCTTTCGCTGGCATAAACCCAAACTGCATCTCATCAATATTCACTCTTTCCTTAATCATAGCTTCTAGGACTCTCTCCATTGCTTTCATTATCTGGTCCAAAGTTTTGTGCCTCTGAATTTTCCTACTTCCTGGGCTTCAGCCATCCCTTTGTACACATATTTAATCACACTCTTCACCCAGTCCCCTGGGACAAAACTCTCATATATAATCATATTTATCAAATCAGCAACTACAGGTATACCCCGATACAAGATACCCCAAGATGCGATACCCCGGCTTCACGATGGGGGTTGAAAATACCACCGTACCCCGCCTGATAATCGCCAAACCCCGGTTTAATGATGGGTTTAGATTTTTTTTACCAATTTTGATGATATTTTAGACTTAAATTTTGTGTTTAGGTTGATTTTTAAACTGTTTTCAGACTTATATTAATGTGTTTTAGTCGTAGGTAGGGTGAACATGGTCATTTTGGGGTACAGTTTACAAAATTTGATTTTTTCTAAACACATATGATGATATTCAGATATTATTTTGGGGTTTAGGTGAGTTGTAAACTGCTTTTAGACTTAGTTTAGCTTGTTTTAAAGCTATTTGCAGGTTTAGGTGAGCAGGAACCTTGTTTTTGGACTCATTTGGGTGGATTTAGGACTTGGTTGGGGGGAAACCCAAGGCTCAGAAACACATCACTATACTTTGTATGTTAATTATGCCCTGATATACGATACCGCACCTAGCGATAGGTTTTTTACTTAACCAACAGGGTATATCTGTACTATAAATCCACTCTTATATCTCCTGAGGCCTTCAGCATTTCAGCAGTAAACCCAGACACACCTGCCATCATCCCCAACTGCTTATACTATATGTTAAGATTAGCTACCCTTTGTATTATAGCTATTACTAATATGTTATTTTATGGTTTGGTGAATAATGGATAGACTGCAGAATTCCTGTACACTGTACAGGCAGGTCCTGTTATATGAGTGGGATAGGTTAACCTGCCGCATGCCAGCTATTTTTAGCCTTATGGGTTGCCCCAGTGCTGGCCATTTTTTGACCCTTTTTTTTTTTTTTTTTTTTTTTTTTTTTTTTTGCTAAAATGTTAGATTTTGATGTGAAAACAACGAATTTCGCCATTAAAATCCTCACCGAAGCTCGGAAATTAGTTTTATTGAGTCCTGCATACTCATATACAGGTATAGCCGCTCTCTCATGCTCACCACGTAGGTGAGAGAAAGCTGTTTTCTTTGTAAGGTATACTCAGGTATGCTGGGAAGGTATAGCAATGTTCAGTACACTTTTCTGATTACTTATTACTTCAACATCTATCACAGTTTGCTTGTCTTTCTCACTGTGAATGCATAATCGTACACTTACTTGAAAATAGGTACACCCTGACTTCATTATGTGCAGTCCTGGCACTTACAAGAAGGTATTTACATCTTGACTTCACTATATAGTCCTTACACTTACAAGAAATTATTTTCAACTTACACTTACGTCAAAATATTTACAAAATGCCTCTACTATGTACAGTATAGCACTGGGTGAGGCACACAGGCAGAGTGGGGCAGAGCGAGCGTGAGGGGGAGAGCGAGTGAGTGTATGGCCTTGACAGCCTAGGGGATGGTAGAGGAACAGTTACTATACGTGCCTGCCAATTTTTAGCTGCGAATCTTGAAAAATGCAGTCACAGTGAACTTTTTTATTTCAAACTGTTTTAAAACGGCACTGGCACTGGCCGCAGAATTATGTCAGACCGTTTTAAAACAACACTGACATGCGGCGGGTTAATGGAGGACTGCCCAGATAGTGGAAGCTAGTACTGTATAACGGATTGAAAATATGGACTTCGAAAACCCATATAACAGAGTACATAACTTAGGGGAAAAAATAGATTAACTGCCTCTGCTAGCATCAATGAATCTGGATCTAAATTGCCCATTCTTGTATCATCAGTTTCTCTTACAGTGGATGCTCATAAAATGGGACCTGCCTGTACTTCTTAAAGCAAAATTCATTAGCTACTTTCATCTTTAAGTAACAAATTAAACAACATATTACTGATGACCTTGTATACTCTTCTAGAAGTTGGTAGTACCAGGAGGGAGGGAGATGATGACAGTGGAGGCCAGCTTGTGATGACGGCTGTGACAGTAGTGGGTCTGGTGATAATGGGTGCAGCAGAGGGGGTCCAGGAGCCACTTGAATGCTGGAATTGCTCAACACAGACCCATGGTGATGACTGCTACCACTCCCTCAATCAGACTAACATCACCAGCACTGCTACCATGAATTGTTTACCTGATCAAGCTTTCTGCATGGTGGGTTTGGTGTGAGTGGAATATGATAGAATAAAGTCCTCATTAGTTTACAATATATATATATGTATATATATATATATATATATATAGAGAGAGAGAGAGAGAGAGAGAGAGAGAGAGAGAGAGAGCCTCTGTGGTAAAGTGTGCATTTTTGTACACTGAAGAACGAGGGTTTGCGCCCCGCCAGGGTAATAAACTTTGGGAGCGTTCTTCTGACCACGTACTGCGTTGGCGGACATAAAGGGTGCTGTGGTTGAACCAGTGTCGCATATTATAAAGTATGCTTGCACCCAGTTGGCTTGCACGGGCCGATTACACTTGGTTCACAGACTACACACGCATCCAAATCCACTCCAACACAACAATAACACTTACAAGCACTTCTCACCCTACATACAATCTCTACCAGACAGCCTAAGCCACATGGTAGAGATACGTAGGCTGCATCATCCCCACTTCGGTCGAGATAGGCTGGTCCTGCAGTGGACACACAAACGGATGGTGATGATATACTGTATATATATATATATATATATATATATGTACAGTAAAAGTCCAATTCTTCGTCATCCAATTCCCTGGCAAATCTGACATTTCAGCAGTTTTGAGAAATAGTCCCATTTATGAAAGTCTCTGATCGTTCGGCAGATTTTCCGATTTTATCCATGTCTTGAAATTCTCCATGAGGCTCGCCAGCTAGCTACCCGCCTTTACCCGCCTTAGTGAGTGAGATAGTGGAAGTGATGGAACAAGTCTACTACTACCATGAAGCTCAGAGGCTAGCTCTTTCTCCCATAGCATAAAGAGAGGACAATCATGTAGTGAGTCTAGCATGGGAAAGAGAATCTGTTTTGCCATTCTTCCGAGTTGTTGCCGTGCTGCTGCCGACTTCTCTCGATTCTTCTGTGTGCTTTGTGAACTTCGTACCGAAATATATCTGAGATTACTATCCAAGTGTGCTGTAAGCACCGTAACATCAGACAGGAGCTTTGTAACACCTGAGTGGACCAGCCGTGTGTTGTGAACAGTATAAACATCTGCTCTATAAACACCTCAAGATCTACTGCTGCAGCAACAGGGAGAAGAGTCCTTAGAGCCTGTTGCAGGACCCTCTACTGCTGGGAACTTCTTCCAGCAGTAGCAGACTCCAATCAATCCCTTGTATTGTACATATGTAAATAAGGAACCTACTACAGTATAAGTTTAGGTAAGTGCATGTGAACTTGTAGGCCTACTGTACCATTACATTTATATACAGTATGTTCACTAATTTCTTTATTTTTCATATTCATGTATAGTACTGTATTCATTACAGTATTGTACAGTATCAAACAGTATACAGTACTCTCTCCAAACACATTTGTAATGATATGAGTAGTGATGATAGTGTTCACCGAAACATATATATAAGGTACTGAGTGGGTAGGGTTTTTGATAATTCGGCAATTTTGATGTTTCGGCACTAGCCTGGTCCCATAGATGCCGAAAAATTGGACTTCTACTGTATATATATATATATATATATATATATATATATATATATATATATATATATATATATATTTGCACAGGTATATATATCTCTATCTATCTATTGCCAGACGCCTCAATCCCGTTTGGGGTGGCCACAAACAAATCGCCTCCAAGTCGCCCTGTCCCCCGCCATTTCGCTGCCCTGCTCCCAACTCACATCCCCCTCTCTCATATACCTCTCCACCCCATCCCTCCATCTCATCCTCGGCCTCCCCCTCCCTCTTCCCCCCTCCAGCTCACTCACATACACTCCCTTCGTCAGTCTTTCACCCTCCATCCTCTCCAGTATATATATATATATATATATATATATATATGCACAGGTATATATATATATATATATATATTTATGGAGCCTCTGTGGTACAGTGGTAAAGTGTGCATTTTCGTACAATGAAGAATGAGGATTCGCGCCCCGCCAGGGTAATAAACTTTGGAAGCGTTCTCCCGGCCACGTACTGCATTGGCAGACACCAGGGGTGCTGTGGTTGAACCAGTGTCGCATACTGTAAAGTATGTTTGCACCCAGTCGGCCTGCGCGGGTCGATTACACTTGGTTCACAGACTACATCCAAAGCCACTACAACACTACAATCACACTTACAAGCACTTCTCACCCTACATACAATCTCTACTAGACAGCCCAAGCCACTTGGTAGAGATGCATAGGCTGTATCATCCCTACTTCGGTTGGAATAGGCCGGTCCTGCAGTGGATACTCAAACGGCTGATGATATATATATATATATATATATATATATATATATATATATCTTTTTTCCTGTTAAGTACAGTACAGAGCAATCTACAGAAATATTGCCTGTTGAAGGGCCATTATTACCTGTAAACCAGAGCTGCCAGTTCTGTATTTTACAAAACTGCTTGTATGTAAAATGCTGTGATTTTTTGGAACACTAACATGTAACACAGACTTAAGCATTGATTGGAAAGTGTAAATTGTGAAGCAGCCCAAGAACAGATATGGGGAGGTAACCTGCGAATAGATACAGCAAGCTGTCAGTAGATATGGAAAGCAGTCTGTGAATAGATGTGGGGAGTAAGTACTTGATGAAAGTAGGATAGTTGCCTTGTAATGGATGGCTAGTGACGAATGTTTCTGCATGACAGAACAGCCATGATGAGGCACTGTCTAATTCCTTTTTTATGGAATACAAGTACCACTTTAACAAAAAGTGATGGGTTGTGCTCCAAAGGTGTCATCTCCATGAAACTGAAGTCCATTTTATGGGTGAAAAGTTATTCTATAAGATAGGTTTAGTTGCATGGCATTATGCCTTTTGGGGTTTGTAGGGTCCAGGACTTTGCTGCTGTACACAGTTGAGACATTTAAGACAAGAATGACAATACAGGGTATACATGCGCTGAGTGGTATTATGTGAGCAGTAAATCTCAGCTGTACCCTATTATGGGCTACAGCTGGCTGGAGTGTCTTTATTCACCAAGAGAGAGGCTAGGAGAAATCCTTAGAGGGAATAGACATTAAGTAGCTAGTTACAAAAGGTGGCAGCAGAAATGGGAGTAAGTTTGCAAGTCGGAATGACATGGGTCACCAAGTGTGGCCATGAAAGGAGATGAGGTTGCAAGCCAAAGGGTTTAGAGAGCTTTTAATGGTGAAAATGAGGCAAGAATGAAAGCCTAGGAGTTCTATCTATCTATCTATTGCCAGACGCCTCAATCCCGTTTGGGGTGGCCACAAACAAATCGCCTCCAAGTCGCCCTGTCCCCCGCCATTTCACTCCCCTGCTCCCAACTCACACCCCCCTCTCTCATATACTTCTCCACCCCATCTCTCCATCTCATCCTCAGCCTCCCCCTCCCTCTTTCCCCCTCCACCTCACTCACATACACTCTCTTCGTCAGTCTTTCACCCTCCATCCTCTCCACATGGCCAAACCACCTCAGTGTGTTCCTCATAACGCTTCCTATCACATCCACATCAACACCACAACGCTCCTTTATATCCTCATTCGTCAGCCTGTCTCTCCATGTGACTCCACAGGCTCCTCTTAAATAACTCATTTCCACGGCTCTCACTCTTGACTTGTGTCCTTCCAACAACGTCCAAGCTTCACTTCCGTACGTTAGAGTTGGTATCACAATACTGTCATGTAGTAACTTTTTCACTTCCATGCTCACTTCCCTGTTTCTTATCACTGCTTTCAAAGAACCAGCAACCTTTCTTCCCTGCTGTACCCTTTCAAGCACTTCACCCTCCAAACCTCCATCCTTACTCATCACACTACCCAAGTACTTAAACGTACTCACATTTTCCAATTCCTCACCATCCAACCTCGCTGTACATTCACTGACTTCACCTCTCTCAAAGACCATCACTTTACTCTTCCCTACATTCACCTTTAGATTCCGTTTCTTACACACTCTCTCAAACTCATCCACCAAGCCTTGCAGCTCCCCTTCGTCTTCACTCAACAACACAGTATCATCTGCAAACAACAGTACAGGGAGTTTCCAAACACTATCCTCTCTCACCAGGGCCACTCCAACATCCACTATCCTACCTGTCAGTAAAGAATACTTGGAGTGGAGACTGCTAGGGGTGGCAACAGTAGTGGAGGCAAACCTTAAGACTAGGTGGAAGATGAACACTAGACGTAGTACATGCTGGAAACCTGTTGGCTGATCCTTCCTCTTGGGGTTGACTAGAATGAAAATAGTGGGTGTGACCTAGGAGGCACCCAGTTGACTCGACTGTGCAGGGATTATTTACAGGGCAAGTGCCAGCTGTGTTGGGATGAAAATGAAGACATGGGGTGTGGAGCACAAGAGAACCATAATGACTGTTCTGCACTAAAAAGGAATTAGGTACAGTACACTACATTCTAAACTGGGAATATTGCAACTCCTTCAGGAGGTGACAGGTGACTGGGTGGAGAGTAAGAATAGGTGTTGGGTAAGGATGACTTCTTTTTTTTTCTTGCTGAAATTTGTCATCAGACAATAGGTAGATGCCTGGATATGTATGCACAGAGTTCCACCACTGTCCACCAGAACTGTCGTAGGTTGAGTGTCAGATATACAAATAGCTTTGGTCATAACATTCCTTATATCCCACAGGTGAAAAGAACTTGGTATGTGGTGGAGGGAACAGAAGAAGAGATGAACTTCAGTATAAACCGCACCTGTGCTGCTGCATGTTCTCCATATTGCTTGATCATTGGTGACAGGACTAAAGTGAGTTCGCTGAATCTTTTGATCACTTAATCTATTTCCAAGCTTTGGAAATAGGTCCTTAACCCCCTGAATATGAGTGACCTTTTAGTTAATTCTTGCTGGTCAGATGACTATATTCCACTTAACAAAGGTCTCTCATATTAAAACAATATAAGATTATACTGTAATTAACCCTGCAGTTTGAAAAGTCTGTCCTAAGAATAATATTGCCCGGAGATGATAAGAACAAGATTAAAAAGATGGGCATATTCCCACACTTCAGGTTATTGTGATTTGAATTTGAATTGATTGGGAAATGCTTGATTTGGAATTTGAATTTAGAAAATAATTAATTGATGAACAAATAATAGCAAGTTTTTTGCAAAACCAGAAAGTAGTGTTGTTTAAAAAAATAAATAAATAAATAAATAAAGTCTTTTATTAAATTCTAAATTTGATTATCATCGTCCCGACCCTATTTTTGACCCAAGGTTGAAGTAGTGTTGGATTAGAGAGCAAGAAAAAAAAAAAAAATGGAAGAGGGAGAACTATTAACAGTACTGCCAAGTAAATGAGACACTAATTCACTCACCATTCAAGTTCCTGGAATCCTACTTCACCTTATTGGCATAACCATCCATGCTTTTGCATTTCATGTTACCCCATCAGCTAGAGGCAGTTTGATGACTGTCACATCACAGGATAAAAATAGGCATGCCAAACCCATAGTCATACCCTTAGTTGTAAAAAATTCTTTCAACCAGCTTGATCTCATCAGTTCCCTAGCCTCATCTGCCTCCCTACTTCACTTTCTTATGTATGTAAACCCTTGCTATAATGAACCTTGGTATGGTGAATATCAAATTTAACAAACGTCATGAAAGCCATCAAGCAATATGTTGGCTATACTGAACAGTGTCCATTAAAAGGGTGTCATGTGGCCCATCCAAATGCCTCTGAGCCCGCTGAACAATTTTTTGGCTATAATGTACAATGTCCATTAAAGGGGGCACATCACGTGGTCCTTACTAAATGTTCACTGCATGTGGGGTTACTTAGTACAGTATGCACTTACCAAGGTTGGTGGCATTTTTTCCCACACAGCTGGGCTAGGTTTTAGATATGCGGGCAGGAATTGGTGATGAGCTGGGTTATTTGGGAGCCACTTCGGGTAGATAAGGGCAGGACCAGAGTCAGTGGACACACTGTATTGCATGTGATTGGCTTCAGTCTTGCTACGTCTTCCATTGCATTCAAACAGCCACATGCGTGTCTCACGTCTCTTGACATTGCCAAGGGTTTTCCCCATGTGATTGTGAAAAATGGCTTCTAGTAAGGAATTCCTCAGTACCTCCTCTTCTGAAAAAGCAAAGAGGAGGATTACTACCACTGTGGAGAAGATGGAAGTGATCGAGGGCCACAAGAAAGGCACAAGCAGGGCTGGCCTCATGTGCAAGCATGGTCTTAACCCCTACGGGCCGGGAAGTGGCATATTCTGCTGCAAAATGGCAGTTGAGGACCACTGAGTGACGGTAGGAGCTGCTAATGTACTCCTAGCATCATTTGAACTGGTCACCATTTGATCTCTTGACCAAACGGTCACAAGAGAGTCCTGCCACCGCACACGAGTGTGAGTCAGTCTGTCCTGCACCTTTGCCAGGTGTAGAACGATGTCTTCAGGTTCCTCCTCGTCTGATTCCATCCCCTCCGCTTGCGGCCTCTTGCATCATCCACCCCTGCCAAGTCTCTTTCCAAGGATACTGGGAAAGAGCTCAGTGTTAGTGCCATAGAGTGTGCCTTGGATGCAAGTGTGTCTGATTTATCTAGTAGTGGAGTAGTTATCATGCTGAAAGCAAAGCCAAAGTTGGGGGCATTCGCACATGCACAAATACATCCTGCCATGAGCACGGAAAGTTACTCATCTTCATCTCATCCTTACTCCCCAGTGCAGCTACCTGCAGACCTGGGGATACTTTCATTCACAAGAAGAAGAATTCTTAATATGGTCTTTAATTTGTTTCCCTAACTGTTATACTTTTCCAGATATAAATGTTTGAAAATAGGCTATTTTGGAAAAGACGCCTCTAGTGAAAGCACACCCACTTCAAAATAATGCCGGCGTGTAGGGGTTAAGAAGTTAACCCTTCACGGCCTCCTAAAGGCTAATGATAAAACAAGGGAGACAATGAAGAGAATGGAAAGTGGGAGGAAGGGGAAGGATTTGTTCGGGACCAGGAAGCTGCCCAATGAGAAGTAAGACAAAGCTGTGTATAAGTGGTACACTCAGGAGTGAACTGAGGGTGTCTCTGTGCATGGCCTGGGCATCCAACACGCAGCACAAAGACTTGCTATACACCTTGGAATCAAAGATTTCAAGTGTGGTGATGGCTGGCTGTGGAGGTTCAGGAGGCACCACAAAATGGTTAACAAGGCCATAACTGAAGAGATGCTCAGCACTGATGTTGATGCTGTGGAGCTGTTCATCCAGCATCTTTGGAAGCTGATGAAGAAAAGTGTGCTTGAGTTTCAAATCTACAATGTACAGTATATAAATTATGACTTGCCTCTTCTGGTATGCTCTTCCTCAAAAAAAATCAGGTTTCCAAAGATATTGGCAGCACTCCAGGGCATAAAACATTTCAGGAGCATCTCCATTCTGGCCTGTGCCAGTGCTGATGGCTTTCATTGCCAACAGCCAGTCATAGCATGTAATAGCAAGCAACCTAAGTCTCCTAAGGACATCACAGTCAAGCTTCCTGTGGAGTACCATAGGAACAAGTATGCCTGTTAAACCCAGGATATCACTAATAACTGGTCCACCACAGCTTTGACTGTACCGTGAGGCAGCACCGAAAAAGATATGGCATCAGTCCCAGTGATAGGAAAGCAGTGCTGCTATTGGACAGTGCACTAGCCCATCCTTCCTCTGGCAAACTCTGCAGCAAGGATGGATGAATCAAGGCCACGTTTCGGGTAGCCAGAACCACTGCCTTTATCCAGCCCATAAACCAGGGAGTCATAGAGAGTGTTAAAGGGGCATTTCAGAAACCTCTTCCTGCAACAGTGCCCCTTGTGACTGAGGATGAGATGGATCAGAATGACTATGACAATACCAGAGGCTAGAAAACCCTACACAGTTTCAAGAAATGCACCATAAAGAATAGGCTACCATCTTTAACTGGGCAGAGGGATGGAAGAAAATGTCATTTGCCATACACAAGAATGGGTGGTGGAAACTCCTCAGAACCCCCAAGACTCAAGCACCGCAACATGATTTTGAGGGGTTTGAGCCACAAAGGATGGCAGATAAGTTGGCAGATGTAGGGCAGGGGAACCCTGCTGAGGAGGAGTTGCAAGAGTGGCTAGATGAGGATGCTGGTGTTCCTGGGTACCATCACCAGATGAAGGAGGAGACTGTTGCAAAACTGCAGGAAGACAAGACACCAGCAAAGAGGTGCACAAAGAAGAATAGAGTGAGGTATGTGAATTGTCTCTGGCTGCATTGTTGTTGCAGACACAGTCCTGACCATCATAGATAAAGCTGGAGGACCTCTTACTCAACATTATGAGGTCATGCAGTGCAGCGGACTGGAGTTAATGCAGCTGCAGCAGCCAAGAAAAATCTAGCGTAAGATCTCCCAGTTTTTCAAGCCTGTGCCCTTTCCTGCTGCCAAGAGGCTCCACATGGTCAGAAACCTCCACTGTGTCTGTAGCTTCAACATCCTCAGCCATCCTCTACATAGCCTCAGGATCCAGCACTACAGCCTCCAATTCCCCAACCTCCAGCACCTCAGGACTCTCTGTACCAGATGTGGCACCAGAAGCCATGTTTGCTGACAGTGACAAAGAATGACAGTTAACTCAGTGTACAGCTTATAAGAGGAGTGGCAGTGTAAGCAGCGTACATTCATCTATATGGTACAGTATACAATACGTTTCCTACTCTCTTTACTGCAGTGTGGCCTGACATTGCCCTCTCCCCATCATGATTGTTCAGGTGCAGTGACATTATAGTAATATTGTACTAATCATGAATAAGTGCTATGACAAGGATGTAAAAGAAGCTGCAAAAGGGTGAAATTATGGTCAGAGTTAGTGTAAAATAGGTACAGTTTTCCTTTTTACCACTAGAATATGGTATTGTACTTATTTTCAGACAAGTGCTTAAAATTCCACCTCATGGGGGGTTGGGAATCCTCAAATATAACAAATTGTTGGCTTTAATGAACCTGGCTTTCCTCCAGTTAATAGCAAGGGTCTACTTACCGTATGTGCATCCTCCTATCCTTAGACTCCTTAGATACACCCTCTTCACCTCCCCACTTACACCCATTCTTTTTCCACAATCATACCATCTAAGCACATTCTTGTAATCTTTGGTCCACAACCTTCCTTACACCACTCATTTTAAGAATAAAGTTATTCCATATCCTGTCCACTCCCCAAGCTGCACACGTATTCCCCAGCCAGATTTTTTTTTTTTTTTTTTTAAGTTGGCATTAACCAAGTGGGGTTGGTGGAGGATTAGTGCCCCTCCCTGTAAAACAACTAACTCTAAGCCGTTGGCCACCCCGTTTGGGATACATGGCGTCTGGCAATGAATGAATGAATTAACCAGAAGCCAGAAAAAAACTATTACTGCACCATCCCAAGCCAGAATAAATGTTTCATCATTCACTGGTAACCTGTTATTGTATAGCTTGGTAATACAAAACCTGTACCAGGTTGCCATAGCTTTAAGTCTTAGCTTGTATAAAAAAGAGGAAGGGGGGTGCCAAAGGTTTCACAAAATACCCTCAAATGTGACAAAGATGTAGAGCCAAGCGCAGCCAACATGTTCAGCCTGAGATGCTTACAAGAACCAGTATAGTACCCATACATGGGAACACTACTGTAAGAAAAGGTATATATCCATCTATAAAAAAAAAAAAAAAAAAAAAAAAAAAAAAATGCAAACTGTTGTCCTGTTTGTGGAAAAAAAAAAAGAAGTGAAAATTACAAAAGTAGACGGTCCTTGTACTGTAATAAGTTATATGTATCCTGTACAAAGTGCATACAGTGCAACACAGTTATTTTCTCTGACAAGGAGAGTATGTTTTCACTACTGTTTGTTTATTTGTTTGTTAGTTTGTTTGTCTGTTAACGGGATTACTCTAAAACTAAGAGATTTGGACTAAGTTTGGTAGATAGAGCGCCCATGTCTCAGGGAACAATCGATTAACTCTTGAGACTGCTCTAGATCTTATACAGTAACAGATTCTGGATCTGGAAAATGTTTTTGGTGAAACCATTATCAAGTCTCTTCAACAAGGAGAGTATGTTTTTACCCCAGTTTGTTTGTTTGTTTGTCTGTTAGCAGGACTGATCAAAAACTAAGAGAGATTTGGACCAGATTTGATGGGTAGATAGCCCATGTCCAAGGGAACAGTCTGTTAACTTTTGGGACCAATCCAGATTGTATTACAGATATTTGATCTGGAAAACACTTTTTGCAAAACCCTAATCAAGTCTTGCCAACAAGGCGAGTACGTACAGTATTTACCCGTTTGTTTGTTAGTTTGTCTGTTAGCTGGATTACTCAGAAACTAAACGAGAGATTTGAACCAAATTTGGTGGGTAGATAGCCCATGTCCCAGGGGGCAGTCGATTAACTTTTGGGACCAATCCAGATTCTGGATCCAGAAAACACTTTTTGCAAAATCCTAATCAAGCCTCTCCGGCAAGGAGGGTATGTTTTCACCCAGTTTGTTTGTTTGTCTGCAGGATTACTCAAAAACTGAGAGAGAGAGAGATTTTGACCAAATTTGGTGGGTAGATGTCCCAGGGAACAATTGATTAACTTTTGGGACCGATGAGGATAATATTACACATTTTGGATCCAGATATCACTTTTTGCAAAAACCCTAATTGGTGATGAGAAAACCTAACTCATGATGAAAAGTGGTTTGGAAATTACGTTGCCCTTGTTGGAGAGATGCGCTCCACTGAGTGCCCCTCTAGGTTTGTTTCTGTGGTTGACAGATACAGTACTGGTAGTGCCAAAGGGTATGTACTGTAAGCAGTTTTAATTAACTTTTACCTTCATTTATTAAATATTTATGTAACTGATTTAAATAAGTGATTTTCTTTTATCCATCATTTGAATTATGATTTCAATCGGCTTGACTGAAAATAAACAACCCTGCTGGACATGCTGAGTAAAATCAGACAGCCTTGCCAGAAACACATCATAAATTCCTTTTGAATTAGGGTAATTTAGAGGCACTATTAGGATGGATGTGAGCTCAGAAGCCATTTTACACCACCCATATGCATTAATTGATGGCAGGAAGAATCATCTCTTAACTGTATATGAGGAAGATTATTCTCATTCTGATAAGTGGACCCATTACTGTACTGTACTGTACCAGTTTGCATAACTGCTGAACTTTGTGTTGACATACTTTACATTCATTATCAGTACATAAGTCAGTTTCCCTCATCTAGGAGATGGAAAGAATAACAAAGAACTAGCACGAAGCCATAATATAGCTGCATTTTTGTGAGGCTTTCATACCAATCGATACTATTCCTGTGGCTGTTCTGGTGAGATAGTTTCAGACAAATCAGAACAGTCAGGACTAGTCTTGAGTGGTAGTGCCCCAGAGCCAGGACTGGGTTTACCTAGTCCTTTGCACAAAGGATGTACGGTAGCAATGGGCAACAAGGACAGCCAGGAACGGCCCATGCTTTGGGTAAATAGCTGATGTGGCAAAGATGGCTGACAGAAACAAGAGTTAAATATTATTTTAAAACTAGAATTTTGCACAAATAACAGCCAAGTGACACAGGATGGTGATATAAATGTAGATGCTACTTGAAATGAATACTTGTTTAAACATGAATTGAAAAAGATGATCAGTTATGACTGAATCAGTGAGATAATAATGTCTGGAGAGAAATTCAAATGTCTTGCCTTTATGGATTATTACAAGGTTATGATGGTACTTACAGCTATTTCCCAGTAATACATGCTTAAGGACAAGTACTGCAACCTTTGCCTCTGGTTATTTGAGTTCTGTTGTAACTGAAAAGGTAAGCTGCACATTTATTTCATTTCATCATGTAATGAGAACTCATCATCATGATTCTAACAGTGACACACTGGCAAGCTGTCACTTTTTCTTTTATGCGATATTGAAACAGCTCTTGTGTACGCAAACAACGATGATATTTAAACTAAATTGATTATCATTCCATTCCCTCTGGTTACATAACACAGCAGATTCCATTATGACTGCCCATTTGATTCTCCAGCCAATAGGAGCACATTAAGAATGGTGCTGGTCTAAATTCTATTCTTGCAAGCATCAAGTAGGTCCAGAAACTTTGACATGGGCTTGACTGGTCTAAAAAGCCTCACAAAAACACACCTTGGCTATATGACACTAAAGCAGAAGGGTGCAGGGTAAGTGTCATCTGGGAAAAAGTAACCTTTAGCCTTCTCAGCTTGAGGAGCTCCGTGAAGCTGTCTAAAATTATCTGGTGGTTACCAGACTAAAATACAAATAACATCTTTGTGCTGATGGAATTTAATCCTTTCAGAACAGTGGTGTACGTTTACAGTCATATCTTCATACTGCGTAATTCAGCTTGGGAGGGGTTTCATATACTGAAGATGCCAGATAGCTTTCAAAACCTCTTCACTGCTAGGGGGGCTGTCCTTAGCTACATAAAATCATCTGGAAGTAGCAGAAATAAAATGAACATTGGAATGAAGGGAATATTTTTATTTAGAGTTCTCATGTACAGTACTGAAAAGTTGGAAATTTTTGCCACAAAAGGCTTATCAGTTGTCCAGATGTACTTAATATTAGTCTCCTTCCCTAGCCTTTGTGTGTGTGTGTGTGTGTGTGTGTGTGTGTGTGTGTGTGCGCGCGCATGCACGTGTGTTCTTACCTAATTGTTATCTTTACAGGAATGAGTCAGGCTCATACTGTCCCGTGTATTAAACCATTTTTATCATACATATCCTTAAATTTATTAATAGTTTTGGCATACGCTATTTCATTCAGTAGTGCATTCCACTGATCAATTGCCCTTTTTGGAAACCTGAATTTCCTCACGTCTTTATTGCTTCTATTTATGTAGTTTTTTGCAGTGTCCTTTTGCTCATGCTTCCCCATAGGTTATATATTCATTTATGTCTATTATCTCTTTCCTTGAGATGCATTTATATAGCATAATCATGTCTACTCTTTTCCTTCTCTCCTGTAGTGTTGGTAAATTCAAATTTTTTAGTCTTTCTTTGTAGCTTAGATCTCTTAAGCTTGGTATCCATCTTGTAGCTGCCCTCTGTACTTTTCAATCTTATATGTGTGTTTTTTGAGATGAGGATTCCAGACTACTGATGCATACTCCAGGGTCGATCTGATGAATGATATTATTATCATTCTCAAGGGTTGATCTGATGATTGATGTTATTATCTTTCTCAGCATGTCTTCATTTATATATGTGAATACTGTTCTCATATTAACAAGCAGTGTATATGTCTTACGTGCCTTGTCACTGATGTGATCAGCTGGAGATAGTCTGTTGTTGATAATCACTCCTAGGGATCCATCTCCCTCTCTGATATGTGTAGGGTTGATCTTCTAAACTTATAATCCCAATCAGGTCTTTTTCTCACTTTTACCAAACTTCATCTCATGACACTTGCCCACATTAAATTCCATTTGCTATTTATTGCACCATTCAAGAAGTTTATTTAATTTTTCTTACAGCTCTTTGCAAGAATCAATGTTAGTAATTTTCCTTTGTGTTTTTGCATCATCTGCAAACATACTGTATTTAAATAGCTTCCATTTCCAATGTTATTGTTTGTGTCATTAATGTATACTAAAAACATAATTGGTGCCAGCACTGAGCCCTGTGGAACTCTGTTAGTCACTTCCCTCCATGATGAGTATAATTTCCCCTTAATTCTTTTCACTTTTCACTTTTTCTGAGAAAATCCTGCATCCACCAGTACAGATTGCCTTGGATACCTCCTTGATGGTATAGTTTCCATAAAAGTCTTTAGTGCAATACTCCGTCAAATGCTTTCTTGAAATCTAAATAGATACTGTCCACCCATCCCTCTCTTTTCTGTAATGTTTCTGGAACTCTGTCATAGTAGCTTAATAGAGTAGTAACACATGATTTTCCCCTTCTAAAACTGAACTACCTTCCTATTATCATACTGTGTACTTCCAGATGGTTTACTCAGATTTTTCTTATCAGCTTTTCTGTAGTTGCAGCACACTACTCTGAGGTAGTCATTATTGTACTCTGGCAACCTACCATTCAAAAGTGTGTCTGATTTCGTATCATATACACGAATCATATTATTATGCAGAAATATAATATAATATACACCCCTGGGGGTAGGTTTTTTTTTCAAGAATACTCCCCCAGTATCCCTGCTTGTCGTAAAAGGCGACTAAAAGGGTTGGCGGGGGGTTAGTGCCCCTCCCCAGAAAACAACTAACTAAAAAAAAAAAACAATAAGCCTTGGACAAGGACTGACCAAACGATGATGACCAAGGACCGGACAAAGGACATGGTAATTGGAACTTGGAATGTAAGGGGAGCAAATGATGATGTGAAAGGGAGAGAGATTGTCCAGGTGCTTGAGGGTGCGAAAGTGGATGTATGTGGAATAACTGAAACAAAATGGTGAGGAGAAAGTGTGAGAGAATGGGAGTATGGATGGGGTATATGTGCAAGAGTAGGTGAGAATGAGAGGGCAAAGGAAGGAGTATGTATAGTTGTGAGTAAAAGATGGAAGAGGAGCATAAGACAGTATGGATCAGTTGGGTCAAGGATTGTGTGGGTAAGTTGAAAGTTGGAATACAAATGTGGGCGATTGTGTGTGTGTATGCACCAACGCAAGATCGTGCTAGAAGAGTGAGAGAAGAGTTCTGGACAAATGTAGAAGTGTGCATGGAAAAGTTTGGAAGGAATGAGAGAGTGTTTTTGATTGGTGATATGAATGGTAAAGTTGGGAATGTGAAGGTGGATGGAATAGTTGGTGAGTGGGGTGTGCCTGCTGAGATAGATGAGAATGGGAGTGCGTTAGTGGACATTTGTGTTGGGAGGGGGTTGGTGATAGCCAATACCCTCTTCAGGCATAAAATGATCCACAGGTATACATGGCGAGTGATGAGAAGGGTGGGTGGTGAACTGAATGAAAGGAAGGCAATGATTAATTATGTGTGTGTGGATGAAAGGATGCGAAGATGTGTAAAGGATGCAAGAGTATATAGAGGTTGAGGGAGTGGACTTTCTGACCACTACTTGGTGGTGGCCAGAATTAGAATGCAAGTAAGATGGAGGAATAGAAGAAGGGAAAGACGAGAGGAAGGAGTAGTTGCAAGGAGAGTGGAAAGGTTACAAGAGGATGAGAAAAAGGCAGAGTATAAGAGAGAAGTGGAGGAACGATTGGGCAAATATGAATTGGAGCAGATGGGAGACGTGGAAGGTGTGTGTAAGATATTTACAGAAGAAATATGTGCAGCATGTGATGTGGTGCGTGGAAGGAAGAGAAGACGGAGGGGGGTGCAAGGAACAGCGTGGTGGACTGAAGAGGTGAAACAGGCTGTGGCACAAAAGAAGAAAGCATACAATGAATGGATGAGAAACAGGGGCGTGGAAGAAGTTGAGAGGCGGAAGAGAGAGTTATATGTGGAAAGAAAGAGAGAGGTGAAAAGATTAGTAAGAGAGAGTAAGAAGAGAGTGGATGAGGAATTTGGAAGGAATTTGAGTGTAAAGTGGAGGGACTGTAAGAAAATGTTCTGGAGAGAGGTGAAAAGAGTAAGACAGGGTGGAAGTGAAGTTAGCAGGGGAGTGAAAGATAAAAATGGTAGATTACTAGTGGAGAAGGGAGAAAAAGTGAGCAGATGGAGAGAACACTTTAAGGAATTGTTGAACGTAGAGGATGGAAGTAATGCGAGTATAAGTGGCTGGGGAATGGCTGGGAGAAGGAGGGAGGTGAGAAGACAGGAAGAAATCAGTAGGATAGAAGTTGTGGAAGCAATGAAGAAAGTTAAATCGGGAAAGCCCCAGGAATTGATGGAGTGTGTGGTGAAATGCTGAAGCATGGGGGAGAGATAGTAGTAGAATGGATGTGGAAGATGTGCAGATTGGCCTGTGAGGAAGGTAGAGTCCCGGAGGATTGGAAGTCAGGTATAATTATTCCATTGTACAAAGGAAAAGGGGAAAAAGAAGTGTGTGGTAATCATAGGGGCATTTGTCTTCTTAGTATAATAGGAAAAGTGTATGGTAGGATACTTATAGACAGAGTTAGAGAAAGAACAGAGAAATTAGTTGGAGAAGAACAGGGAGGCTTTAGGAAGGGAAGAGGTTGTGTAGATCAGATATTCATTCTTAGATCTTTAGTGGAAAAGTTTCTAGAGAAGGGAAAGAAGTTGTATGCGGCTTTCATGGATTTGGAGAAAGCATATGACAGGGTGGATAGACAAGGATTGTGGAAAGTGTTAAGAATATATGGAGTAGATGGGAAGTTGTTGAATGCTGTGAAGAGTATGTACGATGGTGCGAAGGCTGCAGTGCGTGTGGATGGTGAACTAAGTGAATTTTTCTCTTTGAAAGTTGGTTTGAAACAGGGATGTGTCATGTCTCCATGGTTGTTCAATCTGTACATGGATGGGGTAATAAAAGAGGTACAAGGTAGGGTAGTGGATGTTGGAGTGGCCCTGGTGAGAGAGGACAGTGTTTGGAAACTCCCTGTACTGTTGTTTGCAGATGATACTGTGTTGTTGAGTGAAGACGAAGGGGAGCTGCAAGGCTTGGTGGATGAGTTTGAGAGAGTGTGTAAGAAACGGAATCTAAAGGTGAATGTAGGGAAGAGTAAAGTGATGGTCTTTGAGAGAGGTGAAGTTAGTGAATGTACAGCAAGGTTGGATGGTGAGGAATTGGAAAATGTGAGTACGTTTAAGTACTTGGGTAGTGTGATGAGTAAGGATGGAGGTTTGGAGGGTGAAGTGCTTGAAAGGGTACAGCAGGGAAGAAAGGTTGCTGGTTCTTTGAAAGCAGTGATAAGAAACAGGGAAGTGAGCATGGAAGTGAAAAAGTTACTACATGACAGTATTGTGATACCAACTCTAACGTACGGAAGTGAAGCTTGGACATTGTTGGAAGGACACAAGTCAAGAGTGAGAGCAGTGGAAATCAGTTATTTAAGAGGAGCCTGTGGAGTCACGTGGAGAGACAGGCTGACAAATGAGGATATAAAGGAGCGTTGTGGTGTTGATGTGGATGTGATAGGAAGCGTTATGAGGAACACACTGAGGTGGTTTGGCCATGTGGAGAGGATGGAGGGTGAAAGACTGACGAAGAGAGTGTATGTGAGTGAGGTGGAGGGGGGAAGAGGGAGGGGGAGGCCGAGGATGAGATGGAGGAATGGGGTGGAGAGGTATATGAGAGAGGGGGGTGTGAGTTGGGAGCAGGGCAGTGAAATGGCGGGGGACAGGGCGACATGGAGGCGATTTGTTTGTGGCCACCCCAAACGGGATGGAGGCGTCTGGCAATAGATAGATAGATAGATAGACTTGCGTCTCATGTTATACATGAAATAGGCCGCATTTTTGAATGGTAGGTTGCCAGGGTACGATAATGACAACCTCAGAGTCGTACGCCGCGACTAAAGTATCTTACTTGCAACACTGGTCAGTGATGCTGGTTGGTAGTTGAGTGTATTCTGTCTATTCCCTTTCTTGAATAGGGGAACAGTGTTTCCTTTCTTCCAAATATCAGGTAGTTTACCTTGACCTAAGGATTCCTTGAATATTAAATATAGTGGTTTGCTTAACTCTTGTGCAAACTCCTGTAGCACCCAACCTGAAATTTCGTCAGGACAGTTTGCTTTTCCTTTGTCTAATTGACTTAACTCTTCCTGTACTTCTTTTTCTGATATTTGTATATATGGTAATACGTGTGAGATTCATGTTCCATATTGTCTCTATCAAAATTATTTTCTTTTGTTAAAACAGATTGGAAGTTTCTATTTAGTGCTTCACAATTATCATTCTCTTCTGTATAGATCATCTCCTCATCCATAATGGACTGTATTTTATCCTTAACTTTGGTTTTGCTTCAGATGTAGCTGTAAAATGGCTTAGATTGATCACTATATTTATTTTATAATGTCTTCCTCAAGCTCTCTCCGAGCCTCCCTCCTTATCTTTGTATAATCATTTCTTTCCCTGTCACTTGTGTGTCTTCTGTATCTATTTCACAGCAAGTTTTTTTTTTTTTTTTTTTTTTTTTTTTTTTTTTATAACAACAACAGAGGAAGGAAAAACAAATGAATAATAAAAAAACAAATCCATACTCCAGATTACTGGTGTCCTCTGTTCATAAAATATTTGTAACAGTTAGACTTGAACAGCTGTAGGTTGAAGTTTGGAGGGAAACAACTCTGGGGAAGGGAGTTCCAGAGAGATGCAGTTCGGTGAATGAAAGAATTCTGATAGGCAGAAGTTCTGCAGTATGGCTGAGTGACATTCCAGTCATGAGCGCTGCGAGATGCCTGTGTAACACGATGGAAGGCATGGAGAAGTGGCACAATGGATGCAACTCCGTCTGAGCATTTGCTATAAAAATATGTCACTTTTTTTCTTTGATTTTTTACACTCTGTATTAAACCATTTCATTTTCATTTCTGTTTCTTTATGCTGAGGGATGTAATATTGTGTGTGTGTGTGTGTGTGTGTGTGTGTGTGTGTGTGTGTGTGTGTGTGTGTGTGTGTGTGTGTGTGTGTGTTCTTACCTAATTGTTCTTACCTAATTGTATCTTTACAGGAATAAGTCAAGCTCGTACTGTCCCGTGTCTTAAACCATATTTATCGTACATATCCTTAAATTTGTGAATTGTTTTGGCACACACTATTTCATTCGGTAGTGCATTCCATTGATCAATTGCTCTGTTTGGGAAACTGAATTTCCTTACGTCTTTATCACCTCTCTTCTTATGCAGTTTTTTGCAGTGTCCTCTTGCTGATGCTTCTCCATATGTTAAGTAATCATTTATGTCCATTTTCTCCTTCCCTGATATGCACTTATATAGCATTATCATGTCACCTCTTTTCCTTCTCTCCTGTAGTGTTGGTAGATTCAGTTTATTTAGTCTTTCTTCGTAGCTTAGGTCCCTTAAGCTTGGTATCCATCTTGTAGCAGCCCTTTGAACTTTTTCAATCTTGTCTATATGTTTTTTGAGATGAGGACTCCAGACTACTGATGCATATTCCAGGGTTGGTCTAATGAATGATGTTATTATCCTTCTTAGCATGTCTTCATTTATGTATGTGAATGCTATTCTCATATTTGCAAGCAGTGTATACATGTTCCGTACCTTCTCGCTGATGTGGTCAGCCGGAGATGGTCTGTTATTGATAATCACACCTAGGTCTTTCTCTCTTTCTGATGTGTATAGGGTTTTATTTCCTAACTTATAATCCCAATCAGGTCTTTTTCCACTTTTACCAAACTTGATTACATGACACTTGTCCACATTGAATTCCATTTGCCATGTACTACTCCATTCATGAAGTTTATTTAATTCTTCTTGTAGCTCCCTACAAGAGTCTGTGCTAGTAATTCTCCTTTGTATTTTTGCATCATCTGCAAACATATTCAGATAGCTCTCATTTCCAGTGTTACTGTTTATATCATTTATATACACTAAAAACATGATTGGTGCCAGCACTGAACCCTGTGGTACTCCACTAGTCACTTCTTTCCATGATGAGTAGTTTCCTCTTAGTACTGTCCTCATTTCTCTTTTTATGAGAAAGTCTTGCATCCAACAAAACAGTTTGCCTCGAATTACTCCTTGATGGTACAGTTTCCATAAAAGTCTTTGGTGTGGTCTATCTATCTATCTATCTATTGCCAGACGCCTCAATCCCGTTTGGGGTGGCCACAAACAAATTGCCTCCAAGTCGCCCTGTCCCCCGCCATTTCACTGCCCTGCTCCCAACTCACACCCCCCTCTCTCATATACCTCTCCACCCCATCCCTCCGTCTCATCCTCGGCCTCCCCCTTCCTCTTCCCCCCTCCACCTCACTCACATACACTCTCTTCATCAGTCTTTCACCCTCCATCCTCTCCACATGGCCAAACCACCTCAGTGTGTTCCTCATAACGCTTCCTATCACATCCACATCCACACCACAACGCTTCTTTATATTCCTCATTCGTCAGCCTGTCTCTCCACGTGACTCCACAGGCTCCTCTTAAATAACTGATTTCCACTGCTCTCACTCTTGACTTGTGTCCTTCCAACAATGTCCAAGCTTCACTTCCGTACGTTAGAGTTGGTATCACAATACTGTCATGTAGTAACTTTTTCACTTCCATGCTCACTTCCCTGTTTCTTATCACTACTTTCAAAGAACCAGCAACCTTTCTTCCCTGCTGTACCCTTTCAAGCACTTCACCCTCCAAACCTCCATCCTTACTCATCACACTACCCAAATACTTAAATGTACTCACATTTTCTAATTCCTCACCATCCAACCTCGCTGTACATTCACTAACTTCACCTCTCTCAAAGACCATCACTTTACTCTTCCCTACATTCACCTTTAGGTTCCGTTTCTTACACACTCTCTCAAACTCATCCACCAAGCCTTGCAGCTTCCCTTCGTCTTCACTCAACAACACAGTATCATCTGCAAACAACAGTACAGGGAGTTTCCAAACACTATCCTCTCTCACCAGGGCCACTCCAACATCCACTACCCTACCTTGTACCTCTTTTATTACCCCATCCATGTACAGATTGAACAACCATGGAGACATGACACATCCCTGTTTCAAACCAACTTTCAAAGAGAAAAATTCACTTAGTTCACCATCCACACGCACTGCAGCCTTCGCACCATCGTACATACTCTTCACAACATTCAACAACTTCCCATCTACTCCATATATTCTTAACACTTTCCACAATCCTTGTCTATCCACCCTGTCATATGCTTTCTCCAAATCCATGAAAGCCGCATACAACTTCTTTCCCTTCTCTAGAAACTTTTCCACTAAAGATCTAAGAATGAATATCTGATCTACACAACCTCTTCCCTTCCTAAAGCCTCCCTGTTCTTCTCCAACTAATTTCTCTGTTCTTTCTCTAACTCTGTCTATAAGTATCCTACCATACACTTTTCCTATTATACTAAGAAGACAAATGCCCCTATGATTACCACACACTTCTTTTTCCCCTTTTCCTTTGTACAATGGAATAATTATACCTGACTTCCAATCCTCCGGGACTCTACCTTCCTCACAGGCCAATCTGCACATCTTCCACATCCATTCTACTACTATCTCTCCCCCATGCTTCAGCATTTCACCACACACTCCATCAATTCCTGGGGCTTTCCCCGGTTTAACTTTCTTCATTGCTTCCACAACTTCTATCCTACTGATTTCTTCCTGTCTTCTCACCTCCCTCCTTCTCCCAGCCATTCCCCAGCCATTTATACTCGCATTGCTTCCATCCTCTACGTTCAACAATTCCTTAAAGTGTTCTCTCCATCTGCTCACTTTTTCTCCCTTCTCCACTAGTAATCTACCATTTTTATCTTTCACTCCCCTGCTAACTTCACTTCCACCCTGTCTTACTCTTTTCACTTCTCTCCAGAACATTTTCTTACAGTCCCTCCACTTTACACTCAAATTCCTTCCAAATTCCTCATCCACTCTCTTCTTACTCTCTCTTACTAATCTTTTCACCTCTCTCTTCCTTTCCACATATAACTCTCTCTTCCGCCTCTCAACTTCTTCCACGCCCCTATTTCTCATCCATTCATTGTATGCTTTCTTCTTTTGTGCCACAGCCTGTTTCACCTCTTCAGTCCACCACGCTGTTCCTTGCACCCCACTCCGTCTTCTCTTCCTTCCACACACCACATCACATGCTGCACATATTTCTGCTGTAAATATCTTACACACACCTTCCACGTCTCCCATCTGCTCCAATTCATATTTGCCCAATCGTTCCTGCACTTCTCTCTTATACTCTGCCTTTTTCTCATCCTCTTGTAACCTTTCCACTCTCCTTGCAACTACTCCTTCCTCTCGTCTTTCCTTTCTTCTATTCCTCCATCTTACTTGTACTGTGTCAAAAGCTTTCTTGAAATCTAAATTGGTATATACTGTCCACCCATCCTTCCCTTTCCTGTATTGTGTTTGTTACTCTGTCATAGTAGCTCAACAGATTAGTAACACATGATTTTCCTTTTCTGAAACCAAACTGTCTTTCTGTTATCATACTGTGTTCTTCTAGATGATTTACCCAAGCTTTTCTTATAAGCTTTTCTAATACCTTGCTTACAACACTGGTCAGTGATACTGGTCGGTAGTTGAGTGGATTTTGTCTATTTCCTTTCTTGAATAAGGGGACAATATTTGCTTTTTTCCAAATATCAGGTAGTTTACCTTGACTCAAGGATTTCTTGAAAATTAAAAATAATGGTTTACTTAACTCCTTTGCACATTCTCGTAATACCCAACATGATATTTCATCAGGACCACTTGCTTTTCCTCTGTCTAATCTACTTAACTCCTCCTGTATTACTTTTTCTGCTATTTGTATATCTGGTAGTATGTGTGGACATGCGTGTTCCACATAGTCCCTCTCAAAATTTTTTCTTCTGTAAAAACTAATTGGAAATTCTTATTTAGTGCTTCACAAATATCTTTCTCTTGTGTATAAGTGATTCCCTCGTCCGTAATGGATTGTATTATATCTTTTACTTTGCTTTTGCTTCTGATATAGCTGTAAAACAGCTTTGGTTGATCACTACTTTTATTTATTATATCCTCCTCAAACTGTTTTTGGACTTCCCTCCTTATTCTTGTATAGTCGTTTCTTGCCTGTTTGTAATTATTATACGCCCTTTCACTATTGTGTCTTCTGTATCTATTCCACAACAAATCTCTTCTTTCTTTTGATTTTTTACATTCTGTATTGAACCATTTCTGTATTTTCTTATCTGCTTCTTTGTGCTGTGGGATGTACTTCTGGACTCCTATTTCATAAAATTCACACAATTTTTTATATACAGCATTTAAATCTTGTCCTCTAAGCTCATTTTCCCAATCAACTTCTAAGAAATACTTCTTTAGGTCTTGATAATTTCCCTTTTTATAGTTTAGGCTCTTTTTGTAACTGTCATTGCTGTTTACTATGTCATATGCTATCCTGAAGTTATAATTTAGTACTGCATGATCGCTTTTGCCGAGTGGAGGGTGATACTGTATATTAAACTGTCAATGTCATTTTCTTGCCTAGTAAATATTAGATCTAGCACTGAAGGTACATCAAGTCCTCTTTTTCTGGTGGTTTCCCCTCACATGTTGCGTTAGGAAAAACTCTTGTACGAGATCCAGGAGCTTTTGGTCCCAACAGCTTTCTTGGCTAATTATATCTAGAGTATTCTAATTTATATTTGTATTGAAATCCCCAGTTAGTATAATTCTTTCTGATTTCTCTTCCATTTTATGTAGTACATGTAATGATCTTATACTTTGAATTGTATTCTCTGCCAGGTCCTCATATTCGTCTCTTTCCCATGTGTTTGATCTGGGTGGCATGTACAAATTGGCTACAATTACTTTACCTTCAGATGTGTTGATCTCTACTGCAATCAGTTCTACTTGTGATGGTATATCTAGGTTTATTTCCTTGACTTTTAGATTTTTCTTAGTTAATATTATAATTCCTCCTCCTTTTTTTAAATTTCTGTCTCTTCTCCATATACAGTATTGTATTCCGCTAAGTTTAGTATGTCATTGGATATCCTTGGTGTTAATTTTGTTTCAGTTAGGCATATTATTTGTGGTTCATTTTCTCTGACATAATCGTTCATCTCTAGTAATTTAGATACCATTCCATCCACATTTGAGTACATCAACTTTATCATTTTGTGTGTGTGTGTGTGTTTGTGTGTGCTCTCTCTCTCTCTCTCTCTCTCTCTCTCGTGTGTGTGTGTGTGTGTGTGTGTGTGTGTGTGTGTGTATGGTTCTCTCTCTCTCTCTCTCTCTCTCGTGTGTGTGTGTGTGTGTGTATGGTTCTCTCTCTCTCTCTCTCTCTCTCTCGTGTGTGTGTGTGTATGGTTCTCTCTCTCTCTCTCTCTCTCTCTCTCTCTCAGCATTATGCTTTGAAAGTAAATATAGGTAAGAGTTAAATGATTGTTGTTGAGAGAGAAAATTACTCCCTCTGTGATGTTACAGTGATTGGAGAAAGACATGAATTGGTGATTTTAAATACCTTGCGCAATGATGGAAAAAGAGAGGTACTGTAACTGCAAAAGAAATAGAAGTAGCATGGCACAGAGAAGGAAAGTGGCTGGTGCCATGAAGGCCTTGATAGAAGCAGAGGTCAGAGTGTGGTGGCTGTAAGAGGCTTGCATGAATTTTAGTGCCCATTCTAACATATGGGTGTGTGACTATGGTGTAGCATAAAAATGAAGTAAAGAGTAAGAGCAGTAGAAATGGGGTTGTTGAGGACTGTGTGTGGAGTGTGGAGAGTAGGTAGACAATTAAATAATGTGATTTTCGAAAGATGCAGAGTAAGGAAGTCCAAGGACACCAAAATTAAAGTGTGTGCCTAGATGGTGTGGTTGTGTGGAGAGAATGGATGTGATGAGAACTGTGAAAAGTGTAAATTTGAGTGAGTTTGGATTTGAACGTAGGTATGGTAGGCCAGGAAAAAAGTGACAAGATATAGTGAATAAATTTGTAAGATGTATGGAGGATGATGAAGCTAGAGGATTGATAAGAGATTGAGCTGGCTGATTGTACTGAGTGTATGACAGGAGTTTGGCACCCCATTTTAACAGCATTTGTCAGTATGGATCTGTCTGATGGATAATTATGAGGCTACCTGTGGAGAGCTGTATGCATCAGGTGGAGTCAGGATTCTGGGAGAATGAATAGTGAATGAGTGTAAGAGTGGCCCATTTCATTGGGCATGCCTTTGGATAGTTCTCCCACAATCATATTTTTTCCTTTTCCTGGCTTTCTGTACCCTGCCTAACCCCACCTGCAAGTGGGAAGGAAGAGGCAGTGTGTGTTTTTTTTTAAGTAATTAGACTCAGCATGGGAATATAGTTATGTTTTCTATATGGAACCTATGCCAGAACTGTGCAGAGGTTGTGAAGGCCCAGACCATCAGTACCATCCATTCCATTGGTTTTTACAACACACAGTGTATAGGTTGTGCTCTTTTTTTTTTTTGCCATAAACAGAGATTAAAGTTAACCTAAAAAAAAAAAAAAATGAGCAATGGTTATTAACTGCAATTGTTTTCTTCTCAGATCTACTCATGTGTATCGTGTTGCACAGAGCCCTTCTGCAACACAGGCAGCTCAGGCTCTTCCCGCCCATTGGCCAGTCTTGCCCATTTGATCCTGCCAGTCCTGTTGCTGACTTGTATGGACTTGATGGTAGGTTACTAAAAGGGGTGAAAAGTTCATGATTCCCATCCACTCCTGCCCAATCTAGTATCTATAAATCCAAACATACTGTGCTCAGTGTTTTACTTTGATCCAGCACTCTTTGAAACTTTTCCAGTACACTATTGTGTAATGTTTACAGAACTTACTTACCCCTTACAGTGTACAAGTAAGGCTCTTCAGAATTTTTGATGACCATCAAATACAGTGACTTAATACATATGACTGGGTACATATCCTCCTGGTTTGTGTGTATACTAGGAATCTTTTGATAATTGTTCTACTTTTTTTAATGACTTCCTAAAAGTGAATTAACAAGCTGTTTCTTTCTCAAAGCTGATTTAATGAAGCAGTTTTCTTAATCAGTGATCAGTATTATGCCAGGTATTATACATGAATTATATCCTACATTACTGAATATGTGTAAGGTAATTATACATTTATGTGCCAACATTATGTCTTGTTATACTGTGCATTGTCACAGGGTATATAAATTAAAGGATTTACAGTCAGAACTACTGTACATTCATCATTATTATCCTTTGCATACAGTTGGATTTGTTTTTTTATTGCATATCCTCTCCATCAGTGTATATATGCAGGGTACCTTAACCCTCTTGTCACCAAATCGATGCAGGCTGTGTCCAACTGTGAGCGAGTACTTGGGACACAGTACTCGACACCCAAGACCACATACTGAAAGACCCCCCCCCCCCCCATCACTGCACTATTCCTGCACACTTGACAGTTCATAAACAATTTATCCTCACCCTTATTTATGCTTCAATAATCATAATTTTTTCCCCACCATAATCCTGAATAAATATACTTGCCTATGGTATTGTAAAAAAGATCAGCTGAATGTAAATTACAGTATGCCTTAATTTTTTTTTTTTTTTTTTTTTTTTAGAAATATAATTTTTATGGTAAATGTTACTGAGAAAAAGTTATAGGGAATTTCTTTGGCTACATTTTGGTGTATAAAGAATTCCTGTAGGTCAATTAGGGCTGATTTTATGGAGCACGAAAGGAAATTATCTTACACTCAAGCAAGGTTCGTACCACACGAGTGGGGTAGTGGGGTGACGCTGGGTGCGGGGTGGGTTGATCACGGCGGAAGAATACACAAGGATGAAAGTAGTGCTTTGTTCTCACCCAAGGGAGCGCGGTAGCTCGGTGGTAGGGTGTCGGGCTCGTAATCGTGAGGTTGCGAGTTCGCGCCCCTCCTGGTGGCTGCGGTGCTGGGAGGGGTAGCGCTCTCCTGTAACCCTAGCAGGGCTATATGATCTGATGAGGTCTAGCTCGGGGATTAATCCCTTTGTTCTCACCCAGAAATGGATGCAAAATCATTCCATAACCAAAAAAACAGGGTCCATTTCATTCGATGCAACCGGCGTCGAATGGTAAGGAGCGGTTGAAATGTGCACAGATGCAGCCTGCGTCAACTGGTAATGAGTGCATGAAATTTGCACTGCACCCACAAACACCAGAGGGTTAACGGTAGAGTGTGGAGGTTTGGTTGCTGGGTGGACCCTGCATTTTTGTGCCTCCACTCTGTTCTACCTTCTTCCCTCTCCTTAGGTCCCCATCAGTGCCTCAACAAATTTTGCAGCGACACTTTCTACTGCTGCTATTTTCCTCCCTTTTCTCCTCTCCTATCTATTCTATCTTTGACATTAAATGGCATGGAATTTTTAACATTTATCAAAATTCTTGTCGGTGGCCCTTAGGATGTTATAACAAGAAGGCTTAATGGGTGCTTGTGGGTTGTTTATTTGGCAGATTGTAGGGACCGTTGTGGTTCAGCACCACCCCAGTGAGTGAACCTCTGCAGAAGTGAAACTACTGCTGAGCTGCAGCTGCGGATCTGGGAATGCTGTTGTTTTGTAGTGGGACTCCTGGTCACAGGCCGATGACCCGAGATTGTGCTGTACGACCCTACTTTCCTACATGGTGTTGCTATCCCCTCTTGGGTAGGGTAGGGTAAAGCTTGGTCCCTGTTTAGATAATTAGTCAGGGCTCTAGACTATGAGTTCCACCCACATGACTCATGATAAGTCTTCCTCCCCCCCCTCCATTCATGATTATGTTAATTTTCTCAAGCTCCCTGTCCCCCTGTCCTACTGATATTCTGACTCCAATGATAACCCCAGCTCCTTTTCATAGCATTTTGACTCTCCCTACTCATTCTCAACCTCTACTCACCTTCGCTGTTTTGTCCTGCCTACTTACACTAGCTCCCACCTCACAATCCCATACATCATCTCTATCCACGTTCATCTTCTGTAGTAACTTTTAAGCCTTATTTGCCTCCACTCCCACCTACGTCTACCCTTCCTCTTTTCTCGGCTTCCTTGTCCCGTCCTCATACTTTTCCCTACTCGCCAACTCTATCTTGCCCACCTCTCTTTTCTGGCCCCAGACTTGGTCCCAGTATTAATATCACCCCACATACAGATGACATCTCACTTCAACCCTCTCTGTTACACCATGGAGGCACTGATGTCACATTCTATGTGTGACCCAATGGCTCTCATCTTAACCCTTTAACCGTGGGTGTCATTCCAGAATGACATTGAAAAAACTGGACCAAACCGCGGGTGTCATTCTGGAATGCTCGTGAATATTTTGAACACCGCGCGTTTTTTCTGTGCGCAAATTGTTTCACGCAAGAGTAGCTGTCGAGTTCTTTCACGCCAGCCCTCCCACACCTCCCTCCTCCCACCCCCCAGGGGCCCCCCCCACCCCTGCCCAGACACGCATCAGTCAGTATCTGTCCAGCTCTGTGCGTGACAATGGCGCTCCGTCCCGAGTCACTATCGCTCGTTTCCTCCTCGGAAATTCCTAGTGCTAGTGTGCCTTCGACCCCTACACCGAAGAAGGAACTCCTGACAGCGAGGCAGAAGGGGTTGAGCACCCCAGAAATTAGGACAGAGCTGGATAAAACTGTAAGTACAACTATGGATTGTGGCAGTGAGAGTGATACACTTACCGCAAGTAGTGATGATTATGCACTTATTGCTGGGGAACCGTTTATGGTTGAACAATTGGGCAGTGACAGTGATGAAATTGAACATGTCGTCTCCCCCCCACCGCCCACAACTTACTCTGGAAAAGGGAAGGCGCCCATGGGGAAAATGGGTGTAGCACGTGGGAAGGGAGTGAAGCGGAAAATTACGTCTCCTACACCTGGCCCTAGCAAGCATTTCCCACCACTTTACCGTTCCCCTAGCCCTATTGCCCTCACATCATCTTCATCTTCTGCCGTGCCCTCTCCTCAGTCAACATCATCTGAGGAATATGAATTCCCAGAGCCTGCACAGCAAGGGAAGGCAGGCCGTGCAGGCCGGGCAGGCAGGGTAAGCAGGGCAGGCCGGGCTAGAACAAAGGGGATGCGTGGCAGCCGGAGGGCAAAGTGGGGTGATAAGCAGGGAAGAAAGAGAGGTCAGGTTTCACCACACACCAGGTCAGTAACCCACCCGCCTGCCCCCCGCCCAGCTCCCTCCCCCTCACCACCCCCCCACTCACCCCCTTCCCGCTCACCTCCTGCCTCACCCATTGCCTCCACCTCAACTCCTTCTCACCGGGAAAAGAGTGCAATGCGACCTGCCACTGCCACTGAACCACGCACCGGGAAAGTGGATGCATTTGTGTGGTCTGACAGTGCTGATTTTCAGCCACACAATCCGCCGTTTGACATGACAAACGCCGGAATACAGCCTGCCTTCCCATGCAACGAAGGAGATGACTTTGTGGACTACTTCCTGGCCTTCATGGATGACGAAATCATGCAATTTGTCAGTGATGAGACCAATAGGTATGCAGCTCAGTGTGCAACAGAAGGGCTGGGACCTATTGGCTCACCAAAGCAAGTGTCGTGGTTGCCTGTAGGGATCAGAGAGCTGTATGTGTTCTTTGCTCTCATGTTCTTGATGCCCCATATCAAGAGACATGAGTTGGAGGAGTACTGGCTGGTTGATGACATCACTTCATTCCCAACATTCGGCAAGT
This sequence comes from Coenobita brevimanus, assembly GCF_032717465.1. Lineage (NCBI taxonomy): Eukaryota > Metazoa > Arthropoda > Malacostraca > Decapoda > Coenobitidae > Coenobita > Coenobita brevimanus. The sequence continues at coordinate 19,106,636 of NC_137045.1, read as the reverse complement.
ACATGTCACGAGATCGGTTCCGACAGCTGCTAGGATACCTGCACTTTGCTGACAATGAAAACCCGTCCCAAACTGACCCTTTGTGGAAAGTGAGGGATTTCCTCAACAGGATTAGGGATCGATTTATGCGATTTTTCCGTCCTATGCAAAAAGTCGTCATAGATGAATCCCTGGTATTGTTCAGAGGACGTCTCAAATTCATGCAGTACATCCCCAGCAAACGCCACCGCTTTGGGATAAAGTTCTTTGTGCTGTGTGACTGTGAGACGGGGTATATCCTTGATTTCGTTATCTACTCTGCAAGCACAATGGACGTGGACAGGAACGACCCCCTTGGCTTCTCTGGCTCCGTAGTAAAATTGCTGATGGAGAGGTATTTTGGGGGGAATCATGTGCTGTACACGGACAATTACTACACAGCACCGAAACTCGCCAAATACCTGGCTGAAAACTTCATCGGCACTGTTGGCACTGTATGGAGCCACAGGAAAGAGTGGCCAAGTTTCCCTGAAGCATCATCCTCATCCAAGGGAGATGTGCACCTGAAGAAGTCTGACAAGCTTCTGGCGATCAGGTGGCACGACAAGAAGGTCGTGAATATGCTCAGCACCATCCACAAGGGGGAATTGCAGAGAACTGGGAAGGTCAGCTACAGGACAGGAGAGCCAATCATGAAGCCAGATGCCATCATTGACTATAATATAAACATGAGACTTGTTGATAAGTCGGACATGATGATTGGCGAGATAGACTGTCTCAAGAGAAACACCCGATGGTACAGAAAGGTTTGCCTCCACATGCTCGATATGTGCATGCTCAACGCCTTCCTCCTCTACAAGACACACGTCGGGGGCATAAGGCAACCATCCCTGAGACAGTTCTCCAAGACTGTCGTGCAGCAGCTGCTTGCAAGATTTGGTCAGGTGACGGCATTGGTCCGGAGGCGACACTCTGACACACAACCTGACCGTCTTGAGTGCCGCAATTACATGAGCCGGCACCAGCTTGTGAAATTGCCTCTCACAGCAGGCGGCAGGTTGTCACAGGGCCGCTGCAGAGTGTGTCATAACACCACACGGAGGCCTCGGGCGAGAAAAATGAGCACACACCGGTGCCAGGAATGCCAAGTCGCTCTGTGTGTAACTCCGTGCTTTGCCGAGTACCACTGTCTGAGTAAATACTGAGTGACAGTGATATACAGTGATGCGACAGTGACGTGCTTTACCAATAATTGTATAAAGGATAATGTAGTAATAAGGGATATTTTGCCTAGAAAACAATGTAAATATTGACCAGTATAATAAGTGATATGGTAATAAGAAAATCTGCGGCACTGCTGTGATTCTGTGATGCAACAGTGACGTGCTTTAGCAATAATTGTATAATATAGTAATAAGAGATATTTTACTTAGAAAATTATGTAAATATGGCCAGTATATAAGTGATATGGTAATAGGAAAATCTGCGGCACTACTGTGATTCTGTGATGCGACAGTGACGTGCTTTAGCCTACCAATAATTGTATAATATAGTAATGAGAAATTTTACCTAGAAAATTATGTAAATATGGCCAGTATATAAGTGATATGGTAATAAGAAAATCTGCGGCACTGCTGTAATTCTGTGATGCGACAGTGACGCAATATAGTAGTAAGTGCAGTGTAAATATAATGTATATAGCCCAGATTATATGTAAAATAGTAACAGAAGTTAGAAATAATGAAAACATCGCCGCTAACCAAACGTCAGTGAGCGTGTGATGCCGCAGTGACGTGCGGGCAATTACAGTGCCTTTTATCTACCTCAGTGAACACAGAGTGGGTGTTTATCGTATGTGCAGTGTTCATATATGTTTATAGTACTATTATCAGAGTGGTTGGCATTTGGTACTGGTGTGTGGGCCGAAAAATAGTGATTTTACATCGCTTACTTCTAACGGCACTGCCCGTCCAATGAAAGTCCACAAAGTCATGAAACCTACATCACTGAAAAGCTGAAGGTTAGTACTTTCTAATGGTACCTTATTTTTTGCTCTAGCTTTATTCTGTGCAGAGTTATTAAGGTTTAAAGGTTTGTTAACATTTGGCTGGAACCCCCGCGGGAGAGGCCAGTCGGGGCAAAACAATGCCCGCGGTTAAAAGGTTAAAGTGCTTAGTGCAAGCCAACCTGCAAAGTTAAATCTTTGTTGATCCCTCTGTTAATCCAATTTCAGTCCCTCCAGATGCCCTGTTAAATTCCTCTACAGGAACTGTCTGTCTTCCATCTTTTTTGTCCTTTTGTAACCAAAATTTTAGTGACTTCTGACAATATTTGCCTCATTCTTTCCACACAACACCCAGTTCCCTCTCTCCATTGTTATACTGTCCCTCCCTGCAGACACCACCAGCAGCCAACTAACAATGCCAAAATAGTATTTGATTCTCGTGATCATCTCTTCTCTTCTCCATGTTGAAGAATATGTTCCTCCCCCTCGTCAGTGCACAGTGTTTTGGCCACCCAGCCAAGTACTACTGGTCACAGGCTCCCTGACCCAACTGTGCTCATGCTGGAGACTCCTCCTCCTCCTGTACTTTCAGCTTCCTGCCTTGCTCAGACTGTAGAGGTCACCATGCATCTTCCTAAAGGAAGTGCCCTATCTACATTTTTGAAACAAAAGTGTATTAACTGGAAAACTAGTCTTCATTTCATACATTCATTGCCAGACGCCATGTATCCCAAACGGGGTGGCCAAGGGCTTAGAGTTAACTGTTTTACAGGGAGGGGCACTAATCCTCCACCAACCCCACTTGACACGTAGGGATGCCAACAGTATCTGGTGTTCCCATCCAAGTACTAACCAGACCCAACGTTGCTTAACTTCGCTGATCTTAGGAAATCCCATTGCCAAGCATGTCTCTTAGGCCACTCTCGTGGCATCTATGCATGTGTGGACCATACTACTATAAGTACTGCACTCCTCAATTTCCATAATTAATTGGTTCCTGCAGCTCTTATGTCAGTTGAAATTTTATGTAAGCTCGTCAGACAAAACACACATGCCACATCACTTTCTCTCTCCTCTCTCCATTCAGTGATGTCCACATTCATTTCCATCATTATAGTGTGTTGTTTTTTGCTGCTGCTCCCACCACCACCACTACCCTTCAGTTTTTGAGACATGCTGAGGGTTAAAATGACAAAAAGCACAACTGTGTACTTCCTGCTACAACAATAACTGCAAATGTACTGGCTAGACAAACATGAGGTGGGAAGCGAACAGATTGGTGTCTGACTAATGAAGTAGGACTTGGCATGCATTTTTAAATGAGTAGAATACGTATTTTTGTATTTTTATTTTTGAAAGTAGTTTTTACATATCTCCAAATCTACATAACTCAAACATAAGTAGAGGAGTACCCGCATGTCACAAGTCTCTGGCTCTTCCAGTGTCCCAGCTTCAGTGCCTGTCTCCAATTCTCTCGCTGCTCTTGTCTCCCTTCCTGATTCTTCTTTCTCTTTCTCCTCTCTTGTTAGCTCTGCTTCCTCTATCCTGCCTCCTTCCCATTCAGTAGGCTCCTGATCTTCTCCCTCACCTTCTCCGTGTGCTAGCAAACGTAAGCATACGAGTGTGTCTTCCCTGTCTCATATTCTTGGTCTCTTCCCCTCTCCCTTCACTAACCAGCCTACCCAATGGTCCCTACTCGCTCCAACAACAATGCCATAAGGCTCTGTTGCCTGTTCCCACTCAATGTTTATCTTCTCTTGTGGAGGCAGAATACTGTACTTACAAAGTATCCTCAACTAACCTCACTTGTCACTGCAGAAATACATTCTCCCCCTTCCTCACTCCCTCCTACTCCCATTCCTCCTGTCCTTCCCCATTCTTTTGTTTCCCTCTCTTCCTCTATCTGGCCACCCTCCTTCTCCTCCATGATTATTACACCCTCCCTATCTTCCTCAGTCACTTCCATTCTTGATTTACTTGTGCCTCCTGACTACTCTCACCCTCAATGCCACAAGCAATCTCTGTGCTCCTCCCAGACTTGCAGGAGACCCTCATGATTAATGGACTAATTGGGGAATGCCAGGTCTGTTAAAGCCAATATTCCATAATATCTGAGGGTCCCCCCCCCCCATAGGTGGGATTTCAAGTACTGTACACATTTGAAAATAAATGAGTACAATAGCATATTCTAGTACTAAAAATGTAAACTATACCCATTTTACACTAACTTGGCCCATAATTTTGTCCTGTTGCAACTTATTTCACATCATTGTCATAGCACTTCTACGGTACATGACTAGTACAGTATTATTATAGTCTGTTATTACAACTCAGCAATCACAATGGGGAGAGGGCAATTTCAGGCCTGGCTGGAGTAAAATGGGTAGGAAACACATGTTCTGTGACCAACTGCACCCCATTTAACGGACACTTCATTACAGCTGACATATTCAGTGGCCTTTGTAGTGACCACTAAATCCAATACAGTAAATTCTCAATTATCTGTTGTTGCAGTATCTGACCCAATGCAATATCTGGTGCTGCTGGCTTGGCTCTATTAAAGCAATATCTTGCGCTGCAACGGGACATAACTGATGGTTCTATGCAATATCCAGTATTGGGGTGTATCAACTGGTTCATAAATGGTAGCCAACCAGTGCTGTATTACTGTATTGTATTACTACTTTATCATATTTTATGCTTAATTTTCATCTTTTACTCATGGGAAAGTTTTTAGGATAGAAGGTCGAGACGGACAGTAACTCAACATCAGGCTCAATGTCAAATATTGAACCAATGGGGGATACCACGCAATATCTGGCATTTCACATTATCTAGCATAAGGCTTGGCTGAATTACGCCGGATAATTGAGAGTTTACTGTATCTGGTCTACCGAAGTCCATTAAACTGACAGTCTACTGTACAAGTCTTTACACCTAGCCATATGTTAAGAATGCTAAGAAATTAGTTATCCTCTCATACATTGCTGAAAGGGAGCCCTACACATCGTATCAATATGCACCCCACGCAGAGCAGCTGTGGCATCCATCTGGGAGTCAGACCTCTCTGTAATTCCCTGCATACCTTGCTATGGGATGAACTCAGGTCCAACCCTGGTGAGGCACTGTCTAACACAAGGGGGTGCCAGATCCTTACATGGTGTACAAACTGTACATACAGCACCTGCTGGACTGTACAATATCAGTCAGCAGAAATCAGCTCAGGTGTGTGATAATGTTTTTAGACCCAAAAATGTGCTACATTATAAAGGTAGGAGTGCAGATTTTCATCTCGCTGTAATATTGAAAACCACTATAACCAAGGGATCACTGTAAATACCTCCTTGTCAATACAATCCATACCATTTTTCTTCTTGTGTATCTCATTGCTAAAAGCTTGACAGTGCATTAGTGTCATGGTAAGGATGCAGTGGATTTACGGTACGCAACTAACCACACAGGATATACTGTATCAAGAAATTCTCCTGCTGCTCTCTGGTGAGATTATTCCCCCTAATGCCTTCTGGATTAGCTGTCACCTTACCTCTCTCTCTCTCTCTCTCTCTCTCTTCCTCTCTCTTTCTCTATATATATATCCTCATGCTTGGTTAGGTCTGCCTATCCTCCTTCTGTCTGCCTTGCTAACCTACCTTGCCCTACCTAACTCTGACACCAGGGGTCTGGTGTACAGTGTCTGTACGGCAAAATACAGTGATATTTTATCATGCTTATTACATTATTTAAAGGGTTTTTTCTATGCCTGGACACTTATACTTTAAGGCTATAGGGTTTTATAGGGGAATAGACCCCTTTTGGGGGTTACTGCATCACTATCCGTCAGCATGTCATTTTCCGCACCGCCTTACCCACAATACGAGTACCGGGTATACTGGATAATTTAGAATTTACTGTATTTTTCTTTAACTCTTCTTAAACTTTCCTGTCTCTTTTCCCATCTACTGTATCTATCCTTTCCTTCATTCTTGTGTTTTCTCTGCCACACAGTCTCCATACTGTTTTTTCCTCCTAATGCTTGAGTGGCAAAAATATAACTGAAAATCTGTAACACCTTACCAAACACAAAACAGTAAATAATGAGAAAATATGATAGATACAGTCATACCTTTGCCAGCATTTTCAACCCTAATGCATTCTCTAAAAACTACCTCACACTACTTAATACACTGCATGTTCCTGAGAAAATGCATGTTTTACTACCTCATGCCACCAGATCTGAAGGCATGAACCTACTGTGTTTAAGGTGAGGTTTTTTTGCAAGAAAGGCATAACCAGTATGAACTAATGAATCATGTTAATCCAAAACATGGCTGTGAAACTTGCATGAGCAGCAATCCAATGGTAAAGTGCAGTTAAATAGGTCAAAAACAAAAATACATGTACACTCTGGTCCCAATTAGCGCGTGATCAAACAGTGCAATTCTCAGATAAAGCGAGCTGTCTCTTAATATCCACAACATCTCAAATTAACAATACTGGTGAAGCCACCGCAGCAGATGTGATTACTGCAGCATCTATCGAGGATGCATTACAGGAGGTGAGACAAGAGGAGGTTACACCGATGCCAGCAACACCAGAAACACCAGGAGAGCTCTCCATTATGCAAATCAGCCGAATCTTGGCTGCTGCAGTGGCTATGACGACAACCTACTGGATGTGCTCAGTGCGGAGAAATAGGAAAAAAATGGTGTGTTTTCAACTCGTGCTTTATCCCACTTATCCTTGATCTTAAGAGCTAATATTTATGTCAAACTTCAATCTTTCTACCATGGTTTGCAACAAACTACATGTCCGTATGTATTCCAAGCCAGGAGAACGATTTGAGAGAATACAAAGTGTGTTTTGAACATCTGACACATGGAGGAAAGAGCCCAGGCAGAGGTGGAAATTTACATCAAACCACAAAATTTTTTTCACACAAACTAGGGTTACTACTACGTTACCACATTAAAATAATTACAATAATAATAAATAAAAAATGCTTCCAGCCAGTCTCGTATGGTTTTATTATAATATTCCACAGTGTTTATGCTAGACTTTAGTGAAACAGTAACTATATTCTCCAGGGTGTGGCGTATGTTGTACCCTCTCCAGAACTGCTGTACTGTTGTCCTGTCATCACTGTCGCAGGCCCTTACCAACTGCTTCATCATGCAGCAGAGGTAGTAAGCCTTGAAGGCAGTGACCACCCCTTGGTCCATTGGCTGCAACAAAGACATGGTGTTGGGGGGTAGGAACACCACCTCAATATTGCTGGTACATTCCTTCACTGCAGGTGGGTGGCAAGGCACGTTATCCACCACCAGGAGAAATCTGTTCACCAGATTTTCATGAGATGCATACCTCTTCAGCACACAAGAGGTATGAGTGAAAATACGACGAACAGATATCTGAAGTCAACCAAGCATTCTTGTTTGACTTCCAGATAACCCCAAGGTTCTCCTTAACATACCCCACCAGAGCCCTGGGGTTCTCTGAGTGATAGACTAGGTGCGGCTTCAACTTGAGGTCTCCCTCGGCGTTGTCCCCCAGCAGCAGTGTCAGCCGGTCCTTCGAGGCCTTGAATCCTGGCATAGACCTTTCCCCTGTTGTAAGATATGTCTTGGAGGGCATTCTCTTTCAAAAGAGCCCAATCTCGTCAAAATTCAAGATCTGCTTCGCACTATAGCCACCCGACGCGATGATGCGTTTCAACTCATCAGGAAACGCTGCCGCCTCCACTGTATCTGCACTCGCCGCCTCACCGTACATCTTCACGTGGTGGAGATTTGCCCACATCTTTAACTAGTTAAACCACCCATGGCTAGCCTTAAAGGTCTCACTTGCATCAAGCTCATGCTGGACCTTTAGCTCGTCCCAGAGCAAGAGAGCCTAAGTGCAAATAATAGCCTGGCTCATGGGTGCCTTGTGCCGGTTCTGATCTTCCACCTACGTGCACAGCATCCGCTCCAGCTCCTCCATTGCAAGCTCTCGCTGGCGGGTAATACAGGAGGCGGATAAGATTGCAACCTCCCCAGCAGCAGCCTTAATGGCCTCCTTCTTTATGATCATGGAGACGGTCGACTGGGTCAGGTGGAGAGCCAAGCCGACAGAACACGGACCTTAGCCTTTGTCGTGTTGCTTAACCCCTACACGCCAGGGGTTTTCCGATGTTGTATGCTCCTCCCTACAGGGGATATCTGTGACGGAAAAAAATACCCTTACTTCAAACCTTAATATCTGCCAAACTATAACAGCTAGAGAAAAAATTAAAGATACATAAGAATCACCAACTCTTCCTCTTTCAAATGAAAGTATCTCCATGTCTCTAGGTGGTCCTGTCGATGAGTTAGGATGTTAAAGTTCAAAGGGTAGTGGGGAGACGCATGCGGCTATACACGTCAACCAACGTTATTCCGCGCTCAAAATCATGACTGCTATACATGTCAGCCGGCGGTTAGGGGTTAAGGACATCCAATTTCATCTCCAGTGACACAGTCTTACGTGCATGCTTCACAGGAAACACCAACACTAGCAGGCCGCTTACCACCACGACTAGGGCCTCCACTAGCACCACCACTAGCCCCACCACGTGCAGCACCCTTACCAGACATTATCTCACTTATTTGGGCCCAAAATCACACAATATTGTACTTCACACATGATTAGCATCACTGCTTTACTCACGGCACTGCTCAAACACAGATACGATGCACTACGATAGCAACTTGCATAATGCTGGTGGTGCAGTATGATGCGTGGTGGGCGAGCGTAAGGGGAGATCCTCACTCTGAGATGGCCAGTGCGAGAAGAGCGATAGGGGTGAGCGCGGGATGAGTGATGGCTATGGAGCTTGCGCGAGTGTTTCTGTGCATCCTGGGAGGCAGGCGGGCTCAGCTGGCCCCGGGAACACGCGCAATTCAAAATTTCGGCCCGTCATCTGCGGAAGCGACATCGGAGGGCCCATCGTTAAACTGGGGCTTGCCCATCAGGTATCGGGGACTGGTGCAATTTGTACCCCCATCGCTAAGCTGAGGTATTGCATCTAGGGGTATCGTATATCGGGGTATTGCTGTATATATATATATATATATACAGTAATCCCTCTAATATCCGAACGCCCAATATCCGAACATCCCCACTAACCGGACATAATTCTCCTGGGATCCAATATTCCCAAAATGGGCCAAAAACTGCAAAAAATTCGAAAAAAATCTGACTTTTTTCCCTCCCATAATTTGAAATTCCCGCCTGGCGCCAAACAGCTGTTACACCATGGTCCCTTCACCCCTTCCTTCCTCCCCTCCCCCTCCCTGTCAGGTTGCCATTTGGTATTTTTCATTACCAAGTGTGGGCCAATTTGGTAATGAAAAATTCGTTTGGTAATGAATTAGAATAATGCATTACCAAATGGATTTTTCACATGTATGAGGATACACAGGATGGAGATGGTGGATTGTTTGCTCTCTCTGATTAATCTGCTACCCTACATAGTGTGAAAATAATCAACATGGTGTTAGTTATAAGGAGAGTGATTACATGTATTTCCACTTGTATATATAATTAGTGAAGAATATATGCTAGCTTTACGAATTTGGTAATGAAAAGTTATATTTGACAATGAAAGTTGAGGAGATTGGTAATGTGGCTGTTGCGATCTGGCAACTCTGTTACCCCACCAACATCAACAGTCACAGCTTAACTCCGATGGAGAGCAGATACTCATAACAGTGCAAGCCACAGGTGCTTGTTTTTTGTGAATAAACAGTGAATAAACTGCAATACCTTGCCACTAGAACACACAGGAATTTACAGTGTTGTGCAGTGTTAAGAAATTAGAATTTAGAGTGCAGAGGATTAACTGTGGACTGCAAACTGGCGGTTCAAACCAGTCCAAGACCAAGGGACTTGTAAGTACCCAGAATGTTTAATATTGTATAAACTCACCTCTAAAACCTCATTTTATGGTTCTTTTGCATTTATTTCAGTCTTTTATGTCCCTTGTTGGTGTGATTTGGGTCTTAAATAGGTGCAATGCATGTCCAGAGGGAGTTGTATAGGTGTTTTTCAGAGTTAGGGTCCATAAGTACTAGTCCATAAGCTGGGGCCCAATATCCGGACAGGACCACTATCCGGACCTGCCTATGGCTCTATTGATCCGGATATTGGAGGGGTTACTGTATATATATATATATATATATATATATATATATATATACATATACAGTACAGTAATCACTCTAATATCCGGACGCCCAATATCCGAACATCCCCACTACCCGGACATAATCGTCCCGGGATCCAATATTCCCAAAAGGGTCCGAACCCCCCCCCCCCCAAAAAAAAAAAAAAAAAATTCCCGCCTGTAATTTGAACTTGCCGCACGCGGCGCAGGAGAGCATTGTTGTGGCGCGTCATTCCTCCGACGTCCGATAGAGCGCCGCCACATCCTCCCCACTTTCCACCTGTCTCTCGCCGCGAGTGCACACTCGTCGTTATGGCTGCCCACGTGATTGCTTTTGTGGTGGTGCCTTACCTGCTGCAGGCACTCCTGCTGCTCTCGGGCCTCCTCTTAGTGTGTGTGATGATGGCCCCGCCACCTGAGAAAAGGAAGAGAGTGGTGTTGACTCTGGAGAAGAAACGGGAGATATTGGAGAAAGTAGATCTGGGGTGGTCTTCTTCCCGCATTCTCCCCGAGCTTAACCTGGCCCGGTCTACTTTGTTCGATATTAAGAGATCCCGAGACAAACTCATGCAGTACACGGCTGACTTCTCGTTGAGAAGCAAACACAACGTGGAGAGGAAGGTTATGTTTACCCCCAAGTTTGCAGAAATCGACCGATCCACGTTGATTTGGTATCAACAACAACGTGCTGCTGGTGTGATGGTACGTGGAACGGAGCTGAAGGCTGCTGCTGAGAAGTTCGCCAGGCTTCACAACACCCTAGACATCAAGACATCCGAGGGTTGGCTCTTTGCATTCAAGTTACGGCATGGCCTTACCAACCGTAAAGCACATGGCGAAGTATTGAACGCTAACAAGGATGGAGTTGACGAGTTTCGGCACAAGGTGAAGGGCTTGATTGACAGGGAGGGCCTCACTCTCGGTCAAGTCTACAACGCAGACGAAACTGGCCTGATCTACCAGATGACCCGCCGACATGTCATAAAAGTATCCCCACTAATACCAATACACCAGTCCTGTATGAGACAGCCCTAGCATGTATTCAATATGGACAGTGGGTGTTAGCGCCGAAGTGGTGACATGTAGAGAGGTGTATGGTATGTAGGAGGACTACTGGGCCTTGAGAGCAGGCTGTGAAGCCTATGCCCAGAGTCGGACACATAAAAAAAAAAAAAAAAAAAAAAAAAAAAAAAAAAATTCTATCACTCGCTGCCAACGAACACTCTAGCCGAGGAGACGGAGAAGCGTGTACCTGGCAGCAAGCTCTCCAAGGAACGGATATCTGCTTTGTGTTGTGCCAATGCTAACGGCAAGCACCGGCTTAAGCCCGTTGTTGTTGGCCGCGCAAAGCAGCCTCAGTGCCTTCGTGGGGTGATGGATGTCCTTCCTGTCGTCTGGTACCATTCTTTGAAGGCATGGTTTACAGCTGTGATCTTCAAAGACTGGTTCCACCGCCACTTCGTCAAGGAGGTCATCCATTACCAGATGAAGACACTGGGAATCCCATGCGACCAGGTAAAGGCCCTCCTTCTCCTCGACAAGGCACCTGCCCACCCGTGCGACAAGGACTTGGTTGCTGAAAATGGCCGTATTAGGTGCATGTTTCTGCCACCTAATACAACTGCTCTCATCCAACCAATGGACCAAGGAGTGATCATGCCAACAAAGCGCCTATACTGTCGGAAGTTCCTGGACGAGGTGATGGTTGTTCTCGAGGACGAGAACGAGTGCAGGGAGGGACGGGACACACGAGGCAAGCGGACTTTGGAAAACCTTTGCCGCTACAACATCAAGTCTGCGCTGTACAACTGGGCTAGTGCATGGAAGGAAGTCCCTGTGAAGACTCTGGAAAATGGTTGGTCTCGTCTGCTTCTCGGAACGGATGTGGAGTACGATTTTCTAGGATTTGACGTGGATGACTTCCATGCACGGCTACGTATGCACGGCGACAATGTTGATGTGGACGATGTTCGTGAGTGGTTGGATGACGACGAGGGTGATCCTGGGTATCAGACGTTGTCTGATATTGAGATCGCGTCTTCAGTTGCAGGTGTCAGTACCGAACTTGAAGATTCCGACGAGGAAGGCGACGATGATGCAGACTCCTCTCAGCAGGACACTACTCCAGCCATCCCCAAGCTGAGCGCACTCCGGGAACATCTAGAGTTCGTCCTAGACTACCTGGAACACCCGGACTGCGACAGGGAGATGGGGCCCTTGGGACTTGTGGAGGAAGTGCGTGCTTTCAGGTAGCGCATCATCAATCGTCAGAATCGTCGGTCATTGCGTCAATCAACCATTGACAGTTTTTTCAGGCCCGTGACCCCCACTGTGCCCAGCCCTGGCTCCACTCCGTTGCCTCCCCAAGATAGGCCCTCATGCTCCGAGCCACAGCCCAGCACATCAGCCACGGTGGAGTCACCGCTCGACGTGAGTTTGCGGCTGTCTTCAGAGTCGTCTGCAGTGGGTACGCCATCACCACGACCCAGCGATGTACCCCTAGGTCACCTGCCAGTGATACTCTCGGACTTTGACAGGGAATAAACAGCAAGAACTTCTCCACTAGACCACACGGGAATTTAGAGTGTTGTACAGTGAAAAAAAGTGTGTTGTGTTAAGGATTTACAGTTGTGAGAGAAAAGACTCAATTGAAACAAAATTTAACGTAAATAGACTTGTTTGTTTTGGCTTTGGAAAATTATAAGAATGGGAAAAGTTAAAGTGCAACACTTAGTAAGTTACAATGGAGCATTAGTTAGACAAGAGTGCACACTGTGAAGAGAACGGACTTCTGTGTGCGATTGACTAAGTTCAGTGCAAGACTTCAGGAACAGTGTACTGCAAGTGCTTCAGGAAATCCTTCTTACTGTCAGAGTCCGAGAGGAGGCGGTTATTCATGGCCATGGACTTGCTGTAAGTAGGCAGAATGTTTCATACTGTACTTTTTTCCATACTATACTTAGCTCATTTCACTCTTTAATGTCCTTTATTGGTGTGAATAGGGTGTTAGGAGCTATGCATGTGCAGTAGGAAGGTGTTTTTCTGAGTTAGGCTAGGTTAGGGTCCATAAGTACCAGTTCAGAAGCCAGTCACCAGAATGTTTATTATTGTATGAACCTACAGTACTTCTAAACCCTCATTTTATGTTTCTTTTGCATTTATTTCAGTCATTTATGTGCCTTATTGGTGTGATTTGGGTCTTAAATAGGTGCTATGCATGTCCAGAGGGAGTTGTATAGGTGTTTCTCTGAGTTAGGGTCCATAAGTACAAGTCCATAAGCTGGGGCCCAATATCCGGACAGAACCAATATCCGGACCTACCTATGGCTCTATTACGTCGGATACTGGAGTGATTGTATATATATATATATATATATATATATATATATAGATAGATAGATATAGATATGTGTATATATATATATACAGTGGTCCCTCACATTTAGCAATTTAATTAGTCTGGCAAAACCATCGCTAAATGCAAAGTGTACTTTATATGGGAAAAATATCAGTTAGTCTGCGCCCATCCTCGAAGTCACCCTTTTGACTCTCGATTTCCTTCTTTAAGTGCTGAAAATGAAACACAGTGTATTAGCAATACATTATACAGATAGAGTGCTCTATGGTTATACATCTACTCACCAGCGAAAAATGCCAAATGCTCGGAACTGAGAGAAAAAAAAGCACCCAAGGTCACCAGACACTCACAACAATGATAACAATGGCGGTCTGGTGGCGGACAGGTAAGGCATTTCACACCCAACATTTGCTAAATGCGAAAATGGCTAACTTGATAAACACTAAACGCGAGGGACCACTGTATATGTGTATGTGTATATATATATGGGTAGGGTTAAGAAGGAAGTAAAAACTATATATACTGTATATATGTACAGTCGTCAGCAAAAATTCGCTGCAAGTGTACTCGTGTGATGTGAGTCCTTTTGTCTGGCAACAGTGTAAGGGTACTAGTTGCCACGTAGACTTTTATACACTTTAACGACGTGTTTTTTAAAAGTGGTACTAGGGGCTGGCTAGAGTACAATATTATGTATACCGTATTTAATTACTATAAAAAAAAATGCAAGAGCTGACAGAATGTTATGAAACGACGTACGAGCGTAATACTCTGACATCCCTCATAACCGTGTCTAAACTCCCTTCCCCTCTCTCCTCCTTTCTCCTCCTGATGTCCCCCCATCCCTCCTTCCCCCTCCTACTCCCAAGTCACATTCATGCCTCTCCACTTTCTCCTCTCCCCACTCTCTCAACCTTCATTCATTTATCGACAGCACTAACCCAACTGGTGCATCATAATTCTCTCTTGACAGTTTACTAAACCAATATATACTGTCCATTGCTCAATTGCTCGAAAAGCTTTAATAAAATGTATCCAAGGCTAATTACCAATATTCCTTCCTGTTCTAATCCCATTCTCACCCTCCCCGTCTGATTCTCACTCTTTTTATTCCAGTTGTCATTCTTTTCTCCACCCCTTGCCACTACCAACAGCCTCTAGATACAGAAACGTTTGAGGTCTCATTCTTGTGATGTATTCCTTACTGTGTGTGTGTGTGTGTGTGTGTGTGTTTAGTGAGCCTGGCAGTTGGTGGTTATTATTTCAGTAGGCGAAATTAAACAAACATTTATGACCATTCCTCCTACTTTCTCTCTCTCTCTCTCTCTCTCGTTCCAAGGAAAACGTTCCCATCCTCCTCATACTGTTCACTGATTCATGAAGCAGGATCAGAACCCATCATGTTTCGAACTACTGCATCATATTTGGAGTAAAGAGTGGGTGAAAAAGACTGAGGCATGGCAAGATACTCTCGAATGTAAGGAGCTAAAAGGTTACAGGAATAGACAAGAAATGAAGAAAACTGCAGTTCCTTACGTAGATCTGCGCCGTGGTTAGGGTAGACAGGGTGCGGAGAGAGGGGAGTGGAAATGAAGGAGCATGGGGGGGGGGTTGAGAGGTTGGGGGGGGGGTTGAGAGGTAGGGGGGGAGGGACATGGGGTGGGTACGAGGGAGAGAGCAGAAGTTTTATCACTACAGTACAACATTCCTCTGTCGTCTTTTGCTCATTTTTGTGCTAATCAGATATAAAGGCTATTGCATTCTGGACGATTTATAGCACTAATTCTTACAAAACACGTCTTTAAAGCGTAAAAAAGCCTGTGTGGCAACTAGTTCCTATACACTGTTGCCAGACAAAACAACCACATCACACGAGCAGGCTTGCAGCGAATTTGTGCTGACGACTGTACATATATGGATAAGGGATGGCATTGTTAACCCTTTCAAGTTTCTGGGCTGGACAGATTATGTCTGTGCTACAGTCAGCTGCTCTCACGCTGATCCACATCTTCGCATCGTGACCTTTTCTTTGATCACTCTGTGTGAATACACTTTTCATGATAGACTGTTGGTTTTGGTGTCATTTTAAAGCTGAATAATTGTACTTTATCATAGTATGTCCAAAAAAGAAAAAGTCAAAATGATAAACTGAAGTTAGGCAAAAACCAAAAATTTTATACATTGCTGTAGAAAAATATTCACCAAGAATAAAGTAATAAAGAGATAAAGCCATGAGTCAGACCACCTGTGCAGTATCCGCCATGCATAGAGCAGCCATTCTGTGATGTCATGCTCCACTCTCTGTTATGATAAGTAAATACGATTTATGGTAAATATTTTACAAAAGTATCTTAAAATGACACATAAATGCATCATTGGAATCTCTGAGGTTGGATTTGAAATTATGCGAAAACATGTCATCGGAATCTCAAAGGGGTAATGAATGATGATGGACAGCTATGTCAAATCTGATGTATGCAGATGATGTGTTCCCTGTTAATAGTGGACAAGAGCTTGATAAATTGGTGCAGTTTTGTGGATGTCTGTGAGCAACAGGCTTTGAAAGAAAATTTTAATGAAAGTCAAATGGTGGTGGTGGTTGAGAGAGAAAATAACTTGCATTGGGAAATGATGGTGATTGGAGAGAGATGTAACTTGGTGGGGGAATTTAAGTATGTGGTTCATCGATAAAGTAACTCACAGTGTAACATTGTGGTGAATGAAGGGAGACATAAGAGGAAAATCATTACAAACTTTATAAAACTTCAAGAATGACTTTTACTACCATTTACTTTTATAAAACTTATTGATATAATGTAATGAGTCATTTCATAGCATAGATGCACAGTTTGTAACCGCAAAAATGTTCGCTTGCTAAAGTGCTTAGCATATGACTTCTTTGGTTATTGCAAAATTCACTAAATCACTTGTAAAATTTATCACAGTAATTCACAGTATAAAATAACACATTCAGCCACTCTACTATGATTTTAGTGCAATTTGGGTGTGTATTAATTCGTATTATTTATGAGAGGGGGGGGGTCACAAACTGGTTTAGACCAGCTCATCGAGGGTATATGTACTCGTTTGCGTGTACATATATATGTATACAATTTTTCAGTACTAGGGTAATTTTCAGTGTTTGCAAGTTTAACCCCTAAAGTTGGAGTCACTCATCCACCAAATGAATTTTTTCCCATAAGTTATGTGTTTCAATTAGTGTGATATCAAATAGCGCACCCTCGCACATCCACCATATAGGCTCGTTAATTGGGACCAAGGTGTATCTGTTTTAGGTGACACCATTAACTGAACATATCATACTTTAAAAGAATATCAGCAAAACAGAATTATCTCTAGCACAAATTACTCCCATTAATAAGCACTACTACTGTATTACTAAAATTTAGTTCATCCAGGCAAAGATATTCATCCTGTTTCATTCATTACTACTCTGCTACACAACCTGGAGTGGGTCTCTGTCTCTCTCTGAAACCAAAACCTCCACTTTAGTCTCCAGCAGAGTGGTCAGCAGGGGACGCAGGACAGAGACCAGGTAGCCACGCTCAGAATTGGAGTGGTCAGTAAGAATGACTGTGGTTCCTGCCTGTGTTGCATCAAAGACATCGTGATGACTCATTTCACCAGTCAGCCACAAGTCTGACTGTCTTCCTCGCAGCACTGATGAGCCTGACCCTGCACACACACTCACACTACGAACCTCTGATGCTGTAAAAAAGAGGATCAGCATTTAAGCATTATCATCATTATCATCCAAATATTTTTCTCCATCTAAGAATGACAAGACATAAAATCCAGACAGCGAGGAAAAAAAAAATGATACTAGGAGAAACTAGCTATCTATCTATAACCAGATGCCATAATCCCATAAGAGGTGGCCATTTGTCTTTTGAGTTACTTATTTATAGGGGGGAACACTAACCCTCTGCCAACCCACTTGATGGCACATAGGGCACACATGTGGGTTGGTTATATGGTTATCACTCAGCACTGTAAATGGTTTCCTGGCTTACAGGAAACCATTAGGCTGGTCACTCAGTGTAAAGCCACATGAAAAGGAAAGAAGTGTAGTAAAAAGTGACAGAAAAGATGGGAGAAATAGGAAGAGAGGAGGGCAGACACAGAAAAAGAAGGGTGAGGATGAGGGATGAAGTAGGCAGCACTGAAGTAGGTGGTGCTGCCTATTTCTTCCTCCACCATTATCATTCCTTTTCTGGATTGTTTGTGGACCTGCCTCCAGGTGTTCTCTCTGTACATCTGCTCCTCCTGCATCAAAGGCAGGTAATGCTGGCTGGAAACCTTCACCCTCCTGCCACACAAAAGTATCAGGTTTGCCGACACCAGGGTGGCTTGGGAGTGATGTTGGCACACTTGCATGCTTCTTTGCACCACACACACGCCTACACCCATGGACGCGAGCATGGGGATTGCCAGGAGCACGGCCACGGGCATGAAGATTGCCAGGGGCACGGCCACGAGCAAGGGGTGGGAGGGGAAGGAGAGGTGGAGGTGGGGGAGGAAAAGGGTGATGAGTCACCTGATGTGGGGTCTCCCTGGGGAGATCCTAGCTGGCCAAGCTGACCACATGTGGCCAAAGATTGCCATCTCCTCACATAACATGAAGGGTCAGGTTGTGGAGAAATGGCCCTTGAGGTGCTTGGTTGCAGTGATGAGGGTCTTGGCAGGGAGGGATTGCACCACACTTGTTGCAAGTGTGGTGGTAAGACACGGCAATGGCATTTATGTACAGTATGTGTTGTCTGTCACTCTCACCACCGTCTCCCTCATTTTCCACAGCCCCACGATCATCCACCTCTTCCTCAGAGGTGACGGTGTCATTGTCATAGGCCACTCCTGCCTCTTGATGCAGAGTAGGGACCTTTTCCGAAGTCTCAGAGTGGGAAGGGGTCAGAGCACGTGACATGTTGCTTTCAACATGATAACTTCCCGCTTTTTCTGAGGAACTTTTGCCACTGTCCGATAAACTGGACACGAGCTCATCCAACGCATGTCCTATGGGACTATCACTGAGTCCTTTTCTTGTATCCACGGGCAAAAGTTTGGCAGGGGTGGATGACACAAGAGGGCCGCATGAGGCGGGGATGGAATCGGACAAGGAGGATTCAGAAGACATCGTTCTACACCAGGGCAAGTCATGGGACAGACTGAACCACCCATGCATGGGCTGGCAGGAGTCTCTCCCTACCCATTGGTACTGATATGAAATGGCAGCCGGTTCAAATGATAGCGGGAAGACATTTGTGGCTCTTCCTGTCACCCAGCAGTCCCCATCCACCCAGTTTGCCAGGGCATATGCTGCTTCCCGGTAAGTAAGGGTTTAAAATCCAAATCCAAATAAAAATTCTGAAGGAACTGTTATACTTCAGTGTAAACTAAAATATTAATAAATTTTTTTATGTACCTCCATTTTTTCACATTTGCTAAAGGAAATTGCAATTTGCAAGTAACAACCAAATTTAGCACTAAATTCCTAAAACTGTAATAAAGGTACTGATAATTAAGTTGTGTATATTATTGCATTATATATATTTTACTGAAGATTACTAGAAAAAATTAAATGAAACTAAATTTCTGGTCACAGTTCTTGTACTGTACCATCGAAAGTAAACATTAAGCCTAAGTCATATCATTAATGGAACACCGCCAGTGTGTACCATCAGACTCGCAAGTTCATACCAGTTTGCCACAGCTGCTTGACAGAAGACTGCTGTCTAGATATTTGTATCAAGCTTCATTCTAAATATTCCTTATGTTTTAGTTTAAACATTTTACCATTTAAGAATGTGGGATAAGAATGTATCTTTGAAAATAATCATCATTACAGTATTAGTTCACACCTAAACTGATGGAGAAATAACTGCTATAGTCTAGGGTCACTGGGTAAAAGAAACATTTATTTTTCACCATTACTCAGCTGATTCTGATACGATTACGATTGTTGGATAATTTTTCCCTTCTGATAGCGATACCGATATCAATCAGCTTTTGCTTGCCAGTTTACGACATTATATCACACTCTGCCTTGAGGCTGGCTGGAGGATTTTTCCTTACCCAGGAGATTCAAACCTGGGGTAAATGAAAACTGCACTAGAGTTAATAAAACAGTCATGCATATGCAACCCAGTATATATATATGGTACATATGAGTTTCATGCAGTGGTTTGTCAGAGGAAGTCTGACTGTGCACTATTATTACTATTGTTATAGGTATCATTATTACTGTATTATTATCATTCAATCATCATCTAATACAGTGTGGCCCCGTGAGAAGCACAGGAATGGGGCTAGGCAAGTTGGTCCTGAAATTTAAGATGAGAGTGACCAGCCTTACTCATCCCTGAGTGGCATTACATGAGCAATAAGCCCCAACCACCCTTTGGCTATAAACCTGCACCATATAATAATAATAATAATAATAATAATAATAATAATAATATAATAATAATAATAATAATAAAAATAATTAATAATAATAATAATAATAATAATAATAATAAGAGTGAGAGGAGTGGAAATGAGTTATTTAAGAGGAGCCTGTGGAGTCACATGGAGAGACAGGCTGACAAATGAGGATATAAAGGAGCGTTGTGGTGTGGATGTGGATGTGATAGGAAGCGTTAGGAGGAATACACTGAGGTGGTTTGGCCATGTGGAGAGGATGGAGGGTGAAAGACTGACAAAGAGAGTGTATGTGAGTGAGGTGGAGGGGGGAAGAGGGAGGGGGAGGCTGAGGATGAGATGGAGGGATGGGGTGGAGAGGTATATGAGAGAGGGGGGTGTGAGTTGGGAGCAGGGCAGTGAAATGGCGGGGGACAGGGCAACGTGGAGGTGATTTGTTTGTGGCCACCCCGAACGGGATTGAGGCGTCTGGCAATAGATAGATAGATAAGACAGAATAATAATAAAAAATAATAATAATAATAATATTATTATTATTATTTTTATTATTATTATCATTACTATTACAGTAGAACCTCTCTCATTTGGACTATATGGGGGGAAGGGTTGTCCGAATTAGCAGATTGTCCGGACCATCAGGTTAATCTCCAGTTCATACCAAACTCTATCTACATATGGTATGTTTGTTAATTATTAACATATGTGGCATATGTCAACCCTACATAACTGCAAAAGATGAAAGGATACCAGTACTAAAATAACAAAACTAATCATGTAAGATAGTTTTGTATTGCATAATTTACAGGTAAGGCCATGACAAGAAACTAGCCTACATTTTAAATTGTAGTAAGTGACTAAGGCCCGTGTAGGCAAAAAAATAAATTTATTAATTAACTGTAATATTTGGAATAAAAGTAAAACTTATGTAGGCAAAAAATACATTGTCATCTTTAGCATATTGATAACACCCATAAGGGCAAGAAGCTAATGTTTGATGTACAAGTAAAGCACATTTAAGTACAAAAAATAACCTACAGTAATCACTAAACACTGCAGAATATTCTGACCCATTCTTGTGTAAGCAAACTCCTCCTTTTAACACCTTTATTCATTACAGAAGCTACACTTGCATTGAGGGGCATGGTAAGGAGGATTAACTTTTGAAATACAGCATAAAAATATAAATGGTTGGTGAACTAGTTGATGGAACGAATGCTAGCGTGTGTTTAAACAGGCGCCCATGTAGCGACCTAGCGTGATCCGAGACGAAACGAATGATGATCGCTTTCCGCGCTGATAATGAAAATGACTTTAGACTTACTTTCAACATATTTTTGGAGCTTATTATTTTTAAATTTTGTCCAGATTAACAGAAATCCGGATTAAAGGGGTCCGGACCAAAGAGGTTCTACTGTATCATTATTATTATTATTATTATTATTAATCTGCAAGGCTTGGTGGATGAGTTTGAGAGAGTGTGTAAGAAACGGAACCTAAAGGTGAATGTAGGGAAGAGTAAAGTGATGGTCTTTGAGAGAGGCGAAGTTAGTGAATGTACAGCGAGGTTGGATGGTGAGGAATTGGAAAATGTGAGTACGTTTAAGTATTTGGGTAGTGTGATGAGTAAGGATGGAGGTTTGGAGGATGAAGTGCTTGAAAGGGTACAGCAGGGAAGAAAGGTTGCTGGTTCCTTGAAAGCAGTGATAAGAAACAGGGAAGTGAGCATGGAAGTGAAAAAGTTACTACATGACAGTATTGTGATACCAACTCTAACGTACGGAAGTGAAGCTTGGACATTGTTGGAAGGACACAAGTCAAGAGTGAGAGCAGTGGAAATGAGTTATTTAAGAGGAGCCTGTGGAGTCACGTGGAGAGACAGGCTGACGAATGAAGATATAAAGGAGCGTTGTGGTGTGGATGTGGAGTTGATAGGAAGCGTTATGAGGAACACACTGAGGTGGTTTGGCCATGTGGAGAGGATGGAGGGTGAAAGACCGACAAAGAGAGTGTATATGAGTGAGGTGGAGGGGGGAAGAGGGAGGGGGAGGCCGAGGATGAGATGGAGGGATGGGGTGGAGAGGTATATGAGAGAGGGGGGTGTGAGTTGGGAGCAGGGCAGTGAAATGGCGGGGGACAGGGCGACTTGGAGGCGATTTGTTTGTGGCCACCCCAAACGGAATTGAGGCATCTGGCAATAGATAGATAGATAGATTATTAATCTGGGATACAATTTTCTTGTACTTACACATGTCTGTCTTCTGAGCTAAAGCTACACGCACATGAGGTAGTGATAGGTAAGTTTTAACCTTGTCCACCGCTTCCTTGATTGTGATAGGTACTGACAGCATGCATTGCCGCCCCATGCCATATCCAAGCTCTGGAATCTGTGTGAAGAATAAGGTAGGTGTGGATGAGGTGACACAATAAATACAATATTAGTTTTAAATTGTTGGTGACTTAAAGGAAAGATAATGTAGCTAAATAGGTGTTGCATGCCTGCTGTAATAGGGAAGAGATGCAAGCACAGTCTGGAGGAGCAATGACCAAAGTAATTAGCTAGGCTGAAAGAGATACATAATCCTGGTGAAGAGATGGAAGCTGAAGGGAATCAGTGACAGAAGAGCCAATGATGAGATGAAAAACTTTTGACTGCACCTGTTCAAAATGTTTTAATTGGTGATACTGGAGACAGTGCACTATGGACTGGTGGTAACTGTGAGAGTGACTTAGATGGAGTGGCGAGCTAACTGCAGATATACATTGCAAGACTGGGAGGAGATTGGATTCCTGTTATTAGTTCAATCAGAATTTGTCTCCCAGATCTGAAGAGGGGTCAGGTTCACTGCCGTACTTCTCTGAACAAACTATCAAGAACATTAAATTGCACATGACATCCACATCTGCCATCATAATATGTTACAGTAACACTTCACTTAATTTATTCAGCAAAACAGAGACCTTTCACAGTAAAGTGGTTAATAAAACAATACTACAGTACTAAGCAACGCAGAATTCTTGAGATCATGCAGGTAATGTGAAATTATTTTTTTGTTGGAGCAGATAAAGATTTTATCTTTGCTCAAGCAACACAAGTGCAATAAAAATCAAAGTCAAACAGTGTAAAGATTTTCTCCTCTTTCAACACCTCAAACATATCTTACAAATTCATAAATACAATTCATAAATTTTGATGGATAAGGTCAGAGATTTATATTTTGAGATGAACATTCCAGCAATTTTAACATGTCTGTCTGATTTTTCTCTCTCTCTCTCTCTCTCTCTCTCTCTTACCTCGGGAATTAGTTTTTGTCACTGTGTATTGTTTATTTAAGTGCATGATTATGCACGAAATGTGCGTTCTCTCCTAGGCTGTAGAATATGCACTATTGTGTAATAAACTGTGAGTTCTCATCTAGGTTGTAGAATAATCTGTGCTGCTCTAGTGGTGGCCACGAGAAGGTATTTAAATGGACTGTCCCATCTCCACATGAGTCAGTTTGTCAGTGGCGGACAGACAGTGACAGAGAGAGGGTCAGTAACGGACAGAGTTAGTTAGTCAGCGAGAGTCAGACAATGAGAGCTAGTCAGTGAAGGACGGAGTTCTGTATTTCATGGCACATAAGAAGCACTTTTTTCCCTAAAAGATACACGGAAAAGTCCCCGTGCATCTTCAAGGATGAATGTCATGAAATCAGACTGATGTTAGCTCTGGCTCTACGGTATTCAAAACAGCCACATATACAGGTAAGTATCCTATAAACTGTTTATCACTGGTAGAATATACAATAAAAAACATTTAATTAAACTAAACCTGCTGATAAATTGTGAAAAATATGATGCACTTGAACGTTTACTCAGAAGATTCATGAAAAGCTTTAAGAACAGCCAAAACTCTTGTGTTTACATACTGACACTGCTGTCACCTGGTGTCTGCTGGTGAATATAACTTGAAGCCCTCAATGCAAGCATGGATTTTTAGGATGAACAAGTGGGTTTTTTTTTCATCCACTGCCAGACACCATGTATCCCAAACGGGGTGGCCAAGGGCTTAGAGTTAATTGTTTTACAGGGAGGGGCACTAATCCTCCACCAACCCCACTTGACACATAGGGATGCCAACAGCATCTGGTGTTCCCAGGCGGTCACCCATCCAAGTACTAACCAGACCCAAAGTGTTCATAAGTTTTAATTGGGCTTTATATTTTGTGATTTTATATTATGAGGGAGGGGGGGGTGAGTTGGGGGGAGGGGAGTCAAATGGTGGGTGACAGAGTGACTTGGAGGCGTTTTGTCTGCGGCCACCCTTTGCGGGATTAGGGCGTCGGGCTATAGATAGATAGATAGATAGATTTTATATTCTCCTTGCATGAATCATGCTGATACTTTACACGATCAAGTGAATACTGAAATGCTGCCACCTGGTGTCTGCTGGTGAATATAGCTGAAATTCCTCAATGCAAGCATGGATTTTTAAGATGAACAAGAGTTTGTAACTTTCTACTGGCCTTTATATTTTGTGATTTTGCAATAAATTTGCATGAATGATGCTGATATTTTACATGCAGTCAAGTGACTTGAGGACAAACCCAACTGTGTTTACATCCTGACAGTGCTGCCATCTGGTGTCTGCTGGTGAATGTAACTGCAAGTTGTCAATGCATGCATGGAGAATGAACAAGTGCTTGTAACTATTTATTGGCCCTTACTTTTTGTGATTTTATATTCCCTTTGTATGAATCAAGCTGATACTGTACACACAATCGAGTGACTTGAGGACAAGCCCAGCTGCGTCAAGTTCAACAAAGCAGAAGAACGGTGAACTGAAGCAATATTTGGTGTGCATATGTATGACTGTGTTATGGATTTTCACTTTTATACAGTAGACTGATGAACAGTACTGAAATGAGATACTAAGTGAGTATGTTTACAAAAACACACTTTGTTCAAATTTTAAAAAAATAAAAAAATGTAAGGATGGACAGAAGCAATTTGTAGTGTTTAAATATAACTGTGATACAAATTTTCACTATTTTAGTTCTTATATTCAATAATAATGAAGCTACTGACTGACGAATACTACTGAATGGAGATCTTGGAAGATGAGTATGCCATTGTGTGAATGTGACTACTATATATCCAAGCTAAAGTTGTAGTGGGTATGGTTATTAGCCAAAAACTTTTTACCTCAGACTTCCTCTTTCAAAATTAGGGTGCATCTTACATGCCGCGAAGTATGATAGTCAGTCAGAGGGTCTGTGATCGACAATCAGTCAGAGACTAGACAATGAGTGAGTAACAGTGCGTGAGGTTGCTTAAGAGAGAAACCACTGTGTTTTGCTAGTGTATCTCAGCTGTGCCTGGAAAGAATAAATCCCTGACACGTTGAGTGACCTTTGATTAACATTCTGGCTTGTCCGAGCGAAGGAATCTTTGTATGCGGCATGTGTCAAGAGCGTAATGCTGTATGGTAGTGAGACCTGGGCAGTAAACAAAGGATATTCGCAAGCTGAAATGTACTTAAATGACATTCATTAGGTGGATGTGCAGTGCGTCCTTGAATGCGAAGCCTGGGGGTGGGGCTAGGTTTAATATGGAAGAGTTAAGGGGAAGGATGGGATCGGACTGTATTGGTGTTGTGATGAAGAGAGGTAGATTGAGATGGTTTTGGACTGTGGAGAGATGGGGGATGACAACTGGGTACAGAAAGTGCAAAAGTATTAACGTTGGGGGTAGGGTTGCAAGAGGTGGACCGAAAAAGACGTGGGATGAGGTCACAGAGTGTGGCCTCAGTGATAAAGGTCTGAAGGGGGAGACCGCGACAGATCAAGTAGCATGGACAGCCATTGTTAGGTGACAAAGGCTGATACACACAAGCATGTTGGAGCCTTTAAACAAAACTAAATGAAAATATGAGTTCTCTCTCAGGCTCTAGAATATACAGTACATTATTGTGCAAGAAAATGTAAGTTCTCTCCAGATTATTCTGTGCTGTTCTGGCTGTGAAACCGGGGGAGTATTTAATCCTTCACTGGCTGTGAGATAATACATTCATGTGCACCACAGACTGGCCCTAGGACTATTTTTTTGAATGTTGAAAATCAATTTTTTTTTAAATTACAGATGTGAAGAGAATTGCCTGGCACACCAGGCAATGTGTTTTTTCACTAAGATTTGCAGAAAAATCCACAAAATTACTTTGCATGCTCCAATAACATGTAAACAAATGGGTGACAGCATGCAAGATGAACTGACTGCCTGAGTGCCTGGGATGGTAGAGTAGGGTAGTGTATAGGTACCACTAACCTTTGTTCCCTTCCCATAATTGTTCACAGTTTTTTATAGATCGTGCTAATTTGATGTCCGTGACACTGGCACTCTAAGGTGTCGTTCAACGTTGGGGGCCACTGAGGTGCTAAAGGGACTATCCCGCTTCCAAGTGAATCAGCTAGTCAGTGGCAAATGGACAGTGACAGTCAGTAATGGACTGAGTTAGTTAGTGAGTGAGAGTCTGATAGTGTAAGTAGTAAGTGATGGATGGATAGTCAGACAATCAGTGAACAGACAGTGGGTCTGTACCATGGTAGTGAGTGAGGTAGTGCGCAAGAGAGAAAAGCCACTTCGTTTTGCTCATGTATCTCAGCTGTGCCTAAAGCCTTGAAGTGCTGAATGGCTTTGATAAACATTCTACCTGTCTAAGTGTTGTGTTCGATGCATCTACGAACCCTAAGGAGTAACAATATATAACACAGGGTACCCAATGATATCACACATTTACCTTCTCCAGCTTAGTTATGGATAAGTAGGCTGCTGAATCACCACCAACTTTATTGGTTAGTGAGATGACTGCTGGCAGTGTCCTCTCCTGGCACTGCACCATTATATGGCTCCCAACAGTACTGAAACACACGCATATTCTGCTTAGCAAACACAAACCACTGGCAGCAGCATGGTATAAGATCATAACTGACTTCACATTTCCTTATCTTTCACTCTAACTCAGATGATCAAACTACAACCCAACAGCTGGGTACATGCAAATTTAAGTCTCACTCTAATATATCTGCACAACAACTGTTTAAAGGAACCACAGGACAGATCATAAATGAGAATTCTGTATTTTAAGGGATAATTACTTGGAATGACAAAAGATCATACATTATTACATGTATCTGATAATCTTACACTACGGTAAACTCTCAATTATCCACTGGAATATAACCTACAGGAGTCGATATCCATCACAGCAAATAAGCCTGAATTTGAAAATTTTCACAGGATGCCCCCAAACTGAAATCTGCACCATTCATTTGGTGCCATGCCACCTATTCAAATTGGTGCTGTGAGTCCCGCCACCAAAACACTGCTGTATGTCTTGTCACCAAAACACTGCTTTTGATGTTGCCAAATCTGACAAGTTTCTTTCTAATTTGTTAATCTGCTACCTGTACGTCACTATCCTTTGTTTTCTGCTCATATTCAAAATTAAATAAACCACCAATGTACTTCTCCTAACACTTTCTGTTAAATCCATATCACAACACTCCTTCACTTCCTCATTTGTTAGTCTGTCTCTTGATGTAGGTTCATGTGCTCCTCTCAAATAACTCATTTCCACTACTCTCACTCTGGATTTGTGTCCTTCCAACTAGGTTCAAGCTTTACTTCCATACGTGAGAGTTGGTATCAATATACAGTACACCAAGCCCTTGTTTTTCGACCAGTCATTTTATTGACAATACATTGTTTTGACATTTATAAATCAATACCGTTTTTCGTTGTTCAACATGGTTATCCCCGCCAGTTTGACAATTCAAACCACGCGCCACCAGACAGACCGGCTGAGCTGCTTCAGTGACACTCCTGCACTCTGCCCTGCTGATCGGCTGCCTTTTCATTCATCTGCATTTCTACTTGACCATGTGGAATACTACATCACCACCATGGCTCCACCCAAGACCTCTACTACTATCCCTGTCAGGCCCTGTCATGTGCTCACCAACCTGAATGAGTGTTTATGTAAGTGTGTGACCTTTGTACATAATTTGTGGTGTGTGTGTGTTCTTACCTAATTGTTCTTACCTAATTGTATCTTTACAGGAATGAGTCAAGCTCGTACTGTCCCGTGTCTTAAACCATATTTATCGTACATATCCTTAAATTTGTGAATTGTTTTGGCACACACTATTTCATTCGGTAGTGCATTCCATTGATCAATTGCTTTGTTTGGGAAACTGAATTTCCTTACGTCTTTATCACCTCTCTTCTTATGCAGTTTTTTGCAGTGTCCTGTTGCTGATGCTTCTCCATATGTTAAGTAATCATTTATGTCTATTTTCTCCTTTCCTGATATGCACTTATATAGCATTATCATGTCACCTCTTTTCCTTCTCTCCTGTAGTGTTGGTAGATTCAGTTTATTTAGTCTTTCTTCATAGCTTAGGTCCCTTAAGCTTGGTATCCATCTTGTAGCGGCCCTTTGAACTTTTTCAATCATGTCTATATGCTTTTTCAGATGAGGACTCCAGACTACTGATGCATATTCAAGGGTTGGTCTAATCAATGATGTTATTATCCTTCTTAGCATGTCTTCATTTATGTATGTGAATGCTATTCTCATATTTGCAAGCAGTGTATACATGTTCCGTACCTTCTCGCTGATGTGGTCAGCCGGAGATAGTCTGTTATTGATAATCACACCTAGGTCTTTCTCTCTTTCTGATGGGTATAGGGTTTTATTTCCTAACTTATAATCCCAATCAGGTCTTTTTCCACTTTTACCAAACTTGATTACATGACACTTGTCCACATTGAATTCCATTTGCCATGTACTACTCCATTCATGAAGTTTATTTAATTCTTCTTGTAGCTCCCTACAATAGTCTGTGCTAGAAATTCTCCTTTGTATTTTTGCATCATCTGCAAACATTCAGATAGCTCTCATTTGCAGTGTTACTGTTTATATCATTTATATACACTAAAAACATGATTGGTGCCAGCACCGAACCCTGTGGTACTCCACTAGTCACTTCTTTCCATGATGAGTAGTTTCCTCTTAGTACTGTCCTCATTTCTCTTTTTATGAGAAAGTCTTGCATCCAACAAAACAGTTTGCCGCGAATTCCTCCTTGATGGTACAGTTTCCATAAAAGTCTTTGGTGTGGTACTGTGTCAAAAGCTTTCTTGAAATCTAAATAGATACTGTCCACCCATCCTTCCCTTTCCTGTATTGTGTTTGCTACTCTGTCATAGTAGCTCAACAGATTAGTAACACATGATTTTCCTTTTCTGAAACCAAACTGTCTTTCTGTTATCATACTGTGTTCTTCTAGATGATTTACCCAAGCTTTTCTTATAAGTTTTTCTAATACCTTGCTTACAACACTGGTCAGTGATACTGGTCGGTAGTTGAGAGGATTTTGTCTATTTCCTTTCTTGAATAAGGGGACTATATTTGCTTTTTTCCAAATATCAGGTAGCTTCCCTTGACTCAAGGATTTCTTGAAAATTAAAAATAATGGTTTACTTAACTCCTTTGCACATTCTCGTAATACCCAACATGAAATTTCATCAGGACCACTTGCTTTTCCTCTGTCTAATCTACTTAACTCCTCGTGTATTACTTTTTCTGCTATTTGCATATCAGGTAGTATGTGTGGAGATGCGTGTTCCACATAGTCGCTCTCAAAATTTTTTTCTTCTGTAAAAACTAATTGGAAATTCTTATTTAGTGCTTCACAAATATCTTTCTCTTGTGTATAAGTGATTCCCTCGTCCGTAATGGATTGTATTATATCTTTTACTTTGCTTTTGCTTCTGATATAGCTGTAAAACAGCTTTGGTTGATCACTACTTTTATTTATTATATCCTCCTCAAACTGTTTTTGGGCTTCCCTCCTTATTCTTGTATAGTCGTTTCTTGCCTGTTTGTAATTATTATATGCCCTTTCACTATTGTGTCTTCTGTATCTATTCCACAACAAATCTCTTCTGTCTTTTGATTTTTTACATTCTGTATTGAACCATTTCTGTATTTTCTTATCTGCTTCTTTTTTCTGTGGGATGTACTTCTGGACTCCTATTTCATAAAATTCACAAAATTTTTTATATACAGCATTTAAATCCTGTCCTCTAAGCTCATTTTCCCAATCAACTTCTAAGAAATACTTCTTTAGGTCTTGATAATTTCCCTTTTTATAGTTTAGGCTCTTTTTGTAACTGTCATTGCTGTTTACTATGTCATATGCTATCCTGAAGTTATAATTTAGTACTGCATGATCGCTTTTGCCGAGTGGAGGGTGATATATTAAACTGTCAATGTCATTTTCTTGCCTAGTAAATATTAGATCTTGCACTGAAGGTACATCAAGTCCTCTTTTTCTGGTGGTCTCCCTCACATGTTGCATTAAGAAAAACTCTTGTACGAGATCCAGGAGCTTTTGGTCCCAACAGCTTTCTTGGCTATTTATATCTAGAGTATTCCAATTTATATGTGTATTGAAGTCCCCAGTTAGTATAATTCTTTCCGATTTCTCTTCCATTTTATGTAGCAATGATCTTATACTCTGAATTGTACTCTCTGCCGGGTCCTCATATTTGTCTCTTTCCCATGTGTTTGATCTGGGTGGCATGTACAAATTGGCTACAATTACTTTACCTTCAGATGTGTCGATCTCTACTGCAATCAGTTCTACTTGTGATGGTATATCTAGGTTTATTTCCTTGACTTTTAGATTTTTCTTAGTTAATATTATAATTCCTCCTCCTTTTTTTAAATTTCTGTCTCTTCTCCATATATTGTATTCCTCTGAGTTTAGTATGTCATTGGATATCCTTGGTGTTAATTTGGTTTCAGTTAGGCATATTATTTGTGGTTCATTTTCTCTGACATAATCTCTAGTAATTCAGATACCATTCCATCCACATTTGAGTACATCAACTTTATCATCTTGTTTATATACTTGTCATGACATGGTTCTACTACCTTCCTCCTTTTTCTTCCATCCTGTTTGTGTACCACTTTCGTACCTGCAATCCTATTACTTTGTAAAAAAATTTCTTTTTCTCCTCTTCTGATCTTCCCTCATTTTTTGTCTTTGCTTCCTCCCTTTTCTCTTTCAGTAATTCCAGTTCCTCTTGTGTTAGGCATCTTTTTATCCATACATTTCTGAACTCCTCTTTTTCCATAAGATTCTTTGCATTTTTTAGTATCTCTTCCACAGTGTTTACACTCTGGAAAGTCACCTTTAGAGGTCTTGTCTTGCTTTTCTCGTATTTCCCTAACCTTTTGTGTTCCTCTATGTCTTTACTACAGATTTCCTCTGATACTTCTTTCAATAAGCTCATTACATTTGCCATCTCCTTTTTGTCTCTAGTGATCTTGTTTTTAACTTCTTCCTCTTCTATACCAGTGATTACTATTGATTTATTTATCTCTACTGAATCTCTGACTAACTTTGGATTGTTTTGGATTATTCTTTTCACTTCCTTTTTAATGCTTTTTTTCCTCCACCCTTGTTTCTAAGTCTTTCTTTACTTTCACCATTTCAGCATATGTGGTTTCTACATCATTTTTGTAGCTTTGGACAGCTTCATTCACCTGTGTAATCTTCTCCTCAATATCACTGCTCTGGTCCATAAGACTGCTTGATTGCCTAATTGTCTCTGTGTTATTTTTGAACTCTTCCATAACACTCTCGTGATTGTCTACTGTACTTGCCATTTCACTCACTTTCTTCCTAAGCGTACTCAATTCCACTGTTAGTTCACTGATGGTTGTGTCTTTCTTATTGGCCTCCCTTCCTAGTTTTTCTATCTCTTCCTTTTGCAAGTGCATTTGCTTCTTTATTTCATCAATTTCATTTTTGAAAGCCATTTCCAGTTTGTGTACACGTTCAACCAGTCTATTGTGAGTCTCCACTTCAACCAGTTCTTGGTAGAAATCGTCATTTTGCTTTTTACTTTTATCCCTTTTCTTTTCCAAATTTGTTTTACTGAAGTATGTATCCATTTTGTAATACTAAATGAACAGAGTATGTACTTAAAGAGTATGTACACTTTCCCCGTGTTGCTGTAGTCTAAACAAACCCAGCTGACTCAGCGCATCGTGGTTCTTTGTTCTGTTTGAACCAGTCTTATTTAAACTTATTATTTCTTTTCCTTTTAATAATGAAAAATCATTTAGTCTAACCTGGTACAGAGCTTGACTCATTCAAAGATACTAATTTTGGTAATGCCACTGGCCGTGTTGGTCTGGTACGGAGCGCCGATGACGGACGTCTACCTCCGATGACTCCGTGTGTGTGTGTGTGTGTGTGTGTGTGTGTGTGTGTGTGTGTGTGTGTGTGTGTGTGTGTGTGTGTGTGTGTGTGTGAGAGAGAGAGAGAGAGAGAGAGAGAGAGAGAGAGAGAATTCTGATGTAGTACATCATGTTCAGTCGTGGTCATAAATAATCACCTATCTTCCGGTACCCTGAGCCTCAGGCTGACTCCTTTATGCATGGCAAGTCACAGTGGAGTAAGAGGAACTGAGAGGGAGGGGCCAGTGAGAGAAGGGAAGGTGGGTGGGGGAATGAGTGCTGATGTGGTGATGGAGTGAGGGAGGGGAGGGAGGGTAAGTAGGGGAGGGAAAATGAAATGCAAAGGGGTGGTCACATTATTTGTCTATTTTCTTCCATTCAGGGCATGATATAAAGGAGTTAATATACAGTTGATAATGCTGCATTACACCTTGCATAGCGACATCAAATAACAAGCTTTTGACAGGTGGTGACATCAAGGGATGGCTTATGAGAGAAATATCCTGACGTAACAGATCAAACTTTAGTGCAAAGCCTGATACAGTTGTCCCTCATTTATCCGGACATAACAGAGCCAAAGGCATGTCCGGCTAGTGGCAAACATCCGGGTAATGAGCACTATTCCCCTACCATATCCAGACCCTACCTATACCCACCTCCAACCCATACTCAACCTACTTGTACAGTACCCCTGCTAAATTTGGCAATATTTTCCGGTCATTCAGGCATATTTATACATCAAAACACACATAAGCATATCAAAAGTAATGGTAAACACCAAGAAAACCATGCAGAAA
The DNA here is from genome assembly GCF_032717465.1 of Coenobita brevimanus. Classification (NCBI taxonomy): domain Eukaryota; kingdom Metazoa; phylum Arthropoda; class Malacostraca; order Decapoda; family Coenobitidae; genus Coenobita; species Coenobita brevimanus. The sequence continues at coordinate 19,073,579 of NC_137045.1, read as the reverse complement.
AATCATTGAAAACTTAAAAAAACACCCTACTTATACACTACTGTAAGTACAGTACCCCTCCTTATTCGGGTAGTGTTTTCCAGTCATTCTGGCATATTTTGACATCAAAACATACATAGGATTATCCAAAATAATTTTCAACACCAAGAAAACCACAAAAAAAAAAGAAAAAACACTGAAAACCAAAAAACACCCTACCTAAACACTACTGTATGTACAGTACCCCTTCTTATTTTGTCACTGTTTGCCAGTCATTTTGGCATATTTTGACATCAAAACATACACAGGATTATCAAAAAAAGAAAACGATCATAAAAACACCCTACCTAAACACAACTGTATGTACAGTACCCCTCCTTATTTTGGCACTGTTTTCCAGTCTTTCTGGCATATTTTGACATCAAAACACATAGGATTATCCAAAATAATTTTCAACATCAAGAAAACCATGCAAAAAAAAAAGAAAACACTGAAAACCAAAAAATATCCTACCTAAACACTACCGAATGTACAGTACCCCTCCTATTTTGGGCACTGTTTTCCAGTCATTCTGGCATATTGTGACCTCAAAACACACATAGGAATATCCTAAATAAATTTTAGCACCAAGGAAACTGTGAAAGAAACCTAAAGTTACCTGCCGAAAAACATTCAGTTGGGGTACTTACCACCCAATACACCACCGCCAGGCTTCATAACTTGCCACCTCCAGCAGGTGTAGAGTTGTCCCATGTGGTCTAGTGGAAAACAGCAGCGCCTAACAAAGGTCTAGAAACTCCTCCTCGTCATCCTCAACCTGCTGGAGCTGGGTGCTGGCTGGTGACATACGGTGCGGTGATGGTGGCCTACTCACATCAGGAGACTCCGAAGCAGCCGCAAACTTACATCCAACGGAGACTCAATGGCTGTCGATGTGCTCGGTTGTGGGTCCGATGGTGAAGGAGGGAAACAAGCTGGTGATGGTGGTGGTGGGAATGGGCTAGCACTCATGGGGATCACAGGATTGAAAAGTCGATCTTGGTCTGACGATAGGACCAACGATTCTGCCAGAGGGTGACAGTGTCCTAGACTCCCCACACCTCCATTACCAGGCAGAGCAGCACCAACTCCCTATCACAGTGTGGGTGCTCGGCATACTCCAGCACCCCCTCCGAGTAACTACAGAGGACACTGAGATGAGGGATTGAAGGAGCTGCGCAGGGCTGAGAGTCAGGGTCCTCATCCTCGCCGGTCCCACTGTCCTCTTCCGTGCCTGCATAGGCAGCAGTGGCGACCTCCTCATCAGACATGGTCTGGTAACCAGGCCTGCTGCAGTCATCATCCAGCCAACCCCTCACGTCATTGACGTCCACCTGCTCTCCTGCTGTTCTAAGGCGACTGTGGAAATCATCCACGTCAAACCCCTCAAAGTCGTGCTCGGCATCGATTCCCTGCAGGAGACAAGACCAACTGCTTTCGAGGGTTTTGACGAAGACTTCCTTCCATGCGTTCGTCCACTTGAACACTGCGACTTCAGGTCGTAACGTCGAAGATTCTGCAAGGTCTGCTCCCCATGTGTGTCCTCGACCACGTCCTCGTCCTCCAGCACCACCATCACCTCATTCAGGAACCTCCGTCGGTACAGTCTTTTTGCAGCCATGATAACACCCTAGTCCATTGGCTGAATCAGAGCAGTCGTATTAGGTGGCAGAAACATGTACCTAATCCGCCTATCAAAAGCAACCAAATCCTTCTCAGATGGATGAGCAGGGGCATTGTCCACAAGCGGGAGTGCCTTCGTCTGGTCGTGAGTGATTCCAAGGACCTCTGTTTGATAATGGATAACCTCCTTGATGAAATGTCTGTGGAACCAACCTCTGAAATTCTTAGCAGTAAACCAGGCCTTCACAGAATGGTACCACACAACAGGCAGGCTATCCATCAACCCACGGAGACAACGTGGTTGTTTTGCATGCCCAACAACAATGGGTTTGAGGCAGTGCGTCCCGTTAGCATTAGCACAGCACAGAAGAGAGACATGTTGTCTGAACAACTTCTGACCAGGCACAGACTTCTCCCTTTCCTCAGCCAGGGTGTTGGTGGGCAAGAAGCGTAGAACAGACCAGTTTCATCAGCATTATAGACTTGACCAAGGGCAAGGCCCTCGTCCTTGATCAGATGCTGCACTTTCTGGCGAAACAAGTCTACTTCCTCCCGTGCCGTGTCTAAAGCTTTACCGTATGCCTTACGGCCAGTAAGTCCATGGTGAAGCTTGAAGCTAAAGAGCCATCCCTCGCACACCTTGAAGTCCTGCATATTATGCAGGCGTGCAAACTTCTCAGCAGTAGCCTTCACTTCAGTCCCATGCACTAGCACCTCAGCACCAGGTTGCTGACAAAACCACATCAATGTCAACTGGTCGATAATGGCGTGTCAGGCCTGGGCCATTACCTTCCTGTCGCCACAATGTGTGCTTTCGGCAAAGTCCTGTCCGTACTGTGTAAGCTGTCGCGTGACTTCTTGATATCAAACAATGTTGAACGGGCAAGATCATATTAGCAAAGAATGCGTCCTGTGTTCCAGCCTGCATTAACCTTGCCCAATCTCTCACGTTTCTTTTCCAGACTCGGAACCTTCCTCTTACGCTTCTCATGCAGTGGTAGGGCCATCACCACACACTAGAGAATACAGCAGAGCAGGGCCACAACCTGGAGAAGGTAGGGAACCACCACAAATGTAACTGCAACCACAGCCATCGCTGTAAGTGCTACCACTCACGAAGGGCAGAAAGGCGGGAACTGAGGTGTGGGCATCTGTCCACCGGCAAGCAGTACAATGCTGTCATATCGCACCCAATGGTTGCTTTTGAGCACAGAGGAAGCAACATGCAGCAAACCGACATCTACATATAAGGTTTGTTTCTGTTTGTCCAGGCAAGGGTTAGTACACAATGACAACAGTAGATGACCAGAAGATCACCACCTCAGGCAGTGTATGACTAATGCGGCTTGCTAGGCGACTCTGACCATTCAGTGGGGAAGCGGACAGGTGCGCGTGGTGGGGGGTTTCCGCACTAATCCTAGAGGCCAGGGGACTCTGTCCATTCGGTGTAGAGGTGGATGGGTGGTCTGTGTTACACGCATGATGGCCAACGGTACCCCTCAGCCTGGAACAACTCTCACCTCTTCCATTCAAAAATAACCATAGAATTTTCTCTAAGATATGCTCAATGTGTTTCCCAGGCAAAATTACGTAGGTTACCTTTACCTAACCTTACCAAACCTAACCTATCCCATCAAGGCTGCTTGGCTAGGGTGGCTGACTGTGGTACTGAAAAGAATACCGACACCAAATGGAAGTGTATTGTACAGTATTGTACTGTACATACACACATACAGTACTGTACTGTGTACAGTACAGTACTATCATATGCATTGGTACAGATTTTGCTGTACTGATATTGTAATCATATTGTGGGAAGGAATCTCTCTCTCTCTCTCTTGCTCACTCTCTCTCTCTCTCTGCTGTGTGTGTCTCCTGGTGGCCGAGTGACTTTTGACCTTCGGTAGAGAGGCAGACGGGCACTGTCATATGCACTTGTGGCTTGTGGTCTGTTACACGTGTGGTGGCCACTGGTACCCCTCAACCAGGAATCATGCTGAACTTGTCCTTTCGAAAATAACCATAGGATTTACTCGAAGATATGCTGAATGTGTTTCCCAGGCAAAATTACAGAGGTTATCTTTACCTGATCTTACCAAACCTAACCTATCTCAATAGGGCTGCTTGGCTAAGTGGCTGACTGTGGTATTGAAGCGAATACCCATACCGAATGGAAGTGAAGGACACTAGTAGTAGTAGTTGTTCCCTGTGCCAAACAGCCCCGAGTCCCTAAGGAAGCCATGGCTGAGACCGGGCTTTCCCACAGAGCTCTCAAGGAGTGTTTGTTGTGTTGTTGGTGCAGGTGATTGTGTGCAATGCAGTCTTCCATAATGTGCTTAATCGTATGGGGGGCTGTACTGCATCCTGGTGAGGCATCAGCGACAGAGTCATCCAGCCTCTTCTGATAACTCAAGAGAGCTGCATGATACCCAAATCTCAGCCTGGCCAGGTGGATCCTGTCCTCACGATGGAGGTAGGATTCAGAAGGGTGGATATCAGGAGCCCGTGCATGTAGCTGTGTTGTCTTTGAGTGACTGAATGGAGTGGCAAGTGATTTGAGTATGGACATGCTTCTGGAAGCTGTGTTGAGGTGGACGAGGGGGGAGAGATGACAGTATTTGTGTATAATATCGTGTGCTGAGTGTTGTTTTGATGTTCCTTGGTGTGTGTGGATGTCCTGCCATGTGGTGTTGTGGATGGTGTGGGTTTGTGGAGGCTGCGGGGAGAATTTGGATGTCTCTATATGTCTAGATGATCCCTGATTTGCGGACTTTGGTTTCTTGGTCCAGGTGGTCTGTGGGTGGAGTAGCTGTGATAATTTTTAGGGCCTCATTCTGTATGGTCTGTAGAGTGTTGTAGTGTGTTTTAGTGAGGTTAAGAAGCCCAAGCAGGGCTTGCATAATTCATCACTGAATGTATATACTGTTTGTATACTGTTGTGGTGGTTTCTTTGTCGTGTTCAGATGTTGTATGGGCAAGTGATCTCAAAGTGCTGAGTCTTGGTGTTAATTTATCTTTAATGTTTGTGATGTGTTGTTTAAATACTATTAATGTATTGTATGTTACACCAAGGATTTTGTGTGTGTGTGTATGTGTGTGTATGTGGTAGGGGAGTGTTGTTTATGGTTAGGTGTGGAATGTGACTATGTTCTGCTGTCCAGTTTGTGAGAGGGGTCACTGTAGATTTGGCTGGGGCTATTTTGAGCCTGTTTGTGATGAACCATTCATGTAATGTGTTGAGGTAAGTTTGGAGGATGTATGCGGCTGAGTCTGTTTTGGTGTGTACATGTAAGTGTTATGTCATCCACATAGGAAGCTACGTGTATTTGTGGTGTGTGGGGTGTGGGTATGTCGTGCATGTATAGGTTAAAGGGAGTAGGGGACAAAACAGATCCATGGGGGACGCCATTTCTGAAGTTTCTGATGTTCAAACACTGACCGGCAAATGTTACGTGTACACATCTGCCTGGTAAACAGCTTGCCAGCATCTTTCTGTGTTATTGTGCATGTTTGGGTTGAATGTTTTGTTTGTGAGATTGTGGCGGGGGATGGCATCAAATGCTTTGCTAATGTCTAGTGTGACTTGAAGTGTTCTGTGTGGTGGGCTGAATTCATGCCATCAAAAACTCTCCGAGTAAGGTCAGTAAGAAGAGTGGTTGTGGAGTGTAGTGGCCTAAAACCATGTTGTGATGGGGCTAGGGGGGTGTGAGGTGTAACTAGTTGTAATACCAGTCAATCAGTGACTTTGGAGGGGGTGTAGAGGAGTGTGATGGGGTGGTGTGAGGAAGGTAACGTAGGGTCTTTGTTGGGTTTGGGAATAGTGATGATGGTGCCATGCTTCCAGATGTTGGGTATTAAGTTGCGTGAGTAGCTGTGGTTTGATATGTTGGTGAGTGCTTGTATGCCTTGTGGTCCAAGGTGTTTAAGGTATATGTTGCTTATGTTGTCTGGTCCACAGGCAGATGAGTGCTTGCGGTTGCTAATACTGTGCTAAGCCTGATTGTAAGTGAAAGGTGCGAAGTCTGGGTCTGTGAGGAGCTGTCTCTTGTGTCAGATGACACGTCGGTCATCACGATGGGGGTTTAGATGGCTGACAAGTGAAAAGTGATTGATGAAAGTGTTTGCTTGTTGTCTGTTTGAAGGTATGGTGTCTGTTGTTGTGATGGCAGCATGTGATTGTGTAGTGTTGCTGCTGAAAACTGTGATGCTGTTTAGTGTTTTGCAGAGTTTCCTGGTGTCTGTTTTGTGATCAAGTGTTTGGAGATAATTATTCCAATTTAGTGTTTGCTGTTCTGATATTTTATTGTTTATTTGAGTATTGAGTTCTTGTATTTGTTGTACGGTGTCTTATGTATGGGGTGTTGGGGAGTGTCGCAGTGTGTCCCGTTGACTGACGAGGCCTTAAGTTTCTGGTGTGAAGTTGGGGTTGTGACTTTTTCTGTTGCCTCTAGGGATGTGTCTTTTGTCTACAGTTTGAATAACTGTATTGAAAGATTGCACAGTGGTGTTGATGATTGTGATAGGCATACTTTTTAATGTTTTAACATGTTCTGTTTCAGTTGTGAAGGCCTCCCAGTTGGCTCTCTTATAATTAGTGTATGTGTGTCCGTGGCCAGCTTGGGTGATTCTGATTTTGGTAGTGATGATGATCGGGAGGTGGTCAGAGCCGAATGGAAGTGTAAAGGGCAGTACTGCACATACTAACATACAGTACTGTACTGTGTACAGTACTATCATATGGACTGGTACAGAAATTACTGTACACTACTGATACTGCAATCATATTGTGGGAAGGAATCTGTGTGTGTGTGTGTGTGTGTGTGTGTGTGTGTGTGTGTGTGTGTGTGTGTGTGTGTGTGTGTGTGTGTGTGTGTGTCTCCCAGTGGCCGCAGGACTTTTGCCTTTGGCAGAGAGGCGGACGGGCACTGTCACCAAACATGAACTCATGGCTTGTGGTCTCTGTTCGATGGTGGTAGTGGCTGGGCAAGACTTAACCTGGTAGCCGCACGACTTTCGACGTTCGGTGAAGAGGCAGACAGATGCTGTCACCAAACATGTACTTGTGGCTTGTGGTCTGTGTTACAATCTCAGTGACAGTTAGGAAAGAGTTAGCCAGGTGGCCACACGATACTGGACATTGGGTGGTGACGTGTATGGAGGTTTTGACACCGCCTGTGGGTTACAGTTGTATTGATCAGGTGCTGGAGGTTCACTGGGAGTGATTGGATGAGCACAAGATTTTGACTATTCAATACAGGGGAGGATGGACATTTTAGCTCTGGCTGTGGGTTGCGGACTACTTTCCGCTCACGGCTCAAGCCCAGCAACCATGATACCGAATGTTTGGACATGTCGGCTGGCTGGCTGAAGTTCTTGGACACTTTTACGTCCGGATAATAGCTAGTAAATTCGGATAATGGTTTAACAGAGCCAAGGTCCAGTGTTCGGATACTGAACACGTCTGGATAACGAGCGCCCAGATAACTGAAGGATCATTGTACTGTATTTGTGTTTAAGCCTATCCGTGTATTCTGACTTCGGATGCAGAATGGAATCTGGATGGCTTTGACTTCTGTAATGTTTGTGTAAGAAACATGCTCTACCCTTACATCTAATTAATTCTGGAACTAAATATCATATGCAACTTCTGACATAGTGTGTCCACAGTAAATATGATCATCATCTCGGTATCCAATCCCTCCATACAGTCTCCATCATGTCAACTATTTTATGGGATCTCAATATGAAAAGGCTATTTGAAACAATTGTGAATAAGAGGTAAATAAATCTGATGCCTGTGCACATGGTGGCTATCATTATGACATCTTTCATAATCTGTTGCTTGGACTCCATGCCGGTAAAGGTCTGAATGGCTGTCCAACAACCCCAACACCTACTCACCACCTCGGAATGCTATTTCCTCCAAAAAAAAAAAAACGCTTGTTACAAATTGGTGGACGAGACAATAATGTGTTGTGCTGGAAACCTCTGGCTCCGCACTAATGTTTGATCTGTCACGTAAGTATATTTCTCTCACAAACCAGCCCTTGATATCACCACCTGTCTAAAGCTTGTTATCTGACGCCGCCATACAAGGTATAATGCAGCATTATCTACCGAATATTAACTCCTTTATATCATGCCCTGAATTAAAGAAAATAGTCAAGTAATGTGACCACCACTTTGCATTTCATTCTCCCCCCCCTACCTACCTCCCCTCCTCACCCTCACCCCACCCTCGCACCATAGCTCATCCCCCCACCCACCTTCCCTTCCCTCTCTGGCCCCTCCCTCTCAGCCCCTCTTACTCTACACTGAACTGCCACCCATAAAGGAGCCAGCCAGAGGCACGATGTACTGGAGGATAGGTGATATTATGGCCATGACTGTACTGTGTTTTTTCCCTCATTATTGTGTTAGCATTAAAATATAATAAAAACAATCCTTCTGTTGGTATTTTTTCCATTTTCATTGAATATATTTTGAATGATGAAGGTGGTCAGGAACCTAACCCCCCTATTTCTTAACAATCTTATGGGAAAAATAGGTTCATTATTCGACCAATACATTATTCAACCACTTTTTATGGAACACATCCCTGTCGAATAGTGGGGGAGAGGTGTACTGTCATGAAGCAACTTTTTTACTTCCATGCTCACTTCCGAATTACTTATCAGTGCTTTCAGTGAACCAGCAACCTTTCTTCTCTGCTGTAACTTTTCAAGCACTTCACTCTCTAAATTTCAGTCATTACCCATCAAACTACCAAAGTACTTAAGTGAACTCACAGTTTCCATCTCTGTACTATCCAGCCTCACTAAGTATTCAGTGATTTCATTTTTCTTGAAGATCACAACTTTACATTCCCTACTTTCACCTTTAGACTCCATAGTTTACAAACTCTCCCAAACTCACTCACCAAGCCTTGCAGTCCCCCTTAATCATCATTTAACAATACAGTGTCATCTGCATACAACAGAACAGGAAGTTTCCAAATGATGCTCTCTTTCATTACAGCAGCTCCTACATCCAGTGCCCTACCTTGTACCTCTTTTATAATTCCATCCATATACAACTGAACAACCATAAAGACATGACACAACCCTGTTTCAATGCAACACTCAGATGGAAAAATTCACTCAGTTCACCATCCACACGCACTGCAGCCCTAGCACTCTCGAACACACTCTTCACAGCATTCAACGGCTTCCCATTTACTCCAAATTTTTCAATTTTTCCACAGCCCTTGTCTATCCACTCTGCCATATGCGTTCTCCAAATCCATGAAGGCTGCGTACAACTTCATTCCTTTCTCCAGAAACTTTTCCACTAAACACCTTAGGATGAATATCTGATCTGCACAACCTCTTTTCTTATTGAAACCACCCTGTTCTTCTCCAACTAATTTCTCTGTTAATTCCCTAACTCTGTCAATAAGTATCCTACTACTGTATATACTTTTCCCACTACACTAAGAAAACAAATGTCCCTATGATTACCACACACTTCTTTTTATCCTTTTCCTTTGAACAGGGTAATAATTATACCTGACTTTCAATCCTCTGCAACTCTACCTTCCTCCCAGGCCAATCTGCAAATTTTCCACTTCCATTCTATAACTACCTCCTGTGCTTCAGCATTTCACCACACTCCATCAATCCTGGGGCTTTCCCCATATTGATTTTCTTCATTACTTCTGCTTCTTCCATCCTACTGATTTCTACCTACCTTCTCATCTCGCTCCATCTCCCAGTCATTCCCCAGCCACTTACATTCATGTTACTTTCATTCTCTATGCTTAACATTCCTTAAAATGTTCTCTCCCTCTGCTCACTTGTTCTCCCTTCTCCACCAGCAATTTACCATTTTTATATTTCACTCCCCTACTATGTTCTATATCACCCTGTCATACTGTCTTAACCTCCTTCCAGAACATTTTCTTGCATTCCTTCCACTTTACACTCAAATTCTTGCCAAACCCCTCATCCTCTCTCTTACTAATCTTTTCATATCTCTCCTTCTCTCAACATATAACTCTCTATTCTGTCCCACAACTTCCTCCATGCCTGTGCTTCCCATCCACTCACCATATGCCATGGCTGTTCGATAGATATATACAGTCAAACCTCTACTTACAAAGGATCGACAAAGTAAAATCCGCAAACATGAAAAAAATAATTTTCAGGGGTTAAAAAAAAAAAAAAAAAAAAAAATCAAACCAAGTGCCAAGTACAAGTCTGTGGTCTGCAACAGATGGCAACTGTGTGCTCCAGCTTTCCCCCTACTTGGAAGCTCAGAGTATTGTTATCACCACAAGTAACATACCTGTATCTCACAATTGGAAAAGTTGTGAGAGTGGTAGTGGTAGCAGATGAAAATGACATGCAATTACAATGGAAACCAAAGTGGACATAATTATGAGTGAAGAGAGGGGAGAAGCTGAGTGATTTGGCATGTGCGTTTACATTGAATGCCTTGAATGTAGGAACATTTTTAAAGGACAAGGAATGTATTCTTGAACATATAAAGCAAGCTGTGCCAATGCATTCAACAGTATACATAAATATATCAGTCTTTGAATTTATTCTTGTTTATATTAACCATACACACATGAACAAAGGGTCTACTAAGATTGACAGAAGTTTAAGGGGAGGAGTTCATCTTGATGAATGATATTAAATGTCTGCAAGAGAAAAAACTGACTTAAGGAAAAAAACAACTCACAAAAGACCTTCAGGAACCAATTATTTTCGTAAGGTGGGGACGGCCTGTACTTATTAGGATTGGGTTATATGAGAGGCAAAAACATGAGTGTGGATGGCAGGGGTGCACACCATCCACTCACTCGAAGCAGTGCTACTCTCGGGTGCCTGCCCTTTCCTCTCTTTCCATCCTTCGTCTTCTGTTTTTCTTTCCTCCATTCTTTCCTCATCTTTCTGTCTACGAGTGATTCTACACTAAGTGAGAAGCTAAATGGTTTCCTGTACACCAGGAAACCATTTACTATGCTGGGTGGTAACCATAAAACCTGATTATGGTGCCTGGTGGTTTAGTGGGCAATAAAGGGGCTCCAATTGGATTGAGCCTGTGCAGGTTTATATCCTGGGGTTTAATGCTCATATAATACCACTCAGGGATAAGTGAGGCTGATCACTCTCATCTTAAATGTCAGGACCAACTTGCCTAGCCCTGGGCTCCTATGCTCCTCATGGGGCGACACTGGGGATGATGGATGGATGGATAGAAGAACATGAGTAATGAAGGATGGTGATGGCAATAAATGGTGAAGGATGGAGTACCTCAAAGCTGATACATGCAGAGGATACAGTGATGTTTGCGAATGGCAGACAAGAGATTGGCAGACTGGTGAAGGGTTTTGTATATGTCTGTGAGTACTGTGCCTTTAAAGTAAATGTTGATAGGTCAGTTACTGAGAAAAAAGGAGACTCCCAGTGTGATGTTACAGTGGATGAAGAGAGACAAATTGGTGAGAGAGTCTAGGTACCTGGATGCAGTGATGTAAAACAGAGAAAAATGTGCAAAAACAGCAGCAAGTAGAGTGACACATGGAAGTAAAGAAGCTGATGCTATTAAGACCTTGATAAGAAGCAGCGGGCTGAATGTGGCAGCCGTGAGAGGCTTACATGGAGTTTTAGTGCCAACTCTAACATATGCATTCAAGACTATGGTGTGGCATAACATGAAGAGTTGGAAGTATGAGTCGTAGAGATGAGACTGCCAAGGAATGTGTATAGAGTGGACAGGATACAAGATAGGGTAAATTCTGAAAGATGTAGAATAAGTAAGTCTGTGAATACCAGAATTGAAGAGGATGAGGTTGAGGATTGGTGGTGGTGGTGGTGGTGGTGGTGGTGAATACTGGCTTAAGATACCAGAAGTACCTGATAAATACACGGGCAGAGTTAAGCTCATTCTTGAGTTTCCTCTCAAATGCCATTGCGTTGTCTATAGTCGCTAGCTGCATTGTAACCTGGTGGCTAAATTGGGGTGCTGCTGTACTATGCTGTAATGGTGTCACATCCTTGCAGTCTGCAACATATAAAATTATGGGATAAAAGTGTAATCTGAGGTACATCTGAACATAAAAGTTCTTTTATAAACATGATAAGATTTTTAACTCATTTAATTAAGATGCTATCTAGTTTTTGGCCTGACCAACAGAAATAATATAGACTCTTTCTCCCTGTATAGCTGTACTTCCAACATACGTATATAAGAACCTTTATTCAATAACTGCGATATAATATTTGAGCTTACACACCTTTTTTTTTTCTTCTTCTACAGAGGAAAAAAATTTATTCTAAAAAAAATTATTAATCAATCATCACCAGCATTACACACACATGCATACAGATAAGAAAAGTTATCTCACATTTATTCTCAAATTCATCTTATGAGTTCTCTCACATGAACCTAAATTTTCACCAACCATACTCTCACCTTATACACATTCCAACATTCATGACTTACAATCTTCTCGCATACCTATTCTAACTCAAGATTCATATGCAGAAACTTCCTACTCATCCAAACATTCAAAACCCACACTCACAGCTCACACTCATTTAATTACTTAACATCCATGCTCACCTTACACCTACTCTATCAGTCACTACCCACACTCACATCATGCCAAGTGCTCAGAGACGTGATGTGCTCTCTGAAGGGATGCAAATGTAATCCTAGGTTGGGGCAGGAAACAGTCAGACAGTTTTAATTTTGTTAAAAAAATACTTTAGTGATTTCCACACAATTCACCTACATTTCATAAAATCACCCCTGTTATGACCATAACATGTCAAGAATGAGACATCCCTAGCATCATGTGTGATGAGGATTAGGGACAAAGTAATAACATGTAAAATTGTGAGACACAAGGGAGAACTGCTGGGCCACAGGGAATGAACTATCACTTACAACAAGGGCTGGACACACTAAAAAAGAAAAAAAATCTATAAGTCATCCCCAAACTCAGTCAATTCAATCAGTCACCACTATACATTCTGCACACTTATTCAACACTATGCATCACCCACACTCCCATCTCACACCTATCCAAGCATTTGGCATCTTCCACACTCCTATCTCACACCTATCCAAACACCCAGTGTCACCCACACTCCCATCTCACACTTATCCAAACACTCAGTATCACCCAGAGTCTCTTTTCACACCAATCCAGACCTTCAGCATCACATAAACTCCCATCTCACACCTATCCAAACACTCATTACCCAAACTTGTCTCACACCTATCTAAAAACTCCCTACCCACACATATTTTGTACCCTAACACCCACCATCACTCACACTTCCATTTCGCACCTGTCCAAACACTCGCTACTCAAACCTATCTTACAACTACCCAAATGCTTACTCGGTACCAGATACCAGTACTTACTGAAAAGGCTGCTAACCACCAAATTAAACCCACATCTACATGAAATCCGGTACTTTAAAGTTCTATCTATCTATCTATAGCCCGACGCCCTAATCCCGAAAAGGGTGGCCGCAGACAAAACGCCTCTAAGATGCTGTGTCACCCACCATTTGACTACCCTCCCTCCAACTCACTCCCCCCTCCCTCATATACCTCTCAACTCCATCCCTCCACCTCATCCTCGGTCTACCCCTCCCTCTCCCTCCCTCCACCTCACCTACATACACCCTCTTAATCAGTCTTTCAGTCTCCATTCTCTCCACATATCCAAACCACCTCAGTGTATTTCTCTTTATCTTCTCAACCACATCCACATCTACCTTACAATGTTCCTTCACTTCTTCATTCGTCAACCTGTCCCTCCATGTCACTCCAGATGCTCCTCTCAAGTAACTCATTTCCACTGTTCTCACTCTTGACTTGTTCCCCTCTAGCAAGGTCCACGCCTCGCTTCCATACTTCAGGGTAGGGATCACAATACCATCATGTAGTGACTTCCTAACTTCCATACTCACCTCCCTATTTCTCATCACTGCTTTCAGTGAACCAACAACCTTCCTTCCCTGCTGTACCCTTTCACACACTTCATCCCCCAACGTTCCATCCTTACTCATCACACTACCCAAGTACTTGAATGCACTCCCATTCTCCATATCCTCACCATCCAACCTCACTGTACATTCTGTGACTTCATTCCTCTCAAACACCATAACTTTACTCTTATTTACATTAACTTTCATTTTCCTCTTCCTACACACTGTCCCAAATTCATTCACCAAATCTTGCAACTCCCACTCATCTTCACTCAACAATACTGTATCATCAGCAAACAGCAACACTGGAATCTTCCAAATCTCACCCTCATTCATTAAAGCCACCCCTACATCCACTGCCCTACCTTGCAACGGCTTTACAACCCCAGCCATGTATATATTAAACAGCCATGGAGACATCACACAACCCTGTTTCAGTCCCACATTGAGATCAAAGAACTCACTCAGCTCACCATCCACTCTCACCATAGCCCTAGCTCCTTCGTACATACTCATCACAGCACTCAACAATTTTCCCTCCACTCCATATATTCTTAATACCTTCCACATACCTTGCCTATCTATTCTGTCATAAGCTTTCTCCAAGTCCATGAAGGCAGCATACACTTTCTTTCCCTTCTCTAGATACTTCTCCACTAAACATCTAAGAACAAATATCTGATCTACACATCTTTTTCCCTTCCTAAATCCCCCTTGTTCTTCTCCAACTAGCTCCTCTGTCATATGCCTAACCCTATCAATGAGTATTCTACCATACATTTTTCCAGTCACACTAAGGCAAATACCCCTATGGTTACCACATACTTCTCTCTCCCCTTTTCCTTTGTATAAAGGAACAATTATACCTGATTTCCAGTCCTCTGGAACCCTTCCCTCTTCCCAAGCCAGTATACACAACTTCCATATCCACTCCATAACAATCTCACCCCCATACCTCAGCATTTCACCACACACTCCATCAATTCCTGGGGCCTTTCCCATCTTGATCTTCTTCATTGCTTCCACTACTTCCGCCCTACTGATCTCTTCCTCCCTCCACTCATCTCTTCCTCTCCCAGCCATTCCCCAACCACTTATACTCGCACTACTCTTACTCTCTACATTCAACAAATCTTCAAAGTGCTCCTTCCATCTCCTCAATTTCTCTCTCTTCTTCACCAACAATCTATTATTCCTATCTTTCACTCCCCTACTATTTCCCCTTTCACACTGCCTTACTTTCTTTACCTCCTTCCAAAACAATTTCTTACTCTCCCTCCATTTCACACTCAGATTCCTCCCAAATTCTTCATCCACTTGCTTCTTACTCTCCTTCACCAGTCTCTTCACCTCCCTTCTCCTGCTCACATATACCTCTCTCTTCTCTCTCTCATCTTCTCCCCTACCTCTATTCGCTAGCCATTCACTATATGCTTTCTTCTTTTGTTCCACAGCTCGTTTCACATCATCATTCCACCATACTGTCTTTTGCACACCCTTGCACATCATCCTCACTCCACAAACCACCTCACACGCTGCGCTTAAGCTTAAATAAAAAATACTCAGGCAGGCATCAAAAGTCTTTTCTGACAACAGTTTACAGTATACAATTTTCTCACTCACTAGAATAAAACTCATCTGAACAAACTTATAAATATTACTTATAAACTTAGTTACTTCAAAACAGTGGGTTAAACTGTCAGTTCTGATGCATTTTCCTTTTTAACCCCTTTAACTAGAGAACACATTTTGTATCTTACTCTTGCTACCAGACAATTTTATTCAGCTTACAAGTGACTTTCTCAACTGAAGGTTAGACATCATTATCATTTATAGCATTCCACCTTGCTCTGTTCTGTGTCAGCTCTCTTGTAGTACCTCAATATTTACAGTCAGTACACACTACCTTATCCCATGTCTTCCTCACGATACCTAGCTGTCATTGGCCTGGTATCCCTACTCTTCTGCACCTCCTCACCCAACTTCCTAGGTCCATCCTGTCAACATGACCAAATCATCTCAATCTCCTCCTTCCTTCTTCATTTCTGAGGCTTTTCACTCCCACTGTCTTCTCAGTTCTTCAGAGGATATCTCATCATCCTGCTTTACCTCACATATCCATCAGGTCACTTTCACGTAATTTAATTCCGGTGTCACCATATTGTTCTCATTTCCACCCAAAGTTTCAGTGCCATACAATTTGGCACTCCTAATACTGGTACAAAACACTGTACCTTTTCTGGATGATAACACTCAACATATAATGATGGGTAAAAATTATCTCACCCTTTTCCAGCCAAAATGCACACTTGCATCAGCCTTCTGCTCATTACAGTACCAGCCCCCATGCTAATGGCATCACTGACAGCAGAATTTGTCCACATTCTCCATGCTCAATGCCTTCATACTGCATGAATTCATTCCAAAGTTGAAATTAAATCATCTGAAGGCAGCATGAATAATAATAATAATACCACTCACTCAATGTAGTGCTGCTGTAGGTGTCTGCTCTTTCCTCTCTTCCTTTCTTCCTCTTCTATCTTTCTTTCCTTCACTCTTTCCCCTTCCTTCTGCCTATGGGTGACTCTGGACTGAGTGACAAGCCAAATGCTTTCCTGTACACCAAAAAAACCATTTACTATGCTGGGTGGTAACCATATAACCAAATTATGGCACCTGGTGGCTTAGTGGGTAATTTAGGCACTCCAGTCAGATTGAGCTTGTGCAGGTTTATATCCATGAGGTGGTTCGGGTTTATTGCTCATGTAATGCCACTCTCGGATGAGTGAGGCTGGTCACTCTCATCTTAAATGTCAGGACCAACTTGCCTAGCCTCAGGCTCCTACACTCCTCATGGGGTGGCATAGGATTGGATGATGGATGGATACAGTAAAACTTCACTATGATGGATTAATTGGAGGGAAGCCTGATCCCATAGAGCCATAATTCGTTATATGTGATGGTCCCTCCTGAGGTGGAGCTTCAAGCACATGTTCATTTTGTTTATAAAGGCTCCAACATGCTTGCCTGCATCGCCCTTGGTCACCTAACGAAAGCTCTCCATGCTGCTCTATCTCTGGCAGCCTCCCTATTCTGTCCCTTATCTCTGAGGTCACACTCAATGACCTCGTCCCAGGTCTTTTTTTATCCGTCTCTCGCAGCCCTACCCCTACCCCTCCCTCCTTTTTCTGCATCCAACTGCCATGCCCCATCCTCTCCACATGCCCAAACCATCTCAATCTACCTTTCCCCATTACAACATCAATACACTCCAGTCCCATCCCACCTCTTCATTCTCCAATCATAATAGGTGTTCCTGCCCTGCAGTTGCCATTTAACAGTTTGGTCCATTCCATTCAACTTGGGTGGGCAGGTGGGTTGGCTAGGCTGATGGGTGGAATGGGAGGGTGGGCAGGAGGGAAGGCAGGGTAAGTAGTTAAGTCAAGATCGGCAGGTGAGTGGGCAGGATAGGTGGGTAGGTGAGTCAGTGCATAGAATGAGAGGGTGGACAGGAGAGGTGGGTGGAGTAGGATGAAGAGAGTGGGTGAGTGAGGCAGGTGGGGTGGGATGGTGGGCAGGGTGGGTAATGTGGGTGGATGGGATGGGGTGGGTGGGTATTCAGGGTAAGTGGGTGAGGTGGACAGGGTGGACTGCATGGACAGCATAAGTGGATGGATGAACTGGATGGACTGCATGGACAGCATGAGTGGGTGAGGGGGTGAGTGGATGGGTGGACTTTGGTGGTGGATGGGTAGTTTCCAGAAGGATATGGCAGAGGATGGACTTGTGCTGCCAGTCTTGACTGAAATGTGAAATAAGTCTTGGGCATGAAGGGATAAATTAGCTCCTACAATCAGAAACAGTGATTTTCCGAAATGAGCAATATCATCCGATGTTAGCCTGTGAAAAATACAAAGGTGATGGATATGTTGCTGTAACTGGAATGAAGTACTGTACCAGGTTATATTAACATTATTAGCTGAAAACAAACCAAAAACAAACTGCAGCTTTCTCATAAATCACCAGGATACTTTCTGTTACTGCAGTCTGTAGGCATAGTATGAGTCAGTACACTACCACTTGACTCCATTGGTAATCAAACCAATACCCTATCAGACCCTGCCAGTTCCTTCCCTCCTTGTCTATCCACCACCCCCCATCCTCCCTCTCCCTGTAACTGATGCAAAAATCAAGCCAATTCAGCATTTTACTATCTAGTGGTCCACTACTTATGTTTGTGCATTTATTTACATTGTTACCAGATCAAAACTGCCACAGGAGAGAGGTTGCATGCTTGAGACGGTGATAATTTTTTCTGAGTGACTGTACAATAATATCTGAAAATATAGCAGTCACTGACCTGGTCCTCACCCCTGTGTGCCCTTGGAAATTTACAAAATATTAAGATCAATTTTGTTTGCCTTTAACAAGCACAGTGACATTATTGTACCTCTCTGACTTGCTATGTGGCAAGTTGAGATGATCAAATGACCACCACACTTACAAGGGGCAGCTGGTCCTCTTTAGGTTCTACAATGACAAGCTGAAGAATTAAAAATGCCTTACAATGACTTCTATCTATCTATTGCCAGACACCATAATCCCGTACGGGGTGGCTATTTGACTCTTGAGTTGTTTTACAGGGAGGGGCACTAACCCTCTACCAACCCACTTGACATGTAGGGAGCACGTATGGTTTGGTTATATGGTTACCACCCAGCGTTGTAAATGGTTTCTTGGCTTACAGGAAACCATTTGGCTTGTCACTCAATGTAAAGCCACCTGTAATGGAAAGAAAAGCAAAAAGTAGTGACAGGAAAGATGGGAGAAATATGAAGAGAAGAGGGCAGGCACAGAAAAAGAATGATAAAGGCTAAGGAAGAAGTAGGCAGCACTACATCAAGTGAGTAGATGATGGTCGCCACCACCTACCACTACTGCAACATTAAAATCTTGTTAAGGCTCAACTCACCAAATGCTCTGATTAGCCAATCATTGACACCACCCTTGAGTGCATCATGGGCGGTATGAGGAGAGTACACCACTATGCCACGCTCAAGACACCGAGCCACAATCCTCTCCTGCAGAAAAGTGACAAAAACAGAGTAGTGATGTACTGCATGATTCAGCAGGACATTGTATATTTTTCTATCTAGCAACTGGTATGATATACATTTTTTTTTTTAATGATTTTGGGAGGAGTTAAGGAAGCACTATTCAGAAGCCTTCCAATAAACAGAAGCATCTATGGTCACTATGCAGTGGCAGATTAAGTATCTTGCCAATGGCATAAAAAATACTACAAACAACAATAAAATATAAAATCTCAAATGCGTACAAACTGTTAACATTTAATAAATGTTAGCTTTTTCTTGAATCACTTGATTGTAACTGCCTTGTAATCAAGTGAAGCAACAAATTAAAACTATCCAGGTACCTCATTTGGATACAAAATTATCTGCTATTCAGCTGTGATCAGACTGGAAAGCTATCTTGAAAACAGTTGTATAATACCCACTTTTCAGTGAGCCCTTATATACATGCTCTGATCATAAATGTAGTCATCAAATGAGGGGTGCACAGATATTAAAACTAAAATTAATGATGGCACACATCTTCTTCTATAACTGCAAGCACTATTCATACTCCATGTTATACTGTACACAAAAGTCAGTAGTATAGAATGGCTCCATAATTACAGTATACTGTACAATTTGTTTCACATCTTGCTGGAAGGACAGTGGAAAGGAGTTATTTGAGAGGAGCATGCGAAGTTATACAGAGGGGGGTACAGACCGAAAATGAGGAAGTGAAGCAGCATCGTGGTGTGGATGTGGATGTGACAGAAAGCATTAGGAGAAATACACTGAGGGGGTTTGACCATGTGGAGAGGATGGAGAGCGAGAAACTAATGAGGACAGTGTATGTGAGTGAGGTGGGGGGGGGGAAAGGAGAAGGGGGAGGCTGAGGATGAGATGGAGGAATGAAATGGGGAGGTATATGAGAGAGGGGGATGTCAGCTGGGGGTAGGGCAGTGAAATGGCAGGGGACAGGGTGACATGGAGGTGATTAGTTTGTGGCCACCCCTTACAGGATTAAGGTGTCTGGCAAAAGATAGACAGATAGATAGATCTCCAAGTTCTCCTTTAAAATACATTCATGCCACATTAATCTGTCAATCCCTTCACCATACAAGACCCCATTGATGCTGAATAAAATCAGCTTGCTGCAGTAAAAATAAAAGAAAAAGTAAAGCCATCATACAGTAGGCCCTTTGTTTGCATGGGCCCAGTAAGCACAATTTCAATTTGCATGATGAGGTAAACCTATTCCTAGGTAATCACTCATGTCATCAAGAATGCCACCTGGGACAGAAAACTACATTACAAAATTCAAAACATCTGCACAATGATACAGCACCTATATCATGAGTACAACACAAGTGCACTCTATGTTACTCTTCCCCACACATCAGTCCTTTGTTTTGGTAACCCGGACCAGGTACGTATTCACATTTTGTGTAATCCATCCAATATGCATGGCTGACAGTATGTTAGTGATAGGGTATGACTTCAGCTGCTAATCAAACATCTATCTCTACCAACAAAGGTAAGTGAGTGTGTCCATCCCTTGAGAGGAAAAGGGATATTTTGCAGAGGCTTAATCAAAAAGAAACAGTGATGGAAACTGCTCATAACCTGAAAAGGACTGTGGGAAAAAACAGGGAGAGCATCCTGCAAGCAATGCAGCTTAATTGTGGTGAAGATAGTCATGTTCAGCAGTACATGGTGAATAGGGTACTGTTTAAATTTATAAAATTGTTTTGGCACACATTATTTCATTCGGTAGTGCATTCCACTGATCAATTGCCCTATTTGGGAAACAAAATTCCTAACATCTTTATCGCCTCTTTTTTTATGCAGTTTTTTGCAGTGTCCTCTTGCTGATGCACCCCCATAAGTTATGTAATCATTTATGTCTATTTTCTCCTTCCCTGATATGCATTTATATAACACAATCATGTCTCCTCTTTTCCTTCTATCCTGTAGTGTAGGTAGATTCATTTTTTCTAGTCTTTCTTCATAGCTTTGAACCCTTAAGCTTGGTACCCATCTTGTAGCGGCCCTATGAACTTTTTCAATCTTATCTATGTGTATTTTAAGATGAGGACTCCAGACTACTGATGCATACTCCAGGGTTGGTCTGATGAATGATGTTATCTTTCTTAGCATGTCTTCATTTATGTATGTGAATGCTATTCTCATATTTGCAAGCATTGTATACATGTTCCGTACCTTCTCGCTGATGTGGTCAGCCTGATATAGTCTGTTATTGATAATCACACCTAGGTCCTTCTCTTTTTCTGATGTTTGTAGGGTTTTACTTCCTAACTTATAATCCCAATCAGGTCTTTTTCCACTTATACCAAAGTTAATTACATGACACATGTCCACACTGAATTCCATTTGCCATGTATTGCTCCATTCATGAAGTTTATTTAATTCTTCTTGTAGCTCTGGACAAGAGTTTGTGTTAGTAATTCTCCTTTGTATTTTTGCATCATCAGCAAACATATTTCGATAGCTTTCATTAAATATAGCTTTCATTTCCAATGTTGCTTTCTATATCATTTACGTACACTAAAAACATAATTGGTGCCGGCACTGAGCCCTGTGGAACTCCGCTAGTCACTTCCCTCCATGATAAGTAATTTCCCCTTCGTATTGTTCTCATTTCTCTTTTTTTGAGAAAATCTTGCATCCAACAATACAGTTTGCCTCAGATTCCTCCTTGATGGTAAAGTTTCCATAAAAGTCTTTGGTGTGGTGCTCTGTCAAATGCTTTCTTGAAATCTAGACAGATACTGTCCACCCATCCTTCTCTTTTCTGTAATGTTTCTGTTACTCTATCATAGTAGCTCAACAATTAGTAACACATAGTTTTCCCTTTCTGAAACTAAACTGTCTTTCTGTTATCATATTGTGTTCTAGATGATCTACCCAAACTTTTCTTATCAGCTTTTCTAATACCGTACCTTGCTTACAACACTGGTTAGTGGTACTGGTCGGCAGTTGAGTGGATTTTGTCTAATCCCTTTCTTGAAAAAGGGAACAATGTTTGCTTTCTTCCAAATATCAGGTAGCCTAGTTTGCCTTGTCCCAAGGATTCCTTGAAAATTAAAGATAATGGTTTACTTAACTCCTTTGCACATTCATGTAGCACCCAACATGAAATTTCATCAGGACCATTTGCTTTTCCTTTGTCTAATTTACTTAACTCCTCCTGTATTTCTTTTTCTGATATTTGTATATCTGGTAGTACTGTATATGTGGGCATGAATGTTCCATATAATCCCTCTCAAAATTATTTTCTTCTGTAAAAACTGATTGGAAATTCTTATTTAGTGCTTCACAAATATCCTTCTCTTGTGTGTAAGTGATCCCCTCATCTATAATGGATTGTATTTTATCTTTTACTTTGGTTTTGCTTTGGATGTAGCTGTAAAACAGCTTCGGTTGATCACTACTTTTATTTACGATGTCCTCCTCAAACTCTTTTTAGGCTTCCCGCCTCATTCTTGTATAATCATTTCTTGCCTGTTTATAGATGTTATATGCCCTTTCACTATTGTGTCTTCTGTATCTGTTCCACAACAAATCTCTTTTTTCTCCTGATTTTTTAGTCAGTATTAAACCACTTCTTTATTTTCTTTTCTGCTTCTTTGTGCTGTGGGATGTACTTCTGGACTCCTATTTCATAAAGTTCACAGAATTTTCTATATATAACATTTAAATCTTGTCTTCTAAGCTCTTTTTCCCAATCTATTTCTAAGAAGTATTTCTTTAGGTCATGACAGTTGCCCTTTTTGTAGTTAAGGCTCTTTTTGTAACTTTCATTATTATTAACTATGTCATATGCAATCCAGTAGTTGTAATTTAATACTGCGTGGTCACTTTTGCCAAATGGAGGGTGATACATTATACTGTCAATATCATTTTCTTGCCTAGTAAATATAAGATCTAGTATTGATGGTATGTCATGTCCTCTTTTACTGGTGCTTTCTTTTACATGTTGTGCTACGAAAAACTTGTGCACAAGGTCCAGGAGATTTTGGTCCCAACAGCTTTCCTGGCTTTTTATATCTAGAGTATTCCAATTTATATTTGTATTGAAATCTCCAGTTAGTATAATTCTTTCAGATTTTTCCTCCATTCTATGTGGTAATGCTCTTAAACTTTGAACTGTTTTCTCTGCCAGGTCTTCACATTCACCTTTTTCCCAAATGGTTGATCTGGGTGGCATGTATAAATCTGCCACAATTACTTTCCCTTCAGACGCACTAATCTCTACTGCGATCAGTTCTACCTGTGAGGGTACATCTAGTTCTATTTCTCTGACTTGCAGATTTTTCTTTGTTAATATTATAATTCCTCCTCTATTTTTTAAGTTCCTATCACTTCTCCATATACCGTATTCCTCTTGGTTTGGTGTATCATTTGATATCCTTGGAGTCAATTTTGTTTCAGTTAGGCAAACAATATGTGATTCCTTTTCTTTGATATAATCATTCATCTCTAGTAATTTAGATATCATTCCATCTACATTAGAGTACATCAACTTAATCATCTTGTTTACATACTTGTCATGACTTGGATCTACTACCTTCCTCCTTTTTATTCCCTCCTGGTTATGTACCACTTTCAAACTTGCAATCCAATTACTTTGTAAAAAAAAATGTGTTCTTCTCCTCCTCAGATCTTTCCTCGTTCTTTGTTTTTGCTTCATCCCTCTTCTTTTTTAGTAATTCCAGTTCTTCTTGAGTTAGGCATCTTTTTATCCATACATTTTTGAATTCCTCCTTTTCCATGAGTTTCTTTGCATTTTTTAGTATCTCCACAGTGTTTACACTCTGGAAGGTTACTTTTAGGGGTTTTGATTTATTCTCATATTTCCCTAACCTTTTGTGTTCCTCTATGTCTTTATTACAGATTTTCTCTGATACTTCCTTCAATATGCTCATTACATTTGCCATCTCCTTTTTGTCTCTCAAGATCTTGTTTTTTATTTTTTCCTCTTCTATACCACTGATTACTATAGATTTATTGATACCTGCTGAATGTCTGACCAATTTAGGATTGTTCTGGATTATTCATTTCACTTCCTTTTTAATGCTTTTTTCTTCAACCCTTGTTTCTAATTCTTTCTTTACTTTCACCATTTCAGCATAAGTGGTTTCCACATCCTTTTTGTAGCTTTGCATCGCTTCATTCACCTGTGTTATCTTCTCAGTATCACTGCTCTGATCTATCAGAGTCCTTACTTGCCTAATTGTCTCTGTATCATTTTGAACTCTTCCATGATACTCTCTTGGTTGACTACTGTACTTGCCATTTCACTCATTTTCCTTCTAAGTGAACCCACTGCTACTGTCAGTTCATCTGTTGTTGTGTCTTTCTTGTTGACTTCCTTTCCTAATTTTTTTATTTCTTCCTTCTGCATATGCAACTGTTTTTCAATTTCTCCATTTCATTCCGAAAAGCCATTTCCAATCTGTTTACCCATTCTAGCAGCTTATTGTATGTCCCCATTTCAACCAATTCCTGGTAGAAATCATCATCCTGCTTTCTACCTTTGTCCCTTTTCTTTTCCAAATTTGCTTTACTGAAGTAGGTGGACATCATGCAGTACTAACAGTACAGATTCTACTTACAGTCCCTGGCGTGGAGTCGCAGACAAAACAACCGATCAGCTGACTGTGTGCATTCCTGCACTGCTTTGTTTATTTTACTGTCTGAACAAAAGTCTTACTTACAACTTTCTCTTTTTATATTAGGACACCATTTAGTTTAATGTGGTACAAAGCTTGACTCATATAAAGATACTAATTTAGGTATGTCCACTTGGCCAGGTTTGGCCAGGTACGGAGTGTGTGTGTGTGTGTGTGTGTGTGTGTGTGTGTGTGTGTGTGTGTGTGTGTGTAATTCACCGGGTCGGTCAGGATCACTTGATGGTCGTGATCGTCAGCTTTTTACCCTCCCGGAAGGGAGCTGAGAGCTCATATAGTCCGATCTAAGGGCAAGGCTGTGACCTTCACACACGCACACACCCGTCCCCTTGCTCCAGGGGGACAGTAACCACCCACTTCGTCAGTGAAACTTTTCGCAACCCGAGCGAGGCGCGAACTCCCGTCCACCAGTTGGCAAGCGAGAACGTTACCACTGCACCAGCGAGCGGTGTGTGTGTGTGTGTGTGTGTGTGTGTGTGTGTGTGTGTGTGTGTGTGTGTGTGTGTGTGTGTGTGTGTGTGTGTGTGTGTGTGTGTGTGTGCATTTTACTACAGTTGAAACTGGTACAAGTGTTTCAATGAAATGTGGCGTGCTGGTTGGAACTGGGGTCACAGATGGGCCCATTACAATTTCATGTTGACTGAAATTTTCTAAAGGGGTGTTTAGGACCCTGATATATGTCTCCATATATATTTCTGTGTTATATTACATGCAAAATATGATGGGATATTTCTGTGGAGTTCCATGCATTTCTGCAGGATCAAGTTCCTGTGTCAATGCATAAATTGCTGGTTTTGACCAAAGCGAAGCATGGTTAAAAAATGGCTATCATTTGGGCATGTGCTGAATGGCCTGATAAGGTCTTGTGACACACTAGAAAGTAATCGCTGGCCAAGGGATTCCAGAATCTACAGAAAGTCTGAATGAAGACATTTGATCAGAAACCATGGCAGTACTTTCACTAGATAGTTTTTTAGTATAATGACATCATGTGCACCTACTTCCTCAGCAATCTATTTATAAGATGTTCCTCAAACATCACAGTTACCTGTTTTATACTTGTAAGAAGGTTTCATCTAAGAACGAGAGCCGGAAAAAAGTACATTACGGAAGTGAAGCTTGGACGTTGTTGGAAGGACACAAGTCAAGAGTGAGAGCCGTGGAAATGAGTTATTTAAGAGGAGCCTGTGGAGTCACATGGAGAGACAGGCTGATGAATGAGGATATAAAGGAGCGTTGTGGTGTTGATGTGGATGTGATAGGAAGCGTTATGAGGAACACACTGAGGTGGTTTGGCCATGTGGAGAGGATGGAGGGTGAAAGACTGACGAAGAGAGTGTATGTGAGTGAGGTGGAGGGGGAAAGAGGGAGGGGGAGGCCGAGGATGAGATGGAGAGATGGGGTGGAGAGGTATATGAGAGAGGGGGGTGTGAGTTGGGAGCAGGGGAGTGAAATGGCGGGGGACAGGGCGACTTGGAGGCGATTTGTTTGTGGCCACCCCAAACGGGATTGAGGCGTCTGGCAATAGATAGATAGATAGATAGAATAATTAGAAACTGTAAAATTCATGAAACAACAAAAACTGAAAGAACCACAGGAAAGGTGATAGAGTACTGTATCATCTGCAAGGTCTCAGGGCTTCTGATGCTAAAGACACAACCAAGGGAACACACTTCAAAAGTGCTTACTATTATGAAAAATTGGGGGAGGTTCCACATGAAGCTTAATGCACTGTGGAGTTTTTATTCTTTTCTAATATGACAAAGACCCTTTACCTCTTCCAGAAAGGTCAGAAGATTGCTAAGCATAATCAAGCTAAAGATCAATCTGACTAGTAACCAGGAGAGACTCATTCCCACCTCATAACAAACACTCATCAAATTTCATGCAACCATGACTAATTATTCAAGTTGTGGGTGTGGTCATTCCCATCAGTAAAACCAAAATGACTACTGTACAGAGATTGCTCTCAGAGATTCCTCACTCTCAATGTACTAGGCAGCAGCTGTGAGGGAATTAAGCTGGGTAACCTTTCTTTCAGTGCCAAATGCTACAATCTGGAAGGGGTAAAAATTAATATTATCTACCTTCCAAGATGAGGAGGTGATCCTCTTAAGTGGGCGGAAGACAGGTGGATGGTATGAGAGGATGAAATCAGCACCCTGCTGTTCTGCTTCTTCAACCACTTCTTCAGTTAGATCATTGGTAAGCAGCATCTTATGTACTGCTCTGGTTGACAAGGTCATCATGAAAAGAGAATTCAGTATAAGTCATCTAATGTTTTATAAAATTATTATTATTTTTCTTTTTTAAATGCATGGAAGAAGGAACCAAAGGCATGAAGCCTGCAAACTGGTCCCTCTAAGAAAAAACAAAAACAAGATAACAGAGAGCCAAATTCAAGATCTGTTCATTTTGAGATGCTTAGACACAATGAGTTTGAAAGACTGGAAATCACAGGCAGTAGGAAATATGGAGAGAGGGAGACAGTTCTAGAGTTGACCTGTTGCATGTATGAAGGACTGGAATGGATAACTCTTGCATTAGTGAGTTGGACAGAAAAGGGATGAGAGTTTGTTGCTAGACAGGTGCTATGTGCCTGCCATAATGGTGGAGGGATGCAAACAGACAGTTCAGCAGAGCAGTGACCACTGATGTAGTGACAGAGATAAAGATGCAACAGTGCTAAGAAGAGACAGAGGTTGAAGGGAGCCAGTAAAAGGAGGAGAATTAATGAGATGAAAAGCTTTTGACTCCACCTTGTTGAGAAGAGCTGTATGTGGGGAGCCTTCCCACACATGAAAGTTGTACTCTGCACAGGGACAAATAAAACCCATGTATACAGACAACAACTGTGTAGGGGTAAAGAAGGCACAGAGTCAGCTTATCACACCTTGTCTCTTGGAAGCAGATTTTACAAAAGAGGTAAGATGTTCTCTCCATGATAAATCCCAAAAGAATGAAACCCCATGTATGTTTATAAATGATGCAGGATTGAGGTGGATATTGTTAAAAATTAGATGGCACTCCTACAGAAGATTTTGACAGATTATTTTGATGCACTAAAACAAATAAGATTACTTTTACCCCAATCAGAGATATGAGCGAAGTCTGACATTAGGTGTGCCATAGCCTCATCCGTTGTTTAATGAGGCAACTGCTGAAATAGACGCTCAGGGAAGTGAATGGAAAGGTGAAGGGTGGAGTCATCAGTGCATAGGTGGATAGGGTTAAATGTACAGCTTAGAAGGCTACTGATGAATAAAAGAGAGTTGGTGATAGGACAGAGCCCTGAGGAACACCACTACTGATAGGTCCAGGATGTGTATGGTGGCCATCTACAACAGTAGCTATAGAATGACCAGAAAGGAAGCTAGAGATGAAGGCACAGACAGAAGGATAGAAACTGTAAGAGGGGAGTTTGGAAATTAAAGATTTATGTCAGACTCAATCGAAAGTCTTTGTGATGTCAAGTGCAATGGCAAAAGCTTTCACCAAAGCCCCAAAAGGAAGATGACCAGGAGTCTGTAAGGTACCTGAGATCACCTGTAGATCATCCCTGGTGGAATCCATACTGACGATCAGAAAGATTATGGTAAGAAAGAGGCTTTAAAATTTTTTGCAAGAATAGACTCACACGATCTATTGGGGGAGGCGGTGGCTGAATCGGTAGAGAGGCGACCTGCAATCCTAATGGACCCAGGATCGAATCCCGGCTGGGGCAGGGAACAGTTTAAGGATTTGAATTTCCTAAGAAGCAGACTTTCCTGATCTACCAGATGACCTGCCGACATGTCGTAAAAGTACCCCCGCTAATACCAGTACATCAGTCCTCTATGAGACAGCCCTAGCATGTATTCAATATGGACGGTGGGTGTTAGCGCCGAAGTGGTGACATGTGGAGGTGTAGGAGGACTACTGGGCCTTGGGATAGGCCACTGCCCCCAAGAAATAGGCCCTGAGCCTTTGCCCAGAGTCAGACACATAAAAAAAAAAAAAAAAAAAAAAAAAAAAATGTACACCTGTGGATCATTTTATGCCTGAAGAGGGTGTTGGCTATCACCAACCCCCTCCCAGCACAAATGTCCACTAACGCACTCCCATTCTCATCTATCTCAGCAGGCACACCCCACTCACCAGCTATTCCATCCACCTTCACATTCCCAACTTTACCATTCATATCACCAATCAAAAACACTCTCTCATTCCTTCCAAACTTTTCCATGCACACTTCTACATTTGTCCAGAACTCTTCTCTCACTCTTCTAGCACGATCTTGCATTGGCGCATACACACACACAATCGCCCACATTTGTATTCCAACTTTCAACTTTACCCACACAATCCTTGACCCAACTGATCCTTACTGTCTTATGCTCTTCTTCCATCTTTTACTTACAACTATACATACTCCTTCCTTTGCCCTCTCATTCTCACCTACTCCTGCACATATACCCCATCCATACTCCCATTCTTTCACTTTCTCCTCTCCATTTTGTTTCAGTTATTCCATATACATGCACTTTCGCACCCTCAAGCACCTGGACAATCTCTCTCTCTTTCACCTCATCATTCTTTGTGCCATTTTTGAAACACAGGATGTTAAAGCAACTGGGCAATAGTTAGAGGGCTAGGAATGGTCACCCTTCTTTGGAACTGGCTGAATGACAGCAAATTTCCAGCAAGAAGGAAAGGTACAAGTTGACTGTAAAAGGCAAAAGAGTTTAATGAGCCAGGGTGTAAGCACAGAAGCACACTTCTTAACCCTTTAAATGCGGATCGTCGCGTTTGCGATGCTCGGCGAAAAGGACATAACGGCGGATCGTCGCGTTTGCGATTCTAGTAAATTTTGAATAACCGCGGGCAAGCAGGCTCCAGCTGGTATTGTCTATCAGTACCATCACCCTTTAGCTACAATTAGCATACTTTACCTTTGTACTACTGACCTCCGTTGTTGCCAAGTATTGCGTTTTTCCCCCATCCCCCCCCACCACGGCCCGGCCAGCTTGGCTGTAATACATGGCAGCGCTCTGAGTGCTCAGAACTGTAAATCTGCGCTCTCCTCTCACAAGCAGTTTATGCTAATAGGAAACGCTTGTTTCCCCTGTTGTAACACTAGCTTTTTTTCTCATGGTTTGCCCCTGTTTAGCGTCAGTTTACCGCAGGCTTTCAAAGTGACATTATGGCGAGTTCTAGCTCTTCCGAGTCAGTGCAAGCGGCCGACAGGAACGAGAATAAAGTGGCGGGCGTAAGGCAGAATAAAAAGCGCGCCGTGGTGATCTTTTGGGAAGTAATATGATTGAAAATAATGTAGTATACATGTTTTTAGCTGTGAAAATGGAAATGTTTGTTGAGTGACAGGAAGACCGCCGCCACGGTGCATGTCGGCCGTATGCTCCGTTGATTTTTAGCCTTATTTTCAGTGCTTATTGTACAAATACGGATTCCAAACTACCTTTACGTTGTAGTATAAAGTTTACTGTGACAGAATGAGGCTGTGGTAAAGGGGAAACCGGGTTGCTGGAGGTGTGAAAGTGAAGATTTGGTTACTCAACTTTGCAAGTCTCCACAAGTCCTTGGGTAGTCCGCGAAGGCTCAACACCAGTCTCTGGAGAAAGCTGAATGTAAGTACTATTTGCCATACCAAGTATAATGTTCTAGGGTTAATCTCTGATTTTTGGCTAATATTTTCCTACAGGTACTCAGAACGCGATACAACCCCGCCACTCGGGGGGGGTCGACTGTTCACGGCCGCGTTTAAGGGGTTAAGGACAACAGGAGGGACCCCATGGCCCATATGCTTTGTTAGTATTGAGGCCACTTAAGGAAGTCAGAGGGGGAAAGTGATGGAGGAACAGCATCTGAACTGTTCAAGGTGGAAATGGAGAAAGTCTGAGTGAAGAGTTCTGCTTTATCAGAGAATGAAATAGCTAAAGAGCCATCAGAATGGAAAAGAGGTTGAAAGGATGACAAGGTAAAGTTGTTAGAAAGGTTTATGGCAAGGTGCCAGAAGGAGCAAGAAGAATTTGAGCTGGAGATATACAAGCATTTAGTACAGATGAAATTATTTTTGGTACAGCGAAGAACAGACTTGGCACGATTCTGGGCGGGAACATAAAAGAGATGAGATTCAGGGGTCTGGTGGCTCCAGTACCTTTTGTTGTGGATAGCATTAGAATATGCGTGATTAAACCAAATTTTTTATGGCATTAGACACAGGATATGAGAAAGGAATGTATGCTTCCATGCCCCAAAGAAATACTTCCATAAAGTGCAAGGCACACTCAGATGGCTCTTGGTCATGGAAACAATAATCATTCATGGAAAAATCAAAGAGATACTGCCTGAGGGCCTCCCAGTCAGCTCCAACGTGCCACAAACGACACTTCTTGGGAGGATCCACAGGTCTTAATGGAATGATACGACAGGTTAAGGTGATATGGATGTGATCAGAGTAGCCCAACAGAGAAGAATGATGGACAGCGTAAGCAGAAGGATTAGTTGTATGGAAAAGGTCACGTATGTAGGAACTCTCTCCATGGCAGTCAGGGATACAGGTAGGGTGCTGTACAAGCTGCTCTAGGTCATTAAGGACAGAAAAGATGTAGGCTTGTTCAATAAGTGGATCAGTGAAAGGAGAAGGAGAGGGGAGTCAAAGGTGGTGGTGAACACTGAAATCTCCTAGAATGGAGATTTCAGAGAAAGGAAACGTGATATGATGCGTTCCATCTTAGAAGTATGAGAGTCACAGAATTTTTCATTGTAGAATTAGGGTATAAGTAAACAGCACAGATATAGTCAGTCAGAGAATGACAGGAAAGCAGAGGCCAGAGAGTAGAGAATTAAGAATATTCAAGTTCAGGAACATGAGAGCATGCTATGTGGATGAACGAATGAGAAGACAAGTGTTGGATGCAAGGGTGAGGAGAGGGTGGGGGAATGGAGTCTCGGACCATCACTTAGTGATGGCCAAGGTAGAGCTGCAAAGAAAGTGGTTGAGGAGGCGAAGGGGAAGACAGGAGGAAGCAGCTCCTGTGAGAAGAGTGGAGAATTGCAAGATAGTGAGAAGAGGACAGAGTATAAGAGCATAGTGGAAGAAAGATTGGGAAGGTATGAGCTAGAGCAGATGGAAGGGGTGGAAGACGTATGTAAGATATTCACGGAAGAGATAAGCGCAGCGTGTGAGGCGGTTTGTGGAGTGAGGAGGAGATGCAAGGGTGTGCAAGGGACAGCATGGTGGAATGATGAGGTGAAACGAGCTGTGGAACAAAAGAAGAAGGCATATGGTGAATGGTTGGTGAGTAGAGGTAGGGGAGAAGATGAGAGAGAGAAGAGAGAGGTATATGTGAGCAGGAGAAGGGAGGTTAAGAGACTGGTGAAGGAGAGTAAGAAGAAAGTGGATGAAGAGTTTGGGAGGAATCTGAGTGTGAAATGGAGGGAGAGTAAGAAATTGTTTTGGAAGGAGGTAAAG